>NW_028259140.1:0-303030 GCF_977971745.1 Zootermopsis nevadensis | reverse complement strand
CCTTCCGCAGAGATTCAACTCCTTCCGAGGCTGAAACGTACGAAGCTTCAGCCTGTGGTCCTTAAATTAAGAAGAGCGAGATGGGCTTGCCCACAGCACGCATGGTGTTCGTTGAAGAACCGCAAAATAATAAAAGCTATTTTGATTGAAGATTTATTTGTTCTCACATTTGTACCGAAACTGAGATGAAATCACAGGATTAGCCCTGTAATGATATATTTTCAGTTAAATAATTTTAATAGAAGTTTAACAACAGATAAAAATATTTTTAGATTACCGCGGTAATTTAAACTGTAGATCTCAGGGTGCAAATGATATGATATAGAAAGACGTTCAAACTACCAAATAAGTAGACGAAACGTACTGGGCATAATGAAATAATCTGTAGAAACTCGTACGAGAACTGCTCGGCCAACGAGGAGAGGTCGGAACATGCCAAAACCGAATGCACAGCTGGACCAGGATGTTTATGCGCCTGGCTGCGAGGTTTGCGCCTAGACAACCAATGGATGGCATCAAGAACACCACAAGCGAAGGGCGATTCAAGTGTTCGTTTTTGCATTTGCCCGTGGCTGCCCGCGAGGTTACAAATTAGTGCAGGTTGTTCAACACTTGCTGCGATGACGCCTATGCACCCAAACGCCGACTCACACGTTCAAGTGTGTGGTCCGGGGTCCCCACTGACAGCAGCAGCTCAAACAATGACGAGGCGCATTCACGTTCCAGGACCAGATCATGCCCTGCAATATCATCTCTTTAGAAGCTGACAGTCGCTCAGCTACTCAGGAACTCCCCGGCCTCTTGTAGAAACAAAAACCCATCGTTTCCAGGCCGTGCTGTCTTCACATGAGCAGCCAGCGGACTCTCAAGCGGGTAAACTTTTAATTGACTAAATGCATGGAGCTTTCACGAGTGGCCAAGATAAACAACTCATAATTTCTATCGGCAATCCTGGACGCAAATGTTACAGATAGAAGTAAGTGACTAATACTGCATGTACCACAAAAAGCAGCCCGAAAACATGGCGGCAGAATTAATATGAATAACTTTAATTATCTTACCAAAACCTTGCAACTGCACATCCTAAACCAATTAACGCGTTTAAATAACAAGTCGATAAGAGCAAAGAAGGCCTGTAAAATCCAGGCTAGTTAATTTTCCGACGTTTCCACGTTCTGGGCTACACAAACGCAGTGCAATGAACTGCTTCGTTCCTTTGTGTCTTGCAGACAGTGCCATCCAGTGCAGAGGCACGTTCTGAATGGTCTTGCCGCTCGTGACGGAGACATTGTCTGCCATGACAGACGAGCGCACGGGCTATAAACTTGATTCGTTCCCAGACATACAAAGAGCGCGGTCTCAGGTTCCTAAGCGAGCATCACGCATCAGGCAAATTCTGAACGACCACTTTATACGATACTTGGACCTGGCACTGGTGGGAAATGGAGGACACAACGAAGAACTTGCCGAATTAATCTAAGAACGCGAGCCTGGGGCCTGTTGTTGAGGTCCTTACATTGACGACGCTACGCGGCCAGGGAAACCCGAACTGCACACACAAATTTGGCAGAAAACCATCTTCGAGTCCGAGGCAGCGATGAGGGTATGATAAAATGAATCATAGGGAGTATCGCGTGCAGTGGCTGTGTTCGACCCTCCAGCTGCGAAGTATTTCTAAGTGGCGACTCGATTCAAATACCACCGAACGAAACAGACCCGACGTTCCACACAGCCCGCCCGCCCGCCCGCGCGTTCCAGCTGTCAAACAACTCCACTACAAACGTAACGATGCCAGAAAAAATATTTGCATCGCGCACAAAAACAAGGACGATACGTTATTCTGCAAATAGACTCTGACCTGTTCTCTACCTTGAACTGCTGCAAAAAGCAAAAACAATGATATCGCGAAAGTACACATTCGAGGAACCTGCTCACACAGCTTGTTTAATGTACGCTACTCAGTGCAAATGCGAGTCTACCTCGAGAAGAATAAATGCACTAACTGACAAACTCCCTCAAGAAGAGGGGTCCATCTTGAGACGCTAATAGTAGCCCGTACCAGTCCAGATACTCCTCTATATGATTTGAGGAGAGTCTGAAGATGGCTGTCTTCTGTGTTGTTGCGCCGTGTAGTTTGGTAGCAGACTACACGGCGCTACGACCCAGAAGACACATCCTTCAGCCGCCATCTCCCACTGCCCGAGCGGAGTTCGCCAAAGAGCACGAAGCATTGCCACTTTATTGAACGTCTGTGAACCGACACCAGGCGCCACGGTCCCACTCCGGTCGCGACTTCGAATCTCGCCGACGGCATGCACGCCTGCTGCCTGCCCTACAGGCACAACATGGCTTCTAAAATCACCCAACCAATACACATTCACACTGAAGATGGCAACTACAATGTTTGTCGAAACGCTGAATAACTTCCAACATTCGACGCGGCTCATCCCCGAAAGTCGACGTTATACATCAAAAACAATAAACTGATTAATCGATCAGACAAATGGAGTTTCAGACCAAGCAGGTATATTAATAGTCGCTGAGCCCGTATATCAGTAAAGAGGCGAGGAGAATTATAAATCGACCGGCGTGCCTTCTGATAAATATTCGCTGTCTGCAACGAGCCGGCCCCGCGTTTATATCACGCACAACGCATTACACGACTCTCTCATTATTAGTACTATATTTTAAACGTCGTCCGCTTTTAAACCCTGTAACTACGAACGTCTTACTGTGGAAACATTCCAATATGATTCTATAACATCGTACTTTAAGCGTTGGTCCAGTGTATCCATGAAATATGGGCAGACACACATAGGCAGGCAGATACTCCATCTTCAAAATGCAATTACACAGTGTAAATAAATTAGCGTCTGTTCTCACATTGAAGTCTCATTTCCCACCCAAGCATTCACAAGACCGCCCATACATTAGCAAGCGGCGCTGCTGGCCTCGCTCAGACACGTTCTGCGACCATCGCCAGCCCGAAATGCAATTTCCTCCCGAAACTACACACTCACAGACTGAAGACATCACAAGCCAAAATGGGGAAAAATGCACGGAGCTCCATAATTTGCCTGCTATTAGTGACTACTATTAGTCATGAAGACGAGGCGAATGGACGTGTAGCATGCATCGGAGCGACGATAAAAAAACCCAGGGAAGACACCCAGGCGTAAATGGGAACATAATATTAAAATGAATCACGAGGGTGAAGCCTGGATTAATCTGCCTCACGATATGGGCCAGTGACGCACCTTGTAGTTCCATAAAAGGCGAGAAATTAGTTTAGCAGTTCGGTGACTATCAGCTTCTCAAGGACTCTCCTCCAGTCATATGTTTCTGCAGCAACAGAAAGTTCTGAAGAGAACTAATGACGTCCACTGTCCTCCGAAAGCGTCCGTCTACGAGGCAAGGGCACCGCTCCACTTCAGCGCAGACTTAGAATACGGGGCCCACCCTGACCAACGACGAGCACCGGGGATGAACCTGCCGCGGATGAAGCTAGCCAATCGCCTCCGTCTAGTGCCGAGACTGAGAACACGTGGAGTTATACACCCACTGACCCCTTTCGTCTTCACGGCGCTGTACACAAGAGCAGCGTTGGTTAAATCGCCCACAAGCTCGTGTGACGACTGCGTACGAGAAAAAGACGAAGGACGGACCTCGCACGAGACAGAACTTTATTCCCCGGTCGTACAGAAAGAAAGCTCAGCAGAAGTTGCAAAATCTTTATAGCGGAGTCTCGAAACTTTTAGCAGACTTTTCCATTCCACTCCACTAGCTCCAATGCAGTTCTCTGATTTATGGCAAACAGCGGGGAGGAGAAGATGCGATAAAAATCTCCAAGAGACGAAACCCTTACCCACATGGCACGTTGGCTCCATCGCATTTATCAATGGGAGCTATTCCATATCGATATATCGAGTTTACGACTTGCATTACATGTAAAATACAGGCATGAATACACAAACAGGAAACAAGTCTGTCATCAAAGAGATTTACTGTGGTCCATCGCGTCTCTAACTCGGACACATGATTTACCGCAATTTGTACGACTGGAATTCTGCAGCGCGTCATATGAACGCGCACAAACAAATTTAAAGTATAATAATTAAATCTTCTAACGACTTTACGATTGATTCATCAGCAAACAAAATCGCACTTCTTATGACATGACATCACAAATCTCATCAAGATCTGTTACTTTCATCTCAATCATACACGAGGGCCTATAAGCGCCCTAAGAGACGTCCAACTCTTCTGACTGCCACTGAAGCTCTTGGCAAAGAGAAATTGGAAAGTAATTTTCGGGCGGTATAAATGAACGGATTCACACCAAGTCTGCAGGGGAGTAACGAAGACACAGATTGTGACACAAATTAGTTCTCTCTACTTACTCTTTAAGTATCCTGGTTGAAGGAACCCTCTGGCCAGGACAATATATTTTCTTGTACTGAATTCCTCTGGATCTGAAAATCTGAAACAAACAGAAACACCGTTTACCGTAAGAAAGTTACCACACATCGAGTGGAGCCACTTCGTCTCACTCCACGTCACTGGTCCGTCCGTCCGTCCGTCACGTTCGTATTTCTGATCACAGGCGATTAAACAGTGCGAGACTGAGACGTGTTAAAATGGTAAAACGTCCCTGAAACACGTGGACGGACAGACGGACAGGATCAGTCCTGTAGCTAGTCTAGTACTCATGTTACGTGCGTCGTGCAAACAAAACATAATAATAATATACTTGCAAAAATACATGCATCAGGGAAACAGAATTATTTTCATTTCGAAGCTTATAGGTGACTTCGCCCCCTAATTATCCGGGAACAAGCGTTGAATTCCCGCATTAATATTCGTCAAGAGAAAGAATTGCTCGAAGCACGACGTCGCATTCGGAGAGCAAGGACGTGGTCCCTGAAATCCGTCCGCTGTCTTGTTCAGAGGCCACAGAGTTAATGGCATTTTCTGTTTTAATTGGACACAAGTGGAGACGGCTACAAGATCGTGTGACAAGCTGCACGACGAGGCGGCAGGCCAGGAACCCGAACTGCCTGCTGCTGGCGCGGCAAGGCACGGGTATCAGAGCTGGCCTCGACACACGTTTTGTTTTTCCTCAGACCCTCCACGTAAGTGCCGGAATATTAGGCCACCTGAAATCAGGCCCACGCTCAGACATCGCGGACAAAAGCCGCAGGTTCTGGGGGACTTCCTTACGGCAGTCTTCAGCAAAAGTTTTCTTTTCCGCCCGCGGTACACCACAAAATGCCAGTACGACCCACATGTTCGATGAAACTATCGATAATTTCGCTTTTTCTACCTAAAACGTGCGAATGCGCAATTCCGTAGAAACAAATTCGGGGGCACACCTAAAACCTCGTAGCGGCCCAGTGGCCTACAGAGCAAACACATTCATTAACACAGATGTTAATTAACAGATACTTCTTACACTAAAGAGATTGTACAAAATGCCAATACTATGGTCGAAGGTAATGGTTATAAACAACAATAATTAATAATAATGTGGCCGGACGACTCGACAGCGAACTTAAGCGAGTAGATCCAAACAGCCCCCCCCCCCCCAACAGATACCTGTCTGCCTACGTATCACACACACACACACGTGAATGTAGCTACCCCGAGGACGATGATAAAGCAGCCATGTCACTATTTGTCCTTCGTTTCATCATCTGAGCTGTCAACCGCGCACACAGAGATGGACGGTCAAACAACGGGCGCTGTCAACGAGCAGACCTCTCTATCACGATCAACGGCGTAGACCAAATACTGAAGAACAACCAACTGCAGGAGCTCCCGCCTGCATCCTTCCTTGGTTTCAACAACTGCTATCAATTTTTACTGCGCACTCCTCAAAGAACGCAGAAGGAGGAGAGAGAGAGGACAAGACAAACGAAACACCAAACTACGGACAACATTCATAACTGTATTTTAGCTTAATATTTACAGGGTGCAATGGGCGGGACATGTAGACAGCAGAACTATTAGCTTCTCAAGAAGGACGCTGCTAAAGAATAATTCTTTCTTAGGGACACGCATCGGACTTCAGTACCGCAAGCAATCGGCCATCAAACTTGGCCACCCAGAATAATCAGAGAGTTTGAGATCTCAGCGTGTGACAGCCGTCACTCGAGGCCTGCACATGTAAATCGGAATGCGATGGCATCTGATTACGGAGGACCGAGAAGTACACCTCATTACAGGGCCTCTCCGGCCAGCCCACTTTTCACTTAACAGCGATCAAAAGAGATTTGATTTAAAATACGCGTCACATATTTCAAAACACGGTTCCTGCGAATTTGCATTACTGTACGGAAATTAACTTATTGTTTCTGGCATCCACTTCTCCCCAACTCTGTGCCGGAAGGTGAAAGTACCTAAATACAAGGGTGATAAACCTTCACCTGTACGGCGCAGGGCTTGAAAGTTATAACAGCTTTCATTTGTTTATAATTTCAACGGGTATAGACGTTTCACAGCTTTTAAACTTCAAAGTGATATTGGCCTTCCAACTCACAGTTTTACAGCTGGTATTGAGAGAAGTAGCTGTTTCTTGTCCTCTGACCTTTAGAGAGCACAGACCTGCATCTCCCGCCATTAAATACAGCACAGCCCTCTAAACTGTTCGATTCACAAGAATGTTTTAATTTGGAAGGTGGAGCCATGAAACTTGTAACAAGTGTTGGTCCGGCCCTCCGTTTGATGGCGGTGTCGCCGAACTCCACCCAGACATTACCATTAATATGCACAGTGAACGCGGCTTATGAATTTCCTCACATGGACCATGTGCTCGTGCAGGACTTACTCCAAGCAGAGAACCAATTTCGTCTTCCATTGCGGAAACAGCAGCGGACTTACGAAAGAAAATCACTGTCCATCACAACTTCGGGCTTAAGTTTCAACCCTGTTTCAGGGAATGAATTAAGGTTACTGAAACTGAAATATCACTTTTCCACAAACCAGAACAAAACTATGACAGCGTCCTTCATACGTCGTACTGCATCTACAGCCACGTAAGAAGCGCACAGACCCAAAATTCCTACGTTTGTATTCCAAAAAAACGCGGATAATTCTTTGATAAGCTGAGCGACAACCAGCTTCTCAACAAGAACTGTACTCAAGAAACACCATGACGTCGTTCAATTCCCGTTACACCCGGCCTCTAGCGGGGAACACCGGAAATTCTTCCGCGTTTCTCGACCCTTTATTACGCAGATAAGAGGATAACATTAACATGCATTTTAAAGAGGTTGGGTCTGAAGACATGCGCACTGGATTCACTTCGCTCAGAACAGAGCACAATGGCGGGACACATTAAACACAAGTCACACTGCCCTTCAGTTTCATAAGAGGTGCAAATTTCTGGACTAGATGCGCCATTATAAGCTTCTCGAGATGGATTTAGTTACAGAAATGAAGAAGAACTTACCTGGCCGTTGTAATAGCGATTGGTGTTGGTCAGGTCAACTACAAGTCCCAGGTTTGGACACCGCTCCATCACCATCTCAGGTGTGAAACTGAAAAGAAAATTGACAATCGGCTCAGTACCAGCTGCAGGGGGTTCAAAGCGTACAAGGAAAAACGTCTTCATTCACTGACAGATTTCAGCTGCAGAATACACCAATGCCATACAACTAACATAATTAACTTCGCATAAATCCACGTGTAAATGTAGCGTGGGTTAACTTAAAACGCACTTGTAGTAAATATTTTATCCATTCGCTATTGTGATTATAGTTGAGTTTAGACGTTTCGGCAGCTAAAATATACAAATCTTTCGTTGAGCCGCTGCAGCTGTAAAGGCAGTAGCATTATCACAAACCGCAATACTGGCATGTCACATTCAGGCATCATAAATGTCTCATTTCACATTCGTATGCAAGTTCCAGGTCGAAAATGAAACGTGTTCACTTCAAACACAGCGGAGTCACGGGAATTTCTGAACGCATCACCCATAGCCGATAAGAAGCAAGGCGTTTCGCAAAAAACAGCGATACCCGCTTCAGTGTGCGAACCCAAAAAGAGAGCGAAATTTGGGTGGAGAGATTTTGGAAATTTCAGGCAACAGTTTGTTAACTATGTAATTATGCAGTTTATAGATTTATTCTGTACGAAGCTTCAATACGTGACGTTTATTAAACACACACAGCTCTACAAATTACCATTTCTGCAATTCCTGTCTAATGAAATGCGCAGTCTCTTGACAGCAGTGAAAATATTTAAACAGAGAAACTAAACCGGATAATTATCTCTAGATCCAACGACGATAACATCTTTTTTATTCGTAAAATGGTTATATCACGCAGTCTGGTTTATCTGAGAGATGCAGGACGAATCACTCAATATCACAACGTGAAGCAATCCATTTTCGCAAACGAGGTTCTGACAAACGGACTATCGGCGGAAAAATCTTTGCACGTGTTGAAGAGGAAATGCCACCGACAACAAGCAGGCCCGAGTTCGGTTCCAAGTCTCGTTCTGAGCTGTCTGACGTGTTTCAACATTCGCAGCGACAAAATAATGGGAATTTTGTTCACGAGTCCACCAGCAGCGCCCAATGTTTTTAAATTCCATAGTAGTGGCGAATCGGAAAATGAACCAGTTCCCCCTCCACATTCCACAGTTAGCGGCTAGACCTATTCGTTATCACCTTCCAACCCCATCATTTAACCCCTCTCCTGTTTTCATGCATATAAATGGGAAAATGAATAGGCAACGTCTCGTCTGCAGCCCCGGAAATTCATTTTTCGCCCAGGAACGTCAATTGCCACTACACAAGACGGAAAGGGCCACTGGTACAGTCGGCTTATCCTTTTACTCAAAAGGGACATTGCAGACGAACTTTGTGTCCGGCGGAAATGCGCACATCCGACAATCAGACTTAACAAAAATAGTAATTTTTATTACTATCTTAAGAGAACCGGGAAATCCCGTAGCAAACAAATTACTGAAGTGGTCCACGAGGACCACCTTTAGGGCCACTGACTATAACGGGCCCCTCCCTATCTGGCCATCTCTCCCTAAGGCCTGACCCACATTTGATTACCAAGTTATTAAAATATCACCTGTTCTTTCTGTAGCGCAGTCTAATAAATAACGAGCTTCATGAAGGACTGAACTCCGAAATTGAATTAGATTTATACTGAATATGCTCTTGACAACACAAGGGGCCTCATTTGTATTGGAAACGGCTGTAAGTGCATCGGTTTTTGCTGAACCCTCTCATGATATAGGGAGATTTCGTGTTCTTTTTCCTTTCTCTGAGGACAGGACAACGTATTTGTGATGAATACAGAAGAGAGAGAGAGAACTGGCAATTAAAATCTATACAGCAACTCAAATGAGCTTGTGGAAGAACATGGGAGGAGATCTCCCAACATAAATTTAATACATATTTTTTTGTAATTACATGTACGGTGAGCGCAGATGAAAGGGAGTCCGACTGAACATTTTTCTTGAGCTGACCGCAACACTCAGCCGAGCGCGGCCACATACTTGCGCTGTCCACCTGACCTCTGACCTGCGTGACCCGTACCTTAAAACAGCGCCCCGCAACCAATGCACGATTACAGCTGTCTGGGATTTCAGAAGACGCTACTTCCGAATTTCTGGACACGAATCGAGATCAACAAGACATGAAGTATTCGTTTTCGGACTTTGCTGACGGTCACGCGTGGCCAGTGGAGTTGACTTTAAACTCAATCACATTACTGAACCGGTCACCACATAAATCAGAGGAAAATACATTATATAGATTTACAGCAACAGTCGCCACATGGCCCCTTCCGAATTTAAAGGAAGAGAATCCGTCGTCACTGTGAACAGGACGTGGGCGCAGGCAGTTCCGGGTCACAACTCCCACACCTGGAGCCAGGAGCCTTACGCAAAGGTGTGCTGAAGGCGAGAAAAAGAGTTCAAAGTTCGTATCTTGTATAAATGCTCACGTCACGTGCAATCTGGTCGCTGGATTTATGGCGTGGCAGTTCGCGATGTATAAACGCTCACTACATAAGCCTCATGTCTCTCTCAGGCCGTCTCGGACAAGTTTTTCACATGTGCGGGTAAGAGGGGGAGGGGGGTTGGCCCGTGGGACTTGGCATTCCGTTCCAAAACACCTCGTGCATTCAATTAATACGACGGACGCCCAAACGTTTCGGGATAGGCGGGTGATAAGTACCGACTCCGGACCGAAATCAAATTTCGACGGACAATTTATTTATTAAACGACGCTTCCAACTGCTCGCATCAAAGAGGCAAGTTAGCGCCTACTGCAGGAAAAAACGGGGACATAACTTGGATGGGGCTATAAAATACGCACAGAATTTTGGTGAAGAAATTCCTTACAGGCAGCCACTTGTATGACTAAGAAGATGGGAGGTACTGACGTTAACTTCAGGTTACATTTACAGGGTCATTAAGAGGCGCACTTTATAAGCGAAATAAAGTCGCTGCCATTTCAGTCAGAGGCGGACCGCACTCCTCGCCAATGGAGAGGTTTGGCAGCCAATGATCTAATCACGGGGTTATAATACAACAACCGTGTCGGCCACTCGTAAGCAAGTCGCAGGTACTGTAAAGAATTCATCTGAAAGTAAACGACCGCTGTCTCAGAATTTCCTTACACCGTCAAAAACTACGAAAGGCCTCGGTCAGGACAACGAAACATTCAAACTCGGAGCCTCCCAAATACAAAGACGACACCCGCGCACACGAACTGAGCGCGTCTGTACCTCAGTTAGTCCAAACAGCTGAACGGATTTTTAATAAACTTGGCGTGACACTTGTGCCACTGGGCACCCCACAAGCATGAACCACCAATCACCGATAAGAATTCCAGCCCCATCTTTCAAGACGCTCGCGTCTGTTATCGCCTCCTTCCATGTAAAAACACTATTACGACGACCATAAATAAGTCAGTGTGTCAGCCGCTCGCTGTGAACTTTCAATCTGGAGAAGTAACACCCATACGGGCGCTTGCGTGCAAATAAACTATTACGCTACGGGACGAGAAATCGTTATGCCGGTCGGAACTAGTGTCGTCACGGCTTTTCGTTTGTCTCGCCGAAGCGACCAAGTCTCCGTTCCGTTGTCTCCGCCCAGTTCTCAGGTAACGATCCACAGACACCATCTGACGCAGAATGCGACGATCGCCATGCAGCGACATGGCGTTTTTTACAGCGTAACACTTCCAAAGGACAATACACCTAAGATTTTGGACGAGGAGGAGGTAAATGAAGGTACGAGTTCATAACAACGCTCCTGGCAGAGCTGTTTTCTGGGTGAGACGCCACACGCATTACGAAACAGCCAAACATTTTAGCGTACAAGTAGGAAGGCCAGTTTGTGTTTCTGTATTACGCGTTAACCTCGCTATCAGGCACTATTCGAGTTCTCGTAACGAGTGAACAAACACGACGAAATTTATCCGCTTTCCTATAGGGAGCATTTACATAGTCCATTGATCCACACTGACAACGGAGATGGACCACTCATGCAGTGAAACTCACACGAGCGTGAACTACGTCAATCAGTTTCGCACGAATGATAAAAATTTAAAAGTGACTTAAGTGTAATAACCGGACACGAAAGAAAACTTTACGCGTGTGCAGTTTCTTCTGTGATTCCTTCAAGGGCGAACGAAACCAAGAGATGGGAAACTTGCGTGCTCCAGTTTCGAAAAGCCTTACCTGCTATTCCGCATTTCTCACTGACAGACTTTACGTACAAATCTACCGGTACGAACACCAGGCTGTACCTGATATACCTGAAGGACCCATTTTTCTTTGAACTCGTAAGCCTCTATTACAACACTTAACATGAGGACCCCCAGAATACAGACTGGCACAGGAACTACGAAAAATATTTTCTTGTAATGTGTTTTGCGGATGGGAAAAAGGTCGTCCAGATATCGAGCGCAGCCGCGGATAGCTAAGAAGTAGTAGACCTCCATCCCCGAGACTGGGACATACAGGGAACCCAGCTGAGCAACTATCATCATGCAGAGAAGGACTCTGGTCCATCGAACTGGTGTTAAAGAGAATTGGGGGGGAAAAACATACGACCACTTACCGATCTTCATCCTGAAGAATATGACACAGGGCCTGGAACGAGAAACGACAATGTGATAATCAACTGATAGTTACTGTAACACAGAAATTAGCACTGGTCTCCAGGCGCTGACGGCCGAGTGACTCACAGTAAGTACAATGCCAAATGACCTTGACTGACAAAACAAGATTGAGAAGACGTATTCCAGTGGAGTACACATAACTTTTAAATGCAGAAACAAGTGTCCTGTTGCAATGCGTATCGCACAGTCGCACAGAAGAGTTGGGTGGGTGAAACCGGCTCGCGGGCTGCAAGGAACCCAGGCTAAGTAAGACGAGACCGCGAGGGACCGTGGCGCTGCAATCAATCACTGTACCAACAGCCACAGCAGGTACAGGTACAGTCACTGACGACAAATGAGAAGCACCCCATCACGAAATACAAATCTGCGGCCTACAACAAGAAACCTCCGATTTAAAAAATCCGAATATGGAGAACCAAGAAATATTTTTAGACACAAAAGTTCTCTCTTCGCGTACCATTCACGCCTTCGAGACAGCTTCATCTATCACTTGTGAGCTAAATCTCACGGTGTTTCACAGACTTGTAGAACTGACTGTACACGCTCACGTTTCAACACACAGATATTCTACTCAAAATTTATAACTAAGTCTCGAACCCATAATCAACGTGCATCCTCCCCCCGTGGAAATGAAGACATCGCGTACTCACTAATGTGTAGTTTAGTTTAGATTGCAGACATTAGGAACTTCTCCCGTTGAAGCAGTTTAACAGACACTACTAATGTCTTTATTATCACATCTCATGATCTACCTAGAGCACGGGAAAACCTTCAAATGACGACTACAGCAGGAAAATCGTGCGGTGTATATTAAGCCAACTGCAGAGAGCAAGCAGGCATCCAGCGTCCTTTATGAAACGTGAAGGTTCATTACCGACTTCGCAAAAGCTCACTAATGAAGTCCATCCAGAGTTAAAAGAATCCAGTTTCGACTATCATTTACGGAAGTTATTTGGTCATGGAGAAGTCCTGGGTTTGATCCTATGCGGGTCGGTTATTTTGGGTTGTTTTAAGTTTGATTGGGATGAGTTACATTGTAATAGGTTGCGTTTTGGGTTGGGTTAGGTTTAGATAAGGTTGTGTTGTTTTACGATGGGTTAGGTTGTGTCGTTGAGAATTCCTAGCTTGTTCATCCACTTTATTATGTTCTTCTCACTTACGCCTAGGCCTCCCTTCGGTATTCTGACTAAAATGTTGGAAATATTTACAATTTCCCATGCTTACTAGATAACCAGTCCCCAGTATTCTCTGCAGCTCCCCGTTCGCAAACATCAGCTGCATTACCAAACGTCATCAGATGCTTTAAACTAAAGTCACGTAATTCACATGTCTCCTCGTGAATAAAGAATAATCTGACGCTTCTGTTCAGGCTTAAATCTTCTTTAAATAGCTGTTATTATAGATGGAGAACATCCCCCAGCTGTGTTAGGATATCCAATCATCATTAGCTCTGGAATTAATTATACAAGTATTTCAATTAAACATTCTGCGTTGGCAATCACTTGATGTTATCTTCACAGCCCGCCAGCCTTCATCTTAGCCGCGTCCGATGCGTATTGAAAGAGGTCCTCATCTTCACATCCGCTACGATACCCTCCAGCAATTGGCCACGCTAATACCTGCTTTTTTCCGTATTTACGATATGGGTAAACCAGATGAACATGCAAACCAACTTCTTCTAAGCTCCTGGGCGATTGCCGTGATGTTATGGGACCACCCAGATCGTGAACAGGAGGCCAGAACGTCCGTCCATCGACGTCACACATGGTCCGCTGAACAGAAGGTCTGCGGTTTGCACATTTACAGATTCTATGTCGCGTTCGCCGTGCGAGATCGGCAACTTCTCTAACACGCCAGTGATGCGGGCCAGAATGGTCGAGCCCAGACCAATCGACTACAGAGGTAGGAAAATCGAACGCCGGGGTCGAGAGGTTGGCCAGCTCGACGCCGATTTCGTATTCGAGGCTACCCGTTCCGATTCATCGCGCTAGTAACGAGGAAGCGTTTTTTCCTGAGCGGAGGTCTATCGCCTTTTCTCCGAGTTTAAGACTTGACAGCCGAGAGACCAAAGACAAGGAACTTCACAACTTTCACTCTTCACAAAACACAAGGCCCATTAAATCAAGACGGATGTTACTGTCCGGGTGAGACGAAGATATGAAATGCATAAAGCCGGACAACTCTGAAGAGACGAGAACACTTAGAGCACCCACGCACTATACGGACGGACATAGACGGCGGGGTGTGAAGTGGATTCATCTGACCCAGAGTGGCGGGCTCCTATGGACACGGTAATGAATCTTCGGGTTCCTTAAAAGGCAGGGAACTTCTTCAATAGCGCCTATTGCCTTCTGAAGAACGACTGACTATCCTCCTCGGAGCTGGTTAAAATTAACAGCCTGAGAGAAACACAACCCACGGATGTCTGAACTTATGGCACGCATTACGCAGAGCAAATAATGTGCTTATGTGTGTATGTCCAAGGTGTTGTAATAAACGAGAAGTGATTCATTTCTGCGCTTGCGTGTAGGAAGAGGCGCCGGGCAGCCGTGTCCATGAAAACTGCGTCCTCCTTGCATCCGCGTTCAATGCACCACGCGTGTAACGCCAAGTGACAGATGCGGATAAAGCACCTAACTTCATGGCACAGCCGTCAGTTGCTCAGCTGCTCACGTGGAACCCGAGGAAATTCCTCTCCTCTTAGGAGAGCTCACTGGACGCATCACGGGCAGCACGAATCAGCCCGCTGCCCCGCGCCCTATTCAATTCCAGATCCATTTTAATATCATCCTTCCAGCTACGCCCGTGTCTTGAGAGTGGCTAACTCCATGGAGCAGCGTCCTTCTTCGGCAACTAATAATTCCTCAGCTGCTTCAATAAGTTCCCCACGTTTTACGGAACCTGGTTCAATGTCAATGGACCAACCACATCATGAGCCAGTTGAATCCGCCGCTGCGATTTCAAACCACGGGGCTGTGGTATCTGTTGCAGTTGTGATGGCGGGGACACTCGTCCTGATGTCCATATTCGGGGAGACGGGCAGCGCACAGAAGTAATTTGTAACTGTGGAGACATGAAACAGAGACATCCACTTACATCCATCATGCCACAAGCGGCAAGATGCGAAGATCGGATAAGGCGGGTGTCGTGTCGTCTCAGTACCACCAGAGGACGGACCACGTCCTGTCTTACACGACCTTAATTAAGCACGACGTCGTATGCGGGCGTGGAGGCACAGCTCCACGCGTTCTTGACGAAGCCGCTACAGACACGACTCATTTGTCACCTTCTGAGCCGGCCTCGATGCGGTGGCAAAGCGGAAAGTTCCTGCCCCTGACGGGAATCAAACCCTGGTCTTGCAGCCCGCACTCAGTCACAGCGCCGACTGAGTTACCGGCCTCATGCACGCCCAAGCGCTCCGTTCACAAGAGACGTTAAACAAATGAGAGTCAGTATCCGCTGGTTATCTGACGACATCGAATCAAGTGCAAATGAACAGGATCATAAATGGTGAGAAGTGAGGATGCGGAAGGAGACGGCCGTGACCTATTTCGGATGGTGCTGCAGAAAAACTTCAGGCGAGAAGGTGGGATATTTCACCGTGTAGTCAGGTAAAAATAGACCGACGTTTCAGAGTTGCTTACTGCTTTCCATCGACAGGGCGATCGCATTTAAACACTTACCAGACTACACGGTACGACATCCCAGAAGACATTGATCTTCATACTCGCCGCCGTGAGAACCTGAAATGTCGCATATCCGAGGTTCGACCCACAGCGAGGAAGATAATTAAGCTCACAGGAGGCAACTATGCTGACACATAACCGGCATAAAGTACGATTTAAATACTTCAAAGAAAACAAATAAATAACGTGTTAACAAATGCAGCATCTGCTGGAAACCAAACGCTGCAGTGAAGGGGCGGTTCCATGAGGAACTCAGCCACCGATTCCCCCATTTTCCGTAAAGCAAACAAACAAACGTTTTGTGGGGACACCCGACTGCGCGGAAAATGTAAATTATGAACACCCCATGCCAAGCTTCAGCGACTGACCACTTGGTTTCAACTTTTCGGCTCTTACAAAGCGCCGCACGTCCGTCCGTCCGTCCGTTTTCTTGTTGCTGCAAATACTTTCAACTCTTTTCAGCTTATTTCACATTCTGCACACGTCAGTCAGATACAACCTCGATTAGCCATGTTTAGAACTGCACTGAGCTGTTTTAATGACTAACCTAATTCCTTAAGAACCGGGATTATTCAGTCAGTAGGCCTGCAGTGGCAGGTTAAATTTCCAGCAGGAGTACAGATTCCTTTTATACTTCCAACAATGTCCACAGCGACCCTCGGGTCCATCCAGCCTCCTATAAATGGGCACGGGAGAATCTTTCGCCAGGGTCAAGCGGCCGGAGCGTGGAACTAAACACTCACTTCCAACTTATGGCAAGGTCAAGAATGAGCGGCGTTTTCCTCCATTCCACCCCACGGGTTCGATTGCCGGCGGTGCCCGAATTTATAACTTGTGTTGGGCAAGGCCGTGGTCTAGGCAACACGGAGTTTTCCTCCGTGGCATCCCAACAATTACTCCATTCACACACAGAAGAAGGCAATGGCAAACCACTTCTGGATCATCTGCCAAGAACGTATATGAACAGGTCCCAGTCCGAGAAAAGGATGGAAGGATCCTGTTCATATGGACCTGTCGTCAGACAGAACACTAAATAAAATAATAATAAAAGAATGACACACACACTGTGGACGAAACGTCGCGTTCTTAACGCAAAACAGCTCTGCCACCGTGTAATATCTGCCTTCATGAATACAAACTCCTTGCTAACAGGCTCGGCGTGACAAGTGAAATCAAGTTGACCTCCTTCATGAAGGCCCCCTTGCTCGTGACCCGTCTTCTGCTCGTTTCAGGACGAACGAAAACCCCACACCCCGTGCCACATTTATAACGGAACTCCGTACGTTCGCAGGTAGCTGGGGTGGTCCAGCCGCTATCAGAGCGTCCCATCTTACCGCCAATATATTCTCGCCACTTCCAAAGTGACACTTGCGAACTATTGTTATATAATAAAAGACCGATTGTTCCGAATGTTTGTGCGTCACAAAACGAGAACTGTAAAACTTTTACTGCAAGAGCAACTATAAGAATGCATGGGGGTAGCATAACTCGTGGGAAAGCATAATACAACTCAACTTAAAAACATACGTTCTCAAAATAATCTGATGGCTCCAATATTTAAAATGTTAAATTGCTGTTCGGATGGATGCATTCGGAATAAAACAAGTTCAGGAGATTCGGACACATCTACTCAGCCGAGCCAGCACGCGACTTGTCTCATTATAAAGCTACTAAATTTTATACAAGTGTTCGTGTCTGTGGCACGGGTCGTCATGTCCACGTTCCAGGACCGAGAGACACGAACTTGCTTTTGCCGTCCGGGTAGTACCCGTCTGGTGCCTGCGTCTCATCTGACAGGATTCCCGACTGTCATTTGTCTAATTTAAGGATAAGAACCAGAGTCGAGGCAGGTGTGGGGGGCCCTTCGCTTTACGGGACACTTCCACTTATATATCCAGGTGTGTTTTGCACTCACGAGTGACGCCCGGCCACTGGGAGAGGTACAAATATTAGCATTGTGAGCTGGAGATTTGTTACCCACCGTCTTACAGACATCATTAGGCTGACAGCAAGCAGGATTTAGAGGAAAGGGTCTCTGGGATCAAGACTTTATGAATGGGAGACAAAGCACGGCTACTGTGCAGCTGCAGACAAGGACCAAGTGTCGGGGCAATTCTGAACGCCTTCCACAAGCGGGACCACGAGAATCTGATCGGAAACTAACGAACCAACTCCACACAGCAGGCAGTCTCTCAATTCGTCAATAAATTCAATACGAAGACGGCCGTCGTCTGAGTTGTAGTCCGGTAAACATTTACCAACGTTTCTGCGGTCCCTGCTGCATCCATCAACACGGTGTTGGCAAAACGTCTCTCACACTACACGGCGCCACAACTCAGAAAAGACAGCCATCTCAACCTCAAGTCGTACTAAATTCAAAACAGCCAGCTGAATCCAGTCACCAGCTTTACACATTATTCCTTCAAGATCATCTCACCCTCGTTGATTTCATAACCACTGCAAGTTATGAAATTAAAGTTTTGTATACATGCAATAAACATCAAATTCGTCGATGTAATGACAACTGATGACAAACTACAGTCAGTGTTCGCCGAAGTACCCCGGCCTACCCTGTACGGGATAACAGATCAAAGTGCGGTCACCGGCACCGGACTGCACATTTTAATATAAGCGGTTGGCCCGAAGGGGGAGCGCGAGGGGGTTGTGCGGCGTTAAAGATAATAGGTTAGCGAAGCGGCAAGGGGACGGGACCGAAAAAATTCCAGTCGCAGCGGGATCAGAAATAAGTGCGACTCTCATTCGCCCGCCGCGGGTGGGGGTGGGGAACCACCACACTGCCTAATCATGGTTCGCCAATATGACGCTGGGGGAAGCGGTCGTGGCCAATTCAACAGAGTATTATTATAATAATAATACGTGTAATTATAGCACGTTGGGCGATTTGAAATAATTTCCGCTTCTATTAATTTTTCGACTTAATAAGTCCACTGTGTTCGCTTATAAGCATTTTTCCGTCTTGTGATATTGGCAGGCATTTTGTTTATGATCTGAAATAAATAAAAATGCTGGAAAATTACGTATCTCATGAGGACGGGCCTTGGCAGCAGTTGTCCGACTTCTTAAATGAACAGCTCGCTGACTGCATGCTACGAATACGAAACAGAGAACGCAGATGTGTGAGACATTCAAAGGGGTGAACTTTCTCCCGTGTTTGTGAAGAGGAACACTAAACAGCTTCCACTCACAGGGGCATCGTCTTTACATGAACTGCAGTCACACACATCCACGGCACAAAGCGTTAAAATGAGTCAAAGGTCATTCCTCACTCTACAAACATAGAGTAACAGACGTAGGATCGTAACCCAACCCACAGGATGCCACTCTACTGAGTGGCCGGCCAATCGCCGGTGCTCAGTAAACAATAAACTCTGCACTGGCACAAGATAAAACTAGGCAGTGCACCAGGGCAGAGGTTCCACTCTAGGGTTTTACTGCCACGGAATACAGAACTACAGGGCGCAATAACTTCTTCAAGAGTCTGACACCCCCCACCCTCCCCCACCCAAAAGAAAAAATGTAAGAAGAGTCGTAAATCTAAGCTCTGAGGTGGTTACACTCGTATTCTGTGAATCCTGGTGCCCGGATCATTTCTGCACTACCTGTAATAAAGCGGGGGCGGGGGCGGGGGTGGGGGTGGGGGCTTCTTGCTGCACTGCGCGGGTGATTATGAAGAACACGTCGAGGGAAAGACGCGGTGCATTTTGGCTCGGCGACATTCGCTGCAGGTACTCTCAGCGGTCCCTTCCGCGACACGCAGCAACAGTACAACCGACTGCCCTCTCGTATTTCGTGATTTTCCTCAGTCGTTCCAGGGATACCACCTTATACCAGACAGCGCCGATATCTTTACAATTTATTGTCGGCTGATCACAGCCTACTGTGGATGGCATCGCTCGGACAGACGAACTCCGGCAGGACGGCACTGGAATGCTAAAAGAAAGGCCTTCGACGTTATCTTCCTTTTGAGTTAAGAATGAAGTCGTTACCTGCATCTGCCACCCGTGAGAAGGCAACCGTTTGGGCTTACACTTTTACCCGTGCATCTGGCGACTAAAAACACTGTCCCCGATAACCATCGGGTGTGATTCGTAGGCCCCGCTTCACAATGCATCATACCAACTCCGAGAGCTGTAAAAACAGTAGGGAACTATTTTATCAACCCTTTATACCGCAACGGGGAAGTCTTCATAAGATACTACTGTGGCCATACAGCCAAGGGCATACAGAATTTTGGGTGGCAACGCGAAGAGAAGAGAGAAAATTACGTGAAAATAACGTTACAACCCGTCGTAAAGAAACGAGGCACGAGACTGGGAAATGGACACATCTAGCTCGCTCAGGGCAAACACCAGCGAACCTTCGAGTCTCATAAAGGACGCGTAGCTTCTTAACCATTTGAGCAACTGTCAGCTTCTCAATAACAACTGCACGATCCAGTATCAACCGACGGTCGCCTTCAGTTTCTCACGTAATGCCCGAGGCAACTCTGCCTCGCCTCGGGTCTAGTCTTTGTTCCTTTTCCTTTCTGTCGCAAAAGACAACACAGAATACGAACCACTTGAATTTTTGTCATCTATCTGGTGCTGGTAAGAGACCCGCTGTCAAGATTATCCGAGTACGCAATTTTTATGTTAATAAACAGGAAACAAGAGGCGACACGGCGTCCACGGTGGATAAAACCTCGAATCTTCATTCGCCACTGCATAAAAGAGTCACTTGAAGGAACGCAGATGTGAGAGCAAGAGAATGAACCAGAAACAGCTCCACTTCTCGGATTCTCAGCTTTTTTTTTAAAAAAAAAATCACCTCTTCCGTACAGAAAGAAGAAGAAGAAGAACACAGAGCACAGAGATCACCCATCTTTCTGAGCGGCGTGTCACTGCACCTAACACAAAAGACACGAAGCCTGCAAAGGGGACACACCGAGCGAGCAGGAATTTTGTGTTTTCCACCAACACGGAACCTGTTTCCAGCCATGGACCTTATGACAACTGTGATCAGACCACCGCTGGTTGCCACACACGGTAAACACATCTCGTTTGGTTCATTAAGCAGTCTTAAAGGTTCAAGCATTACATAAAGTTGTCGAATTTATGTGACCGCGGACGTCCTATGTCATATGGTGGCAACATCGCAGACCATCAGATACACTGTGGTACAGGAAAGCTACGACTGGTAGACACTAACTGCGCCCGATTGACTGGGAAGTCCAGCGGGGAGGAGAAGGGTCCACTTATAAGGTCGAGGCCTGTGACACTGGATACCACATACGTTACATGCATAAATACATATACACATAACGGGATCCCTCATGAGTTCTGAACAAAGCGAGCTTTACCTTAAATTCGAGGGTAAAAGGAGGCTCCACTTGAACACGTTTCCTCCTACCGAAGAAAGCCAATGTGCATCTCCTTCGTATTCGGAAGGTACCGAGTTCAGATCTCAGCCTAGAGAACAATGCCCTCACTGGGTGATGGCGTCCCCTTCCCATTCTGCCCTTCAATTGAATACGTTATCTAATGTACAACCAAAAACGTCGAAAGTTAAGAGCTTTAATTCACCAAGACACGCAAGCGGGAAGGGAGGGCGATCTTCAGAGCTGTCTCTCCCCTCCAGGTCTTCCAATCAAAAGTCTGTACGCATTTCTCATCTCCCCATGCGTGCTACACGTCCCGCCATTTCAACGGCATAATCCGTCTTCCTATTTCGTGTTGGCCGCTTTCCACTCGGAAGTCCCATCTGGTGACACGGCGATTTCTCCCCGACGAGTGGAACGTTCCTCTTTTCCAGCTTTACCATAAATGCACGTCGTGCAGGTGGACCAGCGAGCTTCGTGACTTACCAAGGTGGAGTCCTCGCCGCTTGACCTGGGGTGGCGTGAGAACGGAGCGAAGTGACGGAAGACTCGGACTTGAACTAAGCCACGAGGAGGAGGCCAAAGTTTTGGAACTCGGAAAGTCAGGGCAGGGGGACTGTGGGAGAACGAGATTTAGTGGAACAACAGGAGGTCAGATGAAAACGGGCGGACGTTTATACACGTACACACGTGCATTTTCGTTTTTGGAAATGGGACGGCAAAGATATCAACAGCCATAAGGTCACTGTGCCAGTTGGCGCGATACCACTGTTCTGAATGCGCATGCCCCAAATGAGGACAGTTTTCATGAGGAAATTGATCATGCATTCCATCAGTTGCCTAAATACAACCTCGCACAGACAGAAAGACAACCTCAAACACGGATCTTATATCTAGTAAAGTTATGCTCGTCGAGTGTGTGTTGCTGTTCCAAAACCAAAGCAGTCCCGAGAGACGATAAAACGCAAAAAGTCCAGAGCAGAATAAAGGGACGAATCACATGTGGAACTGCTGGAGCTACAAGCGCTTCTAGGCTAAAGTTTAACTTTTGGTTGGAGCGTCGAGGAGGAGAAGAAAGGACGCGTCCTAACACGACAGCCTTTGCGGTCACAGGGGTCAGAACTATGTTCTGTTGAACACCGCTCACGCAATGGCTCACACACTTCTTGGACGTCCTATACAGCAGTTGTGCCACCACATTCGGCAGCTGTCGGTCATGCGACGTTCTGATGCGGTCGGACTGGAGTTATCTTCCACAGACTCGTCCTGCTCTGCAATAACTGTACGAGGACTGGAACCAAGGACTACTCCGCGCGTGTTTAAACGGCACGAGAGGAGTAACGGCAGGTGGCTCTGCAGGGCGTACTTTCTACAACGATCAACGGAACTTGGCACGCACAATGGAGAAGAATTTGCATGTCCGTCCGCAAGTTTCATCGTACAACTTCGATTTCGATTATAGTTCGTATCACAAGCCCACGCCACCACACGATCGAAGACAGACCCAACTGAAATACAGCACGTGCTTTGAGTCAAGGCGTACATTTAGCGAAAATGACTCAGTAAGATGCAAAACTTCTAAGCCATCAACACTTAGGGGTAGGCCTATTTATTATTCGTAATTGCAGGCGGTGAGCTATCAGTTCTGCCAACATAAAGCGCACTGACACGCAAAACCACCGCATACTCGGAGCGCTGAGCCGGTCTGTCGACGGCACTCCTTCCCAATCCACACGACGTCAACTTCAGGGTGGTCAGAACCTCCGCACGCTCGCCTCGCTTATTTAAACTTTTGTGTAAACCTTCAAAAAATAATTTCACGTCGGACGACAGCAGGCCCCCCGCTGCAGCAGAAGCAGATGTTTGAGTGGCACCAGATATAAGTTAACTTGGTTCATTAAAAATCCCGTTCCTTCATATCGCAGCATTTCACTGCGGTAGGTCATGTCGGGTAACAGTGAATTATACAGAACGGCCACGATGTTTGTGCGAGTGTCCGCAAAGGGGGACGTCACATGCCACACACCAAGGGACGAGCACGAACTATTCCCTTCCTCCCTGGTCATCGACCACGCTGAAAATAGGTCGCAGTTCGCAAATTTTTCTGGCGTCCCAACGTGGGGGAACATCACAGTGCCTGTACACGCCAAAACGAGCGAGAGAAAGCATCGTGGCCTATTTTAATGGCCTGCAGCCGGGCGAACAGTCTCGCACTGGCTGCGTTACGCGTTCATCACTCACAACGTTAAAGTGCTGTTGACTTGTCATTACCTACAAGAAGTGACAGGGGCGAGATGCTCCATTCAACGAGAGGAAATTGCAATTCATCTTTGTCCCAACAACATCCACTCTACAACCCTTCTTAAAGACAACGGGGTGGAAACAGAGAGCATAAGAAACAATGAAGTCCTCGTTGAAGTAGAGGACACCCGCTGAGGAACCCATTCGTCTTCTTTTCTTTATGCACCGTCAATGAACTCGTCTCGTGCGCATGTACAGACAGACAGACAGACAGACAGACAGAACGCGTATATAAGCAAAACTTTGTTCCCTCACATAAACACGGACAAGAGGAAATTCCAGTTCATAACATGAGAGCCGCCAGGATTTGCGGTCGCCAGTCGCAGGGGCAGAGCAATCGGAGATCGCGAACCTTTGTAGAGGCCTACGAAGTCTTGGAAGCGCGCAACTTCACCGGGAACAACCCCGCAAAATCTTGCGACGGACTCAGGTCAAAGTCGAGCTTTACTTCCTGACAAGAACTTGCAACTCCAGTGCAGAATCAATGACAGAGAAGTTCCGCACAGTCGCCATGTTCGTTACGTGTTGGCATGCTTACAACCTACAGAGCCTTTCATACAAAATTCCCTTCGTACTGAAAGCCAGATGAAAAAATCTCGTACGAGGGTCATGTTCCTGCATATTTTTTGAAGACGTGATTTCAGAACCCCACGTTAATCGGCGCTCCTGTCTAGAGGCCGACGCGACAGAAATGCTGGTATTATTCGTATATTCGTAGGAAGTACGAATTTTAAGTGCCTTCCGATGCCTCGACGCTCACGGGAAATCGGTCGACGTTGCGGCGATCTCAGAAAGGAAGACGAGTGGACTAACTAAGATTGCACCCAACGCGGGTGGATACGTCGCTCACAAAGCGGGAACAGGCTCGCGCCAAGTGAGCGTTTGGGATGGACAGGCTTACAGGCCAAGGGTTGGCCGGCTATAAAAAACGTCCAACAGGTAAAGGAATCCGAGAAAACAAAATAAAAACAAAAGCGGCGACAGAAATATTTTACGTGATTCACAGTCGCCGAAAAGGGGTGGAGACGGAATTAATTTGTGGGCACTATTCTCTTGAAAACTTCTATTAGTAACAACAGTCTCAAGCGTGCTTCAAAATGCAAGGGAATCGGAATAAAAAACTCAGACCCTCTGAAGGTGGGACGAAGATAATATTAAAGAGCGGTCTGGTTCGAATCCCCATGATACCGTTCCATCTCTCTTTGCAAATGCCATGATCAGTAACCTCTAACACAGCCTTGCATTAACTGGAGAAGCGGGGATTTTATTATAAAAATGATTAACTGCCCACTAACCCCGCGGTATGTGGTCCGCCTCGGTTATGGAATTCGATGGTTGAACAAAAACCCGACATCCCATCTACATGTTCACACCATCCACACCCACGCAGAAATCTTAAGAACAATAAATTACAGCAACCCTGCCTTTTGTTACAAGCCAAGAAAACTGAGCACACGTTATATTATTATTATTATTATTATCGACTGAATAAGAACGTTTATGTTCTGAAGGCAATGAAGATGTTCACTTGGTCTTCTACGATCTGACTGTCCAGACGAGACCACGTGGCGCCACAAGAATCAACAAATTGTTCACAGACTAAGAATATCCAAGCAACAAGGTTTATGAAAAGCTCAAATTACTTACATGTTTCAATGGCGCTTTGAAGGAAATGAACCTGGTCCCTGGAATACGCTCACCCATCGGGATGTACGACAACCACCTGCAATACAAAATACGGTCCAACCAAATTCAGATGTGCCAAATGCATTGGTAAAATACTGACGAGTCTACAACATAGAGCCAAAACCCAGGACAGCGTCATGAACCAGCGACTGGGGGGGACACACTGATCCCTCATCTAGGTTAACTGCGAATTCTAAAAGTATCTCACTGCCGACAGCAAAGCTCGTCAATGCACCAGAGACAACGCCTTCAAAGGAAACAGAACAGAGTCCTCTGATCACGCAGAGGTCGCTGCTGTCCCTCGGAGATTTGTGAACAGACCCCAGTCTGACAAGATCACTGTCTTAAAGATGTTCTCAAGAGATGAGTCATTTTTGTCGTCAGATTAACTGCAGTACCACCCAGAACATCTTTCACTTAACTACGTGCCTAATGTTTGTCACGCAACCTCTGAACGGTTAAATCTGTTAATGGACCAGTTTCAAATTAAATTTTTCACATTCTCTGTTTTCCAGTAGCAAACGCAAATTCACTTACACTGCTCAAATTGCAAATGGAGTCCCATCTTTTTTAATCAACATGCAGCTACGTGTAACGACACTAAACTGAACACTAGTGCCATCTATGTGCATTATTATACATCACTGTTAAATAACATCTCATGAAGAGAAATTTATTGTTCTGTAAATGTTCAGAAAGAAAACACATTTTATGGGCAAATGCATGTTTGCAACATGCACTTTATTATACGAGGGCTCTTCTGAAATTCTTGGGACTTGCCCTCGGTCACAGGCCGAGAGACAACGACGGCCACGCGTTCCCAACTGAGGTCGTATGTAACTGACATTACCACTTAAACCATCTTTTCCCATAACACAAGTCACAACCTCCATGAAGCAGCCACTGAACTCACATCCACTCAAAGAATGACTTCAAAGACGCTGCACACAGCAAATAAACTTTCAATAAAGAAATGGACACACAATCAGAGTATGTTTGTACACAATTCATTTCACCAATTACAGAATGAACACTGCATGTCCTATATCCTTGGTTTAGTCTTACAGGGATGTGTGCAAAGTAAATAAATTATATTTCTTAATGTTACTCAAAAGAAGAATTTACTTTACTTGAAATTTCCTAACTATCTGATATAATTATCCTGCTTTGCATAATATAATATTCTTGCAAGATGTCTGTAAACAGATGCAACAACTATGCATTTATACTTGCAGTTGCATTAATTCTTGCTTTTGTATTCAGTGCTCCACCAAGTTCAATGTCACTTCACTCACCACTGTGAAGGGTCTGTGGGATGGGAATACATTCTATTCTACCCATGAACTATGCATGATCAGATTTAATTACCTTATACAAAGCAAGGAGTTCCTCAAGGATCAATACCCACTCCTCTTCTTTTCCTTCAGATAATCATTTAGGGACTTTAAATTTCAACCAACTTCACCAAATTAAAGTATTAACATACACTTTCATCTTTATTTTTGGACATTGGGGAGTAGATCCTTCGTGCAATGACGCAGAAGCAGTTAATTAAACCTTGCGATGGCCACACTGATTCGAAACATGTTGCTCAAGTGAACAGACAGTGCACAATGAGCGTGAAGAAAGACGAAATATCGACTGATAAAATCCTCTAGGGTAATCAGTGCCCAAAAGTGTTTAAACCCTTCCAGCAGCCGTAAAAGCTTGAGGCCCTATATTACGATACTCTATGTATCAATGAAACAATATATTTTAATCGTAAAATGTGCAACAGATCAGAATATGGTTCAGTGACACATAACCAAACACTGTCATGTTCCATGGACTATAGAATAATGTTTCAAACACATAAGAAATCCATATTTAAACAATAAAACTGCGTTGATAATATGCACCGTAAACCTTATTCTCAGAAAAAATTTGACCACGTGCGTGTAACAGATCTAAAGGCGATAAATGAAAACTCTGAATACAATATAATACGAGCAAACGAAAATCATATTTCATACATCAATTTGTCAAAAAAATACATACTCAAAACTCACCTCTGAGGAATATTCGGCATTTTCTATTTTATTCTTGTTGATGTGTCAACAACTTGCAAATTCACAGCACCATGTTTAATTGGAGAGTGCGTTCTGAAACTTCCTAGCGGTTACTCTTTGTACCTTCAAAAACAAAAACGCACTCGTGCATTAATCTCTGACTTTCATTTTGTGCCACTAAAGCGACAATTTTACTTGTATAACTATTTACATTATTTCTTCTCCCCACTGGTTTTTTATTAGTATTATTGTAAAAATATCACGATAACAATAATATCATCAATAACTATGTTGGATGAATTATGTAAAATGCCTAAAAGTTGCAAGTAATAATAAGCCAAGGATGTACAACATGTCATAGCACAAATAGTATGATTGTTCCTAATACAAATATAAATTGCATGATTATGATAATAATTTACACTCAACTACAGCATTACCATTAAAATTATTACCCAAGAAACACACCCACTGTTGCATATATATATTTATAATAGCTGAGACTTTTGATTGAGGTAAATTCTTCTATGGAATATGAGGAGCTAAAAATAAAATTTGCATGATTAAGTGGGTAGTTTTAAAAATGCAGCAACTCCACCGTTTCTATAAATTTATTCAACTGGGATTACACTGCACATCTTCCTTGGATGTTTTTATTTTCTTTATCTCTTGAAGAATCTTCTTTTCCAATCCATATACTTTTTGTGGTTTCTGATACTGAAACAAAACAATAATTGACAATCAAAAATGTCACTGAAAAAATAAAAATACATTTCAAAAAGTGAAGTATTTATTCTAAAATGTCAGTGATAAAAAATAAGTAGTAGGAAGTAATGACTGCTAGTTCCATGAAACACTAACCAAAATCAGTATGAGACCAAGTATGAGGAACTAGAATAAGTTTTGAAACATCACTTTTAAATTTTGTAAGTGATGGAACTATAAACACATAATTAAAGATACAGGAATGACTGAAAATGTAACACGAAGCTTCATACATCTGCTGGATCTGAAGGACAAAAATCATGAGGAATGAAAACAAATTACAGATGTGAATTTTGTAGCTATGTACCTTAATAGAGATATTATGAAATTGAAGACAACCTCTGCAAAACAAAATTTTATCTATTGTAAGAATGAGAGAGTATTCAAAACATAATCAAGTGCAAATAAAACAGACATTTTTGCCACACTGCACTCTTTCTCACTTAGTAGCTGAGAGTACTTAGTAAACATATTTTTTTGCTCTAACACATTGTCACCCTCCAAACACTGTAGCAGTTCTTACATAATGAATGTTAACTGCAGTCAGAGACTTAAGGATCCTTCAAAATATTCAGTACCTTATTATACACTTAACTTTAATTTAGGAAAACAAACTTACTGATATAATAAGTGTATTGTGGTTATGCGTAAACTGTATTTTATCCTGTTCTGGGAGTAAGCCAACTCGCTCCAAATCTGGTATTGCCAGCCTCTTGAAGTACTTCTTGTTTGTTGTTCTTACGGTTATACATTTGCTGTCTGGTTCAGCTGTTACTGAATACACAGACAATGGATATGGGAGATTCCTAATTCTCCATTCCAGGCTAGTTTTTGTTATTCTTCTACTTACAAATGGCTGTAAGCACACAGAAATATGTTTTACAGACTGGCAGTAAAACTTTAAGTTACCTTTTCTTGGAAATTTGAGTTTGTAAAGTGGTCAGTTGTTTAAACCACTTTTGTTCACACAATGTTTAATGCAGTTACACTATTTACTGAAATGTTTCCAAGGATGGGTTGTTTATGAAAGCAGGTTCAGTGTCCCGTATTGACTTGTGGACCTGACATACATTCAACGTAGCTCCAATGGTCATTTATTTATAGGATTATTATCAGAACTTTTCAGCTACTTTAGCAGTGCAGAAGACACCACATGCCAACAAAAACCTGCAGTCATAATGATGAAGTTATAACATATTTCTTTCTCATACCTGAAAATACTTCTATATTATTCTTAAAAACCTAAATTCTGTGACAGGAAAAGATGGTTTAAATTAATTTAATCTAATGTAATTCTATTTTATTTTATTTAAGTTATGTTTGTATTGGGTGTCATAGATATAAATAAAAGTGAAATTTTGCAAAAAAAAACATCTTGTGTCAAATGCATGCTAAAGACACACAACTAAAATATTGATCTATATGCATTCTGGAATTTATTAAGCTGGAAAAATAGTAGTATCCTCTGGAGCTATAAAAATTTAATTCTGTAGGCATTATGCGATAAGTATTTCTTAGAAGCAACATAATAGTGTCCATTACAGATTTCTGAATTAATTTGTCTAGCAAAACTTTAATCCAACATTAATAGTTTTCAAAATAAGTGTCTTACAGCACTGCTTGATTCCTTGATGAGCACTTGATCAATATTTAAAAAGTGTTCTTCAGGATCACCAATCTCCACATCCCACTGTCCTTCTCCACCCAGACTAGATTTCTTTCGCCACGCTCGTCTTATGAGTACATCTGTCTCACAGTTATATTCTTCAACCATCTCCTCTCCTGGTGAAAATAGATAGTGAATTTTTCGCTTTCCTGAAATATTTAAACATTTTAACAACGATGTTCTTTTTGTGCAATGAACATAAGTTACCTTAAAAGTAAATTCAGGTGCTTATTAAAAGGGCATAAGGATTGATAAAAACATGCTCATAATATAAACAGAGGTCCAGATTCTGTTGTTTGTAAATGCAGTATGAGCAAAACATATGCAGAACAGAATTAAAATAGATTCTGACACTGTTAAGAAAACTCAGGGACATTTTGTGTCATAAAAAACAACATACAATAAATAAATTCACGTATTATCAAATGCATGAATGATGTCTTAGCTAGTTTGAACAAATAGATTAAAACCAACAAATTCATATTAAATTTTGACAAAACAAATTCCATGAAATTTTGTACTACCAACAAATTGTTATGAGGACTATCAGATCACTCAAGAAAACAGATACTTTAAAATTAGTCTACATTGCTTACTTCCATTCAATCAAGTCATATGGAATTACTTTCTGGCAAAATTCAACAGACAGCAAAAATGTGTTTTACATCCAAAAGAAAATCATTAGAATAATGGCAGGTACTATAAGGAAATCTTCATGCAAGGAATTATTGAAGAAATTTGATGTTCTTCTCTTGGCCATAAAATTCTTGTCTTCCTTATTATCATTTCTAGTGGACAACATGCAAAAAGTACAAACTCAGATATCCAGCAAGGACCTCTAAAACGTCTGTAAACTTCCAACAGACTACAGAGTGCTACAACCCAGATGATGGCCAACTTCATAATTTATATTTGTACTGGAAACATATTTGTGCTATGACATATTATACAACCCTGGCTTTGGCTTATGAAGAGCAAATAAATTATATTCTGTTCTCAGCCAACAGATTATACCGACACCACCTTACTTAATTTTCTAGTGATGGCTACACTATGTACTAGTGCAGCCAGCATAGTGCGCAAAATTGTAGCACTCTTCGATTGCATCCACACCAGTTGTTAAAGGTTATGAAAACTTGCCTCTATATCTTTACAAAATTATGTTATTCTTACCATCTTGTATTAAACACTTCTTTTCCGCTTTCTGAATCATTTCCAGCCACTGTTCATCTGCCATGTTTCATAAACAAGTTATTCAGTTGTTTCTCATTTCCATGGCAACGTCCTTGATGGTCGAGTTCAGAAAAACAGACTGTTCAAGTTACGTCTTCTGTACCCATATATTATAAACTGTGATCAATATTAACCATCGATATATTAGTTAAAGATATTTGGCGTGTTGAAGAGATTTTCAAGATTATATGTTGGCTAGCATAACATAATCCAATATGGCGAAAGTTTGTATTTGCTGTATTTACCAGTACTGATAATAATAAGGAGGCAGGAGTGTAAGTCGATTGGGTGGGAACGGTTTCAACAGCGTGATTTTTGTGAAGTGTATTGTTGTGTGATGTCTGAGAAGTGATGTAATATGTTCGAATCGGAGTTTAAAAATGGTATTTATTTGTCGTTTATGCGGGAACTGTGAAAATGAATCATCAGGCTTAGCGATATTTGGAGAACAAGGAGTAAAGGAGGCATTAGCATATAAAATAAAGCTGTCACTTGATATTTCGGTAAGTGACATTGCAGTTAGTTGTGTAAAAATTAAAACTGACTCGCTGCACGCCTTGGGGTTTAGGGGGGAGGGTTGGTATTGCTCCTATCCGTGACTGACCTCGGCACTGGATGGGGGCGAATGTTTAGCGTCACGCCTCAGAGCCGGTCTGGATGCAGAATCTGAGAGAAATCCCTTGCCCCTGCCAGGGATCGAATCCCGTACATTCAGTCCGTCGTCAGACTCTGATGACTGAGCTACCCCAGTTAACAAGTTTAAGTTATCAGTTGGGCACAGAATGCATTTAATTTGAACATGCGGAACAATAATTCCATGAAAGTCAGAATTTCGAATGTACTTTTATAAGTATTTTGAACATTTTCCAACGGATTAAGATAGCATGTTATACATTTAAAACGAGTAATTATACAGTGCATTCACTGGTAAATTGGAATGCAACTGTCACATCCCACCTTCTGGAACTGGATAACTTCCTCCTAAGTGCTACAAGATTTTCCCAATATGAGTCAAGTATCACACTATAAAAACAAAATCTATGTACTTTTGCTATAAGAGATGGTGAAAAATGCCCTCTTTACAGGCATGTTATGGTTTATCAGTGAATGTGCTGTACATTGGGTACACTGTATGGAAAAAAAAGAAGTTATGAAATTCTGAAGAACAGAGAGAGACTATTATAAATTTGTCATTATAGTGTGTCCTATATATGATGGATGTGATACTGTGGAGCTAATCTGCTTGGTTTTAATGTTACATTTCTCATTACATTGAATGTGAGGATTCTGTACCTTCTAGTAATGTTATCTGATGAGGAAAAGCCAAATATTTACACAATATATCACCAGATATTTCACTCGCATCCCTATAAAGAACTGAGTAAAGAAAAATTGAAAATTCAGTATTTTAATGGTAAAGTTTTGATTCCATTTAAGGATACTCAATAAATCCAAACCAGACAAGGTGACATAACACAGTTGTATTGGGCCAGAAGCTGACTTGGAACAGTATAATGGGGAACTAGAATTATAATTTGTACTTGTATTAATTGAGAATGAGGCAGGTGGTGACTGATGATTTTGAGACTTTGCAATAAGAATTGAAAAGTATCAAAATGAGACAATTAATGGTCCATTAGCTGCTGGAGTCTCCTTCCCGCCTACCCATGAATTTATTCCGTCATAAATAATATGGTATCAGAATTTAACAGTAATGTGTAATTTGCACATTTCAGAGATTGTGATCAGCAGATGCATGGAAGGAGACACAATTAGAATTTCACATTTGAATAAACTGTACAGGTGAATGACCTTTTTTGGATGTCTTTGTCAACTTCATTGGTTCCATTGTGTTGAATTATAGAGTGATAATGCATCATGAATCTGTAAGGACATAGATGGAAATGATTGTGGCTTAATTTAATAATATCAGCATTTGCCTGGACTGAGGAAAACCATGAATGCCCTAGTCAGAGTTTGTGATCTGCGAGTCCAGATTTAACCCTGAGGATGCATGCCTTTGATAGAAAAGGTTTTGTCTCATGGCACAAAATTACCTGTTAACCCTTTGAAACCAAAGCCAATCTAAACAGAATGCAGAGTTATTGTTTACTGAAACATGTGGTATATACATTTACCACTTGGCTTTAAAGTATCAAATGATACCTGTACATTGGTACCGAAGGTGCAATGGTCAGCTTGAGGAACTCGATGAAATTGTATGTTTCCACTTAGATTTGCTCCACCATAACTTTGTTGCTGTCTGTAGCCATCGCAGCGGCAGTTTGGCGCAGAGTGATACAAGCAATTTTTCTTGTAGTCGGCCATTGCTATGGGACAAACTACCATTGAGGAATTTCAGATATGGTAGTGAAATACTAATAAAGAAGAAACAGCAAACCCTCTAGAAACCCTTCCAGCCTCACAACTTTAGTGATACCACTGGAATGTATAAGATTAACAGTGTGTGTGTGTGCGCGCGCACGTGTGTGTACATGAAGGTTTATCATTGTAACCTGTTTGTTTTAGGTGTATGAATATGACCCACTCCCAAAATATATTTGTGAATGTTGCCTTGGAAAATTATTTGGTACTTTTACATTCCAAGAAAGTTGTAGGAGAACTCAGATCCTGTTGCGGGAACGTTTTCTGAATTCAAAAAGTTGGTCTGTAAGTATTTTTACATATCAGGTAATATTCCTGCTGTTCTATAATCATTTTAGAACAGCAAGTCACATGATATTATTTCCTAGTCATTAGAACTGAAATAACTCTTACCATCCAATATGTATTCAACTTGGTATTTATAAATATTCACAGTTTGGTCTAGTGTGAACACAACCTATGAATACACAAAAAAACATTCTGAAAATCACAATCCTAGAACTGTCTGTTCCCAAATTGTAAGCACAAAGAAGTTTGTGATAATGCATATCTGATGCTAAGCCATTGCTATCCATTTTAAACTTTTATCAGTAATTCTGTGTGTGTATAAATAATAGGATACTATTTATCACTGTGTGTGCAAGTACTTTTACATTAGGTAAAGGGATAAAGGAATGCAAAAAAAACAGGTTAAGGGAAAGAAATCATTCCCCATTAAATTTCATCAGGCATTTTCCACTTGTATCGTAATAAAAGGGACAGGGTTGCTGCAATGTTCAAGCCAGACACATTTTAGTAGCCAACAAAAGTGATGACTCTTCTTACATTTCATTTAATGTGATCTACATTTCTTTGTTACCAAATCCAAAACTGTAGTTGGCATGGCTACTTGGTCCTGGGATTTCTGCAGCCCTGATCTATGGAGAACATGCTTAAGTATCCAACAATTTCAATTCTTTTTAGCCAAGTGCAACCACATCTGCAACTGAACTGGAACAATTACCGAATGGAACGCTAGACAAGACGCCCATTCCAGAAAGCACTCTGGATGCTGTGTACTCCCGTGTTAATGAAACGGCATGCAGTCAAAATGAAACTGATATGAAAGAACAGCATGAACAGTTGATTCATGATGTGTTGGCTCCGCCTGAATCAAGCAATAGTACTAGTAATTTGCAAACAGAGCCAAGTTATGTTCCTGAAGAACTTCCAGTTGAGAACATACAAACAGAAAAGAATGGCAGACCAGAGTTGGAACTACCTCAAGCAGAAACTCAGCTGACTATTTTTGCAGAACCCTTTGAGTTCAATTCTCTTATAAGGTGATTTTTTATACAAATTATGACTTTAGCTTTGGTTCCTCCCTTCTCTTAGGATACACTGAAATTAGTGTGATTTCCCTTGCATTTTTGCCATTTTAATGGTAATTATTATATACTAATTTATATTCTTTTAATTATAGAAATGGAGTTTTAGAAGAACTTGTGAAGACTGTGGGTGATAAAGGGTGCAAGAAATCAAATGCCAGAAAGACTAGGAAAACACCTAACAGTGCTTCAAACAGAACATGTAGAAAGAAACAGAAAACCAATAGCACCTTGGAATCATTTTCATCAAGTGACAAGGGAACCTTTCCTATTCAAACAAATAAATTAGCATCAACAGTTTCAAATCTGATGGTGGTTCAACAAACTGCAAATGCACCTGACATATATATGTCTAGTTCTTCTGGTGTTAGTCATGTAGCATCAGGAGTTGATGTATCCTATGGCAACACTTCTGTTTACATAGGGCCTGATATTTATGAAACACCACAAATTGTTGCTCTTGTTGATGTGCAGCAACATGTAACACCCGGTCAGTCAGGAGCAAATGACTCAGTGTGTAATAATACTTTAAAAATTGTTGATGTGTTTTCTGTCCAGGAAATACCAAGCACCTCCACACCTGCTTCATTTGTGACCAACACTTTACACAGGTCGACTACAAGTAACTGGCACTCTCCTTCTCCTTTAGAAAACCAGTCTAATTCATTTCTGTCCTTAACGTGTGGCACGCAAAGCTCCCCCAAGAATCCTTCAAATACAAGAAATTGGCACACTCCATCTACACAAAATCCATTAAATCCACTTTCATTACACAGCCCTGTTCCTGCAGAGAATCCACAAAATTCCTCTGAGTACAGGGAAAAAGGTGTTGACTCGGGGACCACTTTGAACAGTGCGTCTCTTACAGAGGACGAAGATGAAATTCTTGTTGTTGAAATCGTCAAGGCTAATAAGGATTCAATTGCCCAACACTGGGAAAAGTGCCCATCAGGCTTTAGATGTAAATTTTGTAGCAAGACATATAAGAAGTTGATTAAGTGCGAGAATCATATCCGGATTCATCTGGGTATCAAACCGTATGAATGCCATTTCTGCAAAAGAAGGTATCACAAGAAGAGACTATTAAATGAACATTGTTCATACCATACAGGGAAAAAGTTATACGAGTGTAAAGTATGTGACAAGACATTTCGCTACAGGAAGAACTTCAAGATTCACGCAGAAAGTCACGTGGAAGAGACAAATTCATGTTATTTGTGTGAGATATGTGGTAAAAATTTTCAGTTGCAGTTTGAATACTGGAACCATAAAACATCAAAGCATGTTATTGTTAATCCACAAACAATAGAAGTAGATTAGAGTTACGGTGCATACACACAAGAAAAATCCAGAAAATATGTCTGTCAGTTGTTGTATATATGCACACAGATGTTTGAAATTATTTCTACAAGAATCAAAGGAAGATTTTAGATTTTAATATGTACAACGCATAAAATATTTTAAATACGTAATGAAATGGGACAACAGAGCCTCAGTTTAAAGGGGATGAGAGCTGAATGTAATGATGTATAAAGAGTTAATCAGTGCCCAAATAATTAATTTTTTCATAGGAAATACATTCTAATTGTTATTTTTCCTCCTCGCTTTCCTAGCCAACTGCTGGTCCCTGTATAAAGAACTGCATGTGACATATCTCACCTTTGTGTGGTGTAACCTAACATGGCCAACGCAATCCCACACTGGCAGTGCCACCATATTGCACCCTCTTTTCATTATTTAATAAAGAGGTTGCCTGCCTTCAAGATGGGTTACAGGATTGCTGGAGTAACTGGTCGGCATAATCGTGAGTGGGTCATGTGGACCTGTGGGGAAGTCTGATAGGTCAGACTGCAGGTGCATCGATCATAACCGAGTGCTTGATATTTCTTACTGAAACACAAGCACTGAAAATTAATGACACACTTTGTTAGTTGACCAATTCCTCTGCCTACCTGTACATCACTTTAAAGTTTAATTAATTGAAATAAACAACTACCAGCTTAAATTTTAAAGATGTTGGATTCACAGTTGTCATGAAGGCAAGTTGCATGCACCATGTCCAAGAACTAATTGAAAGTGGGGAAAATGCCTGATAATAGATACAGGCCTCTTGAGACTCAAATACTCATCTACCCCAGAATTCCTGAAGATTTGGTTGACCGAGGCTTTCAGGTGTTGCAGTACAACCACCAATCGCATCCTATGTTAACTCGAACCTGAGTGGGTACAGGAAACCCCAAAATTTGGCCATAAAAGAAGAGCAGTGGCTTGGCTTCTGTTTGACATAAGCCAATTTCTTATGCTACACATTAAATTAGTTTGACCTACACATGCTCTTCCATAACCTGAAGTTGTCAAGGGACAAAGATGGAAAATGTTTACCTTAGCAGCAAGATACCCTTTGTCAGATTCCAGATCAGTGGGCCACAACTGTGTTTCTTGTCACACATCAATCAAACTGTAAACTACAATTTGTAACTGATGACCAGGAACTTGTTCTAGCTCTAAACTGAATACTTGCACGATATCATTATACCATTTGCGGATCAGATCCTCAGACTTCAGATGTAGTTATGAGTGCAGTGGGTCACATAAATAAGGCTCTGGCGAGCATGTTATGGCAGTATAAGTAATGCATCTACCATAATTAAAACACATTTACCTGTGAGGAACATGTTTCAGCAAAACATCATCAGGCTATCAAGACACATTTTTATTAAAACAGAACATTGATTCTATGTTTAAAGATCTGTCCTTCCTATGTGGTGGTCCTGACAAGAGCTACTCTTCTGTTCTTTGCTTCCGTTGGCCCGGATAACTTGATATCCCCCCTCCCATGACCCCAATTGGCCAGTTTTCCTATGCTCCCTGGCCTGATCCTCTGCCTACCTCTACATAACCCATCAACATCCTAACTTACTCATGTCAACCCTGAAGATGTAAGAAGCATGTTCCTCCAGAATGTTGGTAAACAAGACTACATGTCGCAACAACCCAGAAGGCCAGAATCTAATTATGGTTGTGATGTTTCCTGTCTTACAGATTGGACATAGATTTCACATATATTTTTATTATCCATTAAATTAAGGAAATCCTCAAAGCACTTGTCCCTGAACAGAAGCCAGACACGAGACTGGCAAATTAAATCAGAGCATTACGTAACAAATACAGATGAAGCTGTATCTCTGCCTAAGCAGCAAACCATGAAGGCATGTAAGACCAAACAGATTAGCTTAAATGGTAACACAGGAAGTATAATAGTTTTCTTTAGTCTCTCTAATTGATTAACTATTAGCTTCTGAAGGAGGATTCTACTTCGTGGACTTATATCATAAGTATTACATTATGGGGCTGTAAACACGGTTTCACGCAGGAGTTTAAATTGTAGTACTGGTCACTATTCAGATTTTTACAGTATTACAAAATTGCCCATTAAGTGTTGATTGCCATCCATTATGAATGGACTGCAAACTGTATTTGTTTATTTAACAATGCTGTTTGAGGAAGAATACGGAAGCAACCGTAACCTGTTTTAAGCAGCCATCCCAGCAACTGCCTCACGGCAGGGAGGGAATATCATGAAAACCATACTGTGAATATATATATATTTTTATATTATATGATTTACTCAACAGGCAAAATGTTAAAGAGATCAGCTGCCAGTGAGAGTCACACTTCAACCCAGCGAAGAACACTGAAAGCTGCACTTTCATCTCTTTCAGTGTATGATCTTCATAAACGGCTCATAAATGACTATATGGTGTATTACCACGGCAAAACAAACCTCCTTAAAAGAAATAAGTAAGTCGTGTGTATTCTAACCAGTTTTTCTCAGACTTTCGAAGTCAATGAGCACTGAGCTTTAAAAACTGCTGCAGACAAACCAGACTCTAATAATTTCACTTGCCAACCCTGCTGAGGTACTCTCTTCCATTTTCTGTACTCCTTTTTATTGTTCTCCTCTCCTTCCACCTCATTTTTGGGATTTAGGAGTGAAAAATTGGACGAGATTAACAGCAAACATGAACGGTCCACCCTATTTCAGTTTTAAGTGCTAATGCACCACACTGTTCACATATATAAAACCCGTTAATAAAATTTCAATTTCAATGGACACATTTTCTCCAGCACATCCCCATCCCCATAATCTAAGTACAAATTCAATTACAGTACTTGTTCAGTTCTCATCACATTATCCATTTCAACTTGGTATATCAAATATGGTTCTTACTTTTTCCTTCAGCTTTCTCCCAATTTCTTTCTTCCATCCATCTTCTTTTGTTGATCAGTGTTAAATGTTAACAGTTGAGGTTTGTTCCCAAATGACTTGCTGTGACTGTTCAGCTTCGCCTCAAAGACAAAAATATTCACTTGAAATTATCTGCAAAAAACAAATGAATGAAACCACAAATTTGTGGGCATGAACATGAACATGCAAAGCCTCCTATAGCCAAAGGACATGACAAAAGAGCACAAGACACGTGAAAATCACACACACACACAAAATTCAGTGACATTATTAAGTGGAAAATGGTAAGACCTGATCATATAAATGTATTTGTTTTTCATAAATTTGAATCAGTGTGTCTTTGTGTCATGAATATAAAGTCTGAAATCAAGGACGAATGTGAAGAAATAAGTTACTTTTGAAAAGAGCTTATTGTTTACACTTTTTTAAGGTCACGAGACAAACGAGATATTGACGTGATCAGAGAAAACCATCGCTTTTTGTGGGATGAAGACGACGTACCAGAGTCATGGGAAGCAAAATTAGCCAAGAAATATTATGACAAACTCTTTAAAGAATACTGCATTTGTGACCTCAGCAGATACAAGGAAAATAAGGTAATGTCTTCTTCTAGCAACAAATTTTTATAACCAATCTGCCCATCTCTTAAATCATTTCTCCACTTTGGTTTGTATTTAATTATTAATTTTATGTATCTAATGTCCACTATTCATGAAAAACATTTCTGTAGTATTAATTTATAGAAATGTTTAGAGAGAAACTGGGCTGATCTTGCCCAGGGAAGATCTGAGAGCAGTTTCTGTGGTAAAGAACATTCTTGACCAGCTGGACAGCCAATAGCTACTCAAAGACAACCATCTTGTGCACCCCAGGCCAGTAAGGCAGGTTCTGCGTAGCCAATGCTTAGAGCCTGATTTTCTCATCCCCATCCACTGGACTGTAAACTAGGATTGTAATTTGAATAGTTCAGTTATCAAATAATAAATGGTTACTTTTGTAGTGCCAAAACAAATAAGATACAAAGTAATCCTAGATCTAATACATCAGAGGAAGCAAATAACTCTAATTACTTGTGTGCAGTGTTTTGTTTTATAAAAACTGTGATGCACACAGAAAAGTAACTGAACTCCAAGTACTTACAGGCTTAAAAAGTAAAACAAGATACACAAACAAAAGTTTTATAAACCACGTTCTGACACATGGCTCTGAAATATCAGCAGTGACTAAGATAAATAAATGTAAAGTAGAGGGGCCAGCAATGTGCCTTTTGTATTCAGCACCTGGACAGCCCTGAGAGATCTAAAGGGAAGCACTGATGTGATAAATTAGAATACTGCATAGAAATATACAAAAACCATCCTGAAAGTACAGAGGATGAATAGTTACCAGAAAGTAGGTTACTGTGTAACCTGGACGGTGAAGAAACATGGGGGGACCCAGAATGAGATGGAAGATCCTACATCAGCATCAGACTTATGATGTTAAAGAAGACGAAGGGTGTGGACTGGATTCATCTGGCTCAGGATAGGGTCCAGTGCTGGGCTCTTGTGAACATTGCAATGAACCTTTGGGTTCCATAAAAGGTAGGGAATTTCTTGGCTAGCCGAGTGACTTCTCAAGAAGGACCATGCTGTATGCAATTTATCTACCTCCACTCCTAGGTATACATAATGTGTATCGAGAGACAGTAATGGCAATTCTTGTATAGTCTATGATGAACTTTACAGCAAGAAGGTTTCTGATGTTTTATTTGTACACGTTCCAGATTGCTATGAGGTGGCGCACAGAACAAGAGGTAGTTAATGGTACGGGGCAGTTCACCTGTGGAAACAAAACTTGCCCAGAATCTGAGGGACTGAGAACATGGGAAGTGAACTTTGCCTACAAAGAGGAAGAAGAGAAGAAGAATGCATTAGTGAAGCTACGTAAGTCAATGTAAACAGTCAAAGTATCACAGTTCTATGCAGACACTGCAATAAATTAACCTCATTAGAAAATCTTTACAAGGATGATTAAACAAAACAAGGAGAAACGGGCAGATGGAGTACCATGCATGTGCGTGTGTGTCTGTCCCAAAACAAATTAATTGCATTTTAAATTTTTATTCAGGTTTGTGTTCGGAGTGCACATACAAACTCAATTATCATCACAAAAAACGGGAAGTGACGAGAAATAAAGTTGAGAAATACCACAACCTTGAACAGCCTGGACCTAGCAAAGAGAAGAAGAGGAAAGATGAAGGAAGTCCAGAAGAGAATTATGACGACCAAGAACAGCAGCCTAATATGGATGAGGAAGTGCCTGATGGTGACAGTGAAGATAAGGTTTGGAGAGAGAAAGAAGCTGCAGAAGAGAAATCCAGAGATGAAGAATTCCAGGAATATCTTGAGGAACTACTTCTGTAATTTCGTTTAAATCTGAGCTAGAAGCATTCACATACAACAATTGTGTCGTGAAGAAGCTGCATTTATGTGTCTTGCCTTTAACTTGTCCATTGTTTTAATAAAATTATTTACTGCATATGAGCTCCTGTTTAAGGTTAAAAATGTAATTCCAAGAAGCTCTGCAGTTACTCAGTAAAAGTTTTTCAAATACGGTTTATGATATTTACTTCAATTTAAGATGTATATATACAAAGGTACAACTGTTAAAGGAAAATATGTTTAAGAGATGTGTTCACTAATTAGATTTTTAAAAATTAAAACCTGTTCTGTTGCGTATCTCTTCCTATGTATGACCTGTCAAAGCTGACAGGAGTTAACCTTTAAATGTTGAAGAGTAATACAATCAGCTGCATCATCATCATCGAAAATTGCACTGAAAATACAAAATTGGTAAAATTTCTTTAAAAAGTAAATTTAACGTTGAAACGTCGTGACGACGAAAGCCAGATTCCTGCCAAATGCAAAGTCAGCCAGACCACACCGTAGCCTCATTTGCATTTCTAGCTACCAGAGTCACCACTGTCAGAACTTGATGTAAATTTTTACACATCACACAAGAAGCATACTCGTTCAGTGAAGCGTGCTGGACATTGGCTATTTATCAGGACTAGAAAGTGGCACTTTGGTGGTGAGTTGCAGTAAGCATAATGATGTGAAAGCACACGTCCACTATGGAGCGCACAGTCTGAATTTAGCCATGATTGAGGCATGTTCAAATGTTACCATCAGAAATTGCGTGACATCAATGTCAATAGATTTCTGAAAGTTCTTTCTTCGCTCCTCATTACAGCAAGAGCAAGTGATCATTTTTAGCACTGCATCACCATTTTACTTATTTGATGGATGCGAAGTGCTAGTTATGTGACAGGCTGCTGAAATGAAATTTATGAGACCAGTGCATCAGTCATATTCTGTGATCAAACACCGAGGAAAGATATTAGCGACACGTTACAGACTACAAATATTATGACAGTTGAAGAACACAGAAACTGGTAGGACGGATGGCAGAGAACTGCATCCCACACAGAATTTTAAATTCAGAGCCACGAAGGGAGGGAGATTGATGTAAGGAGATCAAACAGGCCAAGATTTATGAAGGAAGAGTAGTTAGGGTACTGCACAATCAAATACGTGAACTGTACACATAATTATTTACTGTGTTTTTAAACTTATGGTCCACACTAGACAACACAAATTTTAATAGTGCAAGATTTTGGATTATCAACTGTTTCATTGCAATTTACTGATCCAATTATTGTGCCCTAGGGTGCAGGATACTGGATATACGTAGAAACCTACTAAAGATACAAAATATCTGTAAAACAATGGCATGCTGTTAATGAATTACATAACACTGGAGAAAAATACCATCTACAAAACTGTGATAAAATTTACCCACATAAATATGAAATGCTTAACACTGTGTTCTCAGAACACATACAAAACATTTCTTCATGTTAAAAAGATACATTTACAAATATACCATTAATGCCATGCTTCTTGTGTGCACAAAACTAATTCTAGTTTGACAAAATTAAGAGTAATGTGTCTAGTATCAACAACTATGACCAGAAGAGTTTGAAAATGCATATCGTTATAGTTTGTAACTTTTTCCATCTTGTAATGTTCAAGACAGCTGCTATGGATACATTAACATCACGACAGGCCTTCATATGAATCCAGACTGTTCTTTGCAACTTGCGCTGCGTACATTAAAGTGACACGCTAGAACACAAGCTTGTCACCGCGTAACAAGCATCCGTAAAAATGCCATTTCGTATTAAGTCTGCAGATGTTATTAACAATTATGACAATTATAATTTGATAACATTTACGTAAGGGTAAGAAAGACATAATTAAGCCAGCATCTACAATGCTGTACTTTCATTTTATAACACTCACCTTCGTCTTGTATTTAGCAAAGATCAATAAATATATGATACGACCCACCTTACGCTTTGATGTATGTTCATTCCAGAAATGCGTAAAAAATTATTTTTATTGCCATGATAATTAAAATCAAGCACGTCAGCTACAGGCACTGAAATTATATCTTTTCTTGAGTGTTTGGTCACAGGGTTTCACTCAAGTCACTCTGTGACAATGGTGAATCTGTTACCTCCAGACTATATCCTGCTTATTCATCCAGCCTTCTCCTCTGAGGACTTGCTGTCCGTCTCTTCATCCGAATAATCCTCGTCATGATTGTGGGTCACGCACCGTGGTGTCTCCGGTCGTGTGTGTGGTACTTGGCTATGGGACCGTTCCAGTAACTAAAATGAAAATATTTTTAATGTGAAAGTTTCTGGTAAGATTCAAAACTTGGACACAGGCAGATTCAAGCATTTTCAAATGTTCAGGTTTTATGCATTCTTTACACATTATTTTTACTGCTCACTAAACTTCATTAATAATAGAATCTTTCGGTAACAAGACATTTTTATTTGCTTTACAAAAACAAAGATCAAGACACATGATGAATACAGAATCACAAAAGATGCATTTCGAAATAAGTGTACTTAAAATCTGAGCAAACCTTCGTGTTCCTGTTTCAGTGTTGGACATTTCTAATCTGAAATTAAATGGAGACAGAAAATGTCTTGCTGTAATACAATCAAATGCATGTAACATGAATTAAAAACACCTACTGAATACTCACATGGTGATGATTAACATTATTTTCCGATGAATTCTCATCGTCAATGACTGTGAAAGTGCGCGTTCGTGATATCATAGGACTTTCCATCACGAACCTCTGCTCGTGAGCCACTGTTGATTCATGTGGCATCTGAAAGTAGAAGAACTTTGGATTTGTTTGTATGAAACGCTGCCAATGCCTATTCTAGTTCAGCCTCCCTTGGTCCTGGCTTAAAGATTTTTAGGGAAAAAACAACTGAGCTGGAATAGAAAAATTTAAGTCTTTTAAAATAAATGTAGCTTATATAATTCAGTAGCAGGAAATGTTTATGTATATGTACATATGCGTAACTTACCAACATGGCAGGGGCACGGAACATGTAACTGAACGGATAGTAAATGAGGTTGTGGAAGGTGGCCGCATACAAGTCGGCATACCGCACCACCTGAGATGAGAAAAATGTCTGGCGAGATCCACTCCGAAATAAACTTCCCATCATTCCATATGCCAGATCCATCTTGTGGGTCACATCCCGAATTGCATTTCTCAGCTTTGAGATGTCTGGCTTCTCCTTTGTACTACTGTCCAAGTTTCTAAAAAATAAATGTAATTTAACCATTAATAAAACCTAATGTACTTTAAAATACTATTAACAGATTTAATTTCCTCATTTTTTTTCATTCCATCTGTTCCCCTTCCCCCATAAGCTTCTGCCTTGTCCAACCTCCTCCTATACCTAACCCAGTTCCTCCGTGATAACTAGCGAACCACTGCAGCTAGGCAGACAGTATGAATCTTTGAGGATGTATCTGACAAGTCCAACATAAAACATGAGTATTAATAGTAAGACCTGCCTTCAAAAATCACCTTATGTTACTTAAATACATCAACAACACAAGATCTGTGCTGGGAAAGTAGACTTAACGAGTTCTGCCCTACTTAGACTGTTTCAACTATTTACATTACGAAATATACAGGAATCTAAGACTCCTGCACGCAGCCACAGCAGGTTTGCCTCTGCCAGAGATCAGATGACTTGTTGCCAACATATCGCCACAAAGGACCGGATTCGCCCCTGGTGGAATTTGTGGTAGACAAAGTGGGACTGGGACAGGTTTTTCTCCGAGTCCTTAACTTTTCCCATGTTAATATCATTCCATCTCTGATCCATTCTCGCTCACACATCATCTGAGTGACAGTCAATGGACTCATTAGCAGCCCCAGTTCACAGACCGTCTCGCTCGCCTTGTTGCGACAAGAGCAAAATAAAATAAATATTGTAGGAGGTCGCTAAGGAGCAGAAAAGCACTCACTTGTACATCTCCCCTAGCATAATGTCAAGATCCTGCAGTTCGGCAAACAGTTGACACTTGTCCGTCCAGACGTGGAGTTCCTGCACTAGCTCTGGTACAATCAGAAATGTGCGCCATCCGCAAATTTTCTTTGATTTGAGAATGTCGCCAAAGATGTGGTCTCCAATATATAACACATCTTTCCCCTTTGCACCGATGAGCTGAGTGAAAACATCACACGAACCTGTAATTAAGAAACACGTATATAGGGTGGTCAAAATGAGTGGACGACTGCGTTCGGCAAGTGGTGAACTTTGGAGAAAAACACTGAAGAGTGATGAAGAAATTAATATTAGAAAATTGTTTTTGGAGGATATAAAATGTACTGAATGTCTTGCAATCGTCCATTGGTGTATCAACCAGTGTCAAAGTCATTTAGAAAATTATCAACTGTTGATGCACGATGCATGCTCCACTTACCACCAGAATACACTTGTCCCTTCTGCAGTGGGCCCATGTGAGTACCGATTTTGAGTGCTCCCGTGCTTGTATTCACTTGACGAAGGATTGTCCCCTCACCAAAGAACAGGGGCTTTCGGGCATCTACGACAATTGTGTCGAAGTACGTTTTCCAGTCACGATGAGGTTCATCTGCCTGTAAGCAGAAAAATTATTTTAAAATTGTACGTTACGTGGCGTAAATCAATTGTAGTGACACACAACTGCACTTTCTGAATTTATTAGACGTGGAAAAGCCAGTCATCATTCGTGCTCTAATGTGAACGTGTATTTCACAAAGACGCTAAATGCAAATCTGATTATTGTCAATACTTGAGACGTTAACATTCTTATTGGAAAAAAGTGCAGAAAATTATAACATAATAATGAAGTTATGCAACAATATGCTGGCAGATTTAGTTTCTTGTTTACTGAGGCACATATTAGACGTTAATTATGCAAATAAGTTTTAAAATAGAATCATAAGTAAATGGGCAAGTTATATAATAGAGGGAGCCAAATAATAAGCTTCCAAATTTCTATTTACTGCCTATTAGGCATGAAATAAATTTCTAAATGACAATTTAATAGTTCAAAACTGGTTCCATGAGACGTCCATACCAGGCAGAAACACGACACGAAAATTGTGGAAAGAATTAACAAACCAAGTGCTTTAGGCAAAAATGACTTTAGAAGTTAAAACAAAGGCACGTGAAAGAGCCATTTCTTACTGTTCATTTACTGCAAATTTGCACATCTTGCGTTACAACTATTACCTCTCGATTACAATGCTGTTGGTGGAGGACGCGCGGGTCGTGAGCCCGCCTCTAGCAATACAGTAACTTGTCGTCCCAAAGAATGCTGAAAACACCAAGGATCTCAAGCAAACCCCAACTATTCATCGTAATGTTCTACATTTTCAAAATTCAGTTTATTTCAAAATATTTATACAAGGAACTTGAAAAATGTAAACAAGGTTAAAGGTTAAACTCCAAAATAAATACAAACAAGTTCCTGACATGCAAGTTTAACAATCCGTCACATTAACTCTTTGAGGTCCCGCGTTGGAGACCAAATTCTACTCTACCATTCCAAACGTACACGGAGCCTGACAGTTTGAAATTTTAAAAAATAATAATTTGAACTGGATCAGGAAGTGTGTTGTACATTAAAGCAACTGAACCTCAAAAGGAACCGGTTTGGCATCTGGAATATCATGTTAAGTGTCCATTATCAGAGCCAGTCTATTAATTTAAAAAATACATTACATGAACACAAATTAACCTCAAAGAGTTAAGAACTTTGATAAAAATAAAAACCTAACAGAAAACAATTTGATCGTCTATTAATTTCAACAGAAATACTTTTACTTCTTAGCAAAATCAAAGAACTGAAATTATGTTGGTTATGGTTTGTCCATGGTACGTACCCTGGCACCATGAAGGAAGTCAAATAAGTATGTCATTATTTTGTCAGTGAAGCAGTAATCGCTGTTGGTAAGGAGAAACACCTTAGCTCCACTCTCTCTGATTCTTGTCAGAAACATAGGCAACCTTTCATCTTTCTTCACATATTCGTCCAAGTTCTTTATTGTTCGAGATTTTAGATCTCCCTGGGAAAAAGAATTAACATGTGAATTAGAACGGATCCTCTGCGAATGTTCACCACAAAATTTCAGTCAATGATTCGTCCGGTGCCGTCGACCGACGACAAGTTCCTTTCTTTCTCTGCTATCCTATTTACTGTGAGCCCACTATGTATCTGAATGTCATTAAAATCTGTTCTACGGAATGGCAAATCGCTGCCTTGTGTCGCAATATGACGTGTTGACGAGAGAAAGAGACCTGGTGGTCTACAGATTTATGGTCAGTGCACATAAAATTTTTTTTACAAATAATTTGAAAGCTACATTTTTAACTTCAAGTAAAATGAGAATTCTACTTCACGGCAATCACTCCAATTTTACAAAATATTTCCGGCAAAATGTCTTCTCTTTGGTGTAGCATCGAGCGATGGCAATGGGCAAAGACAAACACGCGGAACTAATTCTGCTGTAAAAGTTGGCGGACATATCGAGCGTTTTCTGTGACGGCCGCGTCAACTGATCTATTATTAAGGAACATGCAAATAACTCTAGTACCTGGATGTGCACCCAGTCCACTGCATTACGAACATCCTGCAAGATGGACTTGAAGGACATGAACAATTCCCCGCCCCTCACTCCAGTTTTATCCCTGAAAAATGGGAATTACGACTTGTAAACGTAAAATAAATGACTGGCACTATTATCAATGATTAATTATAATAATACGTCAAAACTGCTGTTCAGAAGAGAAGTACACAGAGAAGGAAGATCAATCAATGATTTTGACGGATGTCGCCGTGGACGCTAACATAAACAAAAGCACTGACCTGCTGTACTGCGGTGAGTTTGTGAAGAAATCTATGAGACATGCCAGAAGATAAGTCTCGGGCAAATTAAACAAGGTGTTGAGAACGTACACTCGCGATTCGTCCAACTGCTGGAACTTGTTTGGGTACAATTCATACACTTGTGAACTGAAAATGAGATTACAGAACCTTACTTTCGGATCACGTCTGCGAGTTCTCAACTTTCATTTTGCAAATTAATTCAATTTTTATCATTCTGAGAGACTGACAATCTGAACTCCTTACTGCTACTCCCGCTGCTGCTACAAAGTTATCGTCATTCGACATTTATTTCCTGAGAATTTTTGTGTGATTAAACAGACCCCCAAATAAATTTGGGAACAACTAAATGTTCTGTCAATTTCTGCTCATTTAAATACAAATAAATTCAACTTACTGTTTCAGGAACTCAAATCCATGGACACAAACAAGAATATTACCGTACGCATCAACTTTGAGCAAATTTCCATACAGAGAATCAAACCACAGACCTCTGAAAAATAAAGGGAAAATATTTTTAATATCACAATTAATAAGATTAATGAGCCAAAGGAGAGGCAGGCGAGAATTCCAGTAATTGAATATTTTGGGAATGGAAATAATTTTGCAAGTCGGATTTGATTTTCATTAGGCATTCAACAGAAAAAAGAAACTAATGTTCCTTATTTCAGGACCACATCAGAGAAGACGTCCCAGTCGAGGAGCGCGGACAAAGAAGACACTCGGCATTATACCAGTCAGTGCCATTCCTCCCACCACAAACTTCGGATCTCCTGAGTAACAACTGCTCGCTCATCCATAAAATGTGAAACGTCCTGGGCCTACGACTCTGGTGTTTTATAGACGACATTTTCTTAATTCTGATATGACATGGAGGCCTCCTTACGAAACCACATACTTGTAACTAACCTCACAGGGAACGATGGATCATATTCAAACTCAAGGATTTCTTGTGGGTAACCCAAGGACACCAGTCGCTCCTTCACCAGGTTGAAGCCCAGCCTCTCGTACTGCGGGGACTTGTACTCTGCAACAACGAGACGGGTTCAGTTGCCTGTCATTTCCAAAGCTTCATCTCAGAGAGTGTGACAGCCAACAGCATTCATTCATCCGTTGAGCCGAGTTCTCTACGCAAATGCCATAGTCCTCTCCTGGTCCTTGGATTTCATAAGCCAACTAAATTCGTTGCGCAATTTTTCATTACACTGGATTGCGAAATTAATAAACACCGGAGCCGAGTAATGAACATCGTTTCTGACCTTTCGCAAGAGCAGATATTCCCCTGGACGCTCTCACCACTAAGAGGCAGACCTACGGATTTTATTCTTTCAAAATATTTCAGTTACAGGTCGTAATACTATCAGCGGAAACACGAACCGTGTAGGTGAGGCCTGCGCCCATACGTTCACCACAAACTGCTCAGAAGTTACTCGAGATGTTAAATCTTAAATGTATCACAGCATCAGGATCGCGGCATGCCCGCAGATCAGCGTCTCTCTTCCGTCGGTTCGAATACGCCTTCAAACACACCCAAAGTCCGCGTCCTTTATGGATCACGAAAGTGCAACTGCACCCTACACTGAGCAAGATGACCGGAATTCCTAACACTTCGTGGTGAAGTTCTACTCACATTTACGCCAATGTTTTCCAAACGCTGTCTTCAGCTAGTCTTCCGACCTCAATTTTGTGTAGATTTCAGACCATCCACATTAACTTTTCTTGTCAATATTCAGTGAATCTCCTCGTAATGTAATTTTCTCTGTCCTCCCTCCTCGGGGTATAAATATTCCCCTCAGGAACCTGTTCTCAAAGGCCCTCAGTGTCACGTTAATGCCTTAATATGAGAGGCTGTTTAAGAAAAAGGCGCTAAAACTCCGAGGAGTTAGCAGAGTCGGCATGCGGAAATGCTTCCTGCATCCGAAGACGAGTTCGTTCGTATAAAGACAACTTACGAAAGCCTCAGATAATACAATCGTCTCTGGATATTTACCGGAGTAAGAAACGTTTCAAATAAAATCTGTTATGTTCTACGCATCAGAAGTTCGCAACTGCGAGGCGAAAATGTTGGTCCAGAGCCGGGGCGCCAGGCCGCTATGCTGCACGCGTCCATTTTCAGAAAATTACTAATTTTACGCTGTGAGTCCCCGCATGTACACGGTTGAGTTCAACTCAGAGCGTCCTCACTTACACCTCCGTTTAACACCCGGAAGTTTTACCATTTGACAACAACGCAAATAATTTTTTGGGGCCAACTCATTGTTTTGCCGTCTTTGGTTCCAAATTACTAACCACCACAATCAGCGAGCTTACATGCGAAAAATACTCGCTCAGAAGCGTGAGCCCCGCTTTCAACACCGACTATCTGGAACAAAAATAGCCGAGTTACGCGCTCTACGTCGTGCGTGTATCGCTGGCCAAAAGTCTGCACAAAAATGCAAAAATACATGGACACTTACTACAGGGCGCACGGCGGGGTAAAGCGGCCGGAGTGGCAAACTCTCGGGTTAAGGAAACTTCGTTCGTCGCACGGTACTCACCCGCTAACGTATAATCCATATCGAAGCCATAGAACTTTATGTTTTCCAGATGCAGACTCCGATTGACAAAAATTCTACGAACAAAAAGAGACAAAGTTATTAGCAACTGCAATCGAGACGCAATTCTCTGGCCTGTACTGTAAACACACAATTATTTATGTCAAAATAACTACAAATATTAAACAGCCCAAGTGAAAAGTGTCCTCTGTATAAAACCTGATCGTTACAGACCGACGTCCTCCATAATCAATTTCAATTTAAGGCACCAACGTTTGTAAAGAAAGCTACTTAAAACACTTCCTAATATCACTACGAGATTCTAAAACTAGTTTAAAATTCTGAGAGTATTTAACACAGACCGACTGGCTATATTAATAAAACAAGCAAAATATTACAGAGTGCACAAGTAATTATTTTCATACCGTGTAATCCAGACAATTTAAGGGGCGTAAGTTGCCCGACACTCACGTAATTAATTTGCTGAATTATCTAATTACAAACAGCTGACAGTCGACAAAGTTCAAAACATTTAAACACAAACTGCTCGTCGACCATTGAAACAATTAAGAACAGATTCTTGACTCTCTACTAACTCTGTTTTGCACTTCTCGGCCAAAGGTCCGTATCGAGGTCGAACAATCTGGATTCTGTTTACCTATCTCACGGGGCTTATAAAACAAAGCGCTCTAGTGGGTATCAGACAGCAGACATTCCAAGTATCTCGCGTCTTAACAAGTCCGAATTCCCTTCACGATATCAGCAGTTTCGCTTAATTGCTTGTAGATAAGTCTACTCAGTTCTCGAAGGACCTGAAGAAGCAACGATGGCTGTCGAAAATGGTACTTGGCGTGTCGTGCGATACTTTTACGTCACAAAGACGAAATGCATCGCAATTAGCTGAGGACAAGTGACAACCACGAACCTCTACACACATCAGAATGCATCGGGAGAAACAAAGTCTATCTTTATACGGGGGTGTGGAAAATTTACGTCGACCCAGAACTGGTTTTGTCCTAAAACTTACTGGATGCCCCTCGTCTGCAAACAAAACCACTGCAGCCACTAAGACGATCGGCAAATTTCCTTCGCCACGTCTGAGACGTGGTCTGCCCAGGAACGTCAGAAATGGGCGGGCCTTCGTCCATTCCTTCGTGCACTTACTTTGTCCCAGGTAGGAAGTCTTGTCGGTCTACTTGCATGGCACAGTGTCTACAAAAAACAACCCTGGTAGTACAGTGCCCTCAAACGACCACACCACATTCCACTGCAAAGACTGGGAGAACACGAGATTTCTGAACGATTTTCCTGTGATGACATCTAATAATACGGTTTCTATGGAAAAGACGAATGAAATGAAACACGATCGTGAACAACACTGGAAGATCGTTCGAGCTAACACCACCAAAGTTACTCTTGAAGAGACACGGAGCTTGCAACAGACAGCGATAAGGTACAGCTCAGGTTACTCTAAGCACTGCTTCTCTGTGACTTCCAGGGTTACCAACGTCCGTCTGTTTAAATCATTTAACGATGTCGATTACGTCTCCTATACGACCAACCTGTAAATCCAGCTTACGACGCAACTAAAACTGAGCACGTTAACAATACAGAGGAACACAAATTTTATTTTAAACATTTCTCGAAACGATTTATACAGTGGATTCCGGTTGATTGCGTCATCGGTTAATTCGGGACGAATCTTAAAGAACAAAACTTTTTAACCTTTACGTGGAACTTCGTGTAGTTGGGGCAGACGCTTAAGTGGGTCAAAGTGTTCTAGCCCCGATGTGACCCAATTAACCGGAATCCACTGTATATGACAAAACGGTTTGCACAAATTGTTGGGCCACCGGCGACAGACGGAAAACTTGATGCAAAGAGACAGCTTTTAGACCTAGTCGTCGATGGAAGGGTTATATTAAACGGAATCTTAAAGAAAGAGGTTGACTGCATTCAAGTCGCCAAAAGACTGGGCCAGGGGGCGAACACGGAAATGAACCTTTCGGTTCCACAAAAGGTGGGAACCTCTCGACCAGCTGAGCGAGCGAGGTGTCTATTTCAGGATGACGGGCACCGGGTCTCAATTCGGGCTACTGTGCACAATTAATATAAAGTATACAATTATCACACCTAGTGCAATCTTGCAAGCGTGACAGACAAATCCTTCGACACAGAGGGCAGATTATGATACTGCTGGTGACCGTGTCACCAATCCGGTTATGGTTCCGTGGTTGGGGGAGAGAGTTCCACCCTCGTCCTGGGCCTTCACCCTCTGAAGCCGAAGCTCGTCTAAATACTTAAGAATTCTTTATAGTTACCAGTGAACTTTAAAAGATGAATCAAAATTGTCTCGAAGTCGTCTGAAGGCAAACAGAACACAGCTGTTTCGAGAGACCTTCATTTTCACGGCAAACACAGACACGTTGGCGGAAACTCGGAAGGTCACCGAAAGACTCGTTCAACTTGGAAGCACGTTCATACTCACTCATTTGGTGCATTTTCTCGCTCATTCATCACGACCATCTCTGACAGATCCCTGCCCTCAACACACTTCAGCTACCAATGCTACAGAACGGAGCACAGAATGTCAACCGGCCGCTGGCCTCGCTCGCTCCCACACGCAGCTGCCGCCGTCTGCGCCAAAGTCTTACGCAACATCAGATCCCGTATTGGGGTGGCCCTAATACGACGCACGCAAAGTTACGCGAGGAACGCAGTTTGCGTTCAAGAACTTCCTGTGCATATGCGAGGCAACGCAGGAAGGCCGAATTCACTGCGAGGATATTACAAACGACAAGGATGTGGGGAAATAACAGTTAGTTGGTTCGTTTGTTTTGATGCAGGATAACAAAAGGCCGCAGGCTCTCTAAAACATCCCTACAGCCCGCGACACGCTTGCAAAAGAAACCAACACCACAGACGGCATTTTCTTCGCACCATCCTTCGTATTCAGGAGGTCGTTAAATAAATCGAGACGACCTTTCTTACACGTGACAGGAACTCGCGCTTTCCTGCATCGGATTAAAGTCAAGTCGGGTTATAACAGGCACGAGATAGCCTAATGTACATTTCTGAGCACATCAAGTGACTACGTAAAACTCTCTGAAGCCAAATGTTCGAAAGGCGTTTCGGTTGTCCCAACATATAACATCTGCGGTCGATCTGCAGTCTTTAAAAATGACCAGAAACACGAAAGCATCCGGAGCTTTCTACGTTAATTTCCACTTTTCAGTACAGCCCCTTCAGCCACGCGTCGGGCACTGAACTCCGAACATTACCTAATGACAGAAGCCTAGGCAAATGACAGGTGATGATGACATGTTTAAAAACGTCATGAGCGCAGGCACATTTAATCAGCTAATTACACATCTTTTATCGTTTCGCAAGAAAGCTACGGCCTTCGGAATAACAAAATATGTGTCACCACACAACTTGCAATGTTCAAAGGCAGTTTCCAGGAAGACGTTTGATATTTACCCAAGGCACTTCTCAGAAGGCAAACGGAGAGTGGCCACACGAAGCCAAGCGTCGGGTAGCCTTTTCTTTCGTCAAATACCAATTCCATCCTGATCAATCCCGGGCTGAACGCTAAGTTTGAGCTCAAACAGCGACCATGTTCTGTTTCAAATACACCCCCACCCCCCAAAAGAACCCGCAGATAAATGTTGCATTTGTATAATCATCCATTACCATTAATAATTCCAGACGAATGTTTTCTTACCCCAGTTTTGGTAATCGCGTGCAGCGAGGAGGGTTCATTATCCACCACACGTGACCTAGACTCATCGTGCTCTGATCTTGTGCAAACACAAAACACTCTAATTGTTTACGGAGACTGAGAGTGAGGTCGTTATCAAACAGGCAAAATTAACGTTCTGAAGCGAGGAGGGAACGAGAATCACAAAAGACTAACTAACACGCGGGTTCAACTTAGTTCACGTCGTTGCAGTCCGTTTGTTTGTAAGATTCTCTAACCTCCGATTCAAAATTCGCTTCCCTTACAAAATTCTGCGTGCGTTTCTTGTTACTCTTTTCAACCCACTGAAACGCCCTAAACCACAGCACGTAATCTGTTTCCAGGAACCCTGATCCTTCTTGAATTTTCTGTCTGATTAGAACACGTTATTTGTAACCAAAGGAGGCTGGAGAAGACTGCGTGAGGGCCTTATAATGTCCACCCTTCACCAAGTAGTGTCAGGATGACCAAACCAAGGCGAACGGGAGGAGGTGGTCTTATGACTGACAACGAAAACGCTCGACAGAGCCGTAAATCGCCTTGGTTCGTTACCCTTGCGTGATCAAGACAGAAAGAAAGAAAGAAAATGGACCTCACGAAGTGGACCTACGCCCCCAACAAGCAAGAGTTCGGTTTTTCCCCCGGGAACAGCAGGAAGACACGATCGCCATGTGTAAGCACTATGGTCACTGCCGTGAAGTGAGGCGCCCCCCCCCCCCCGAGAGCGGGGGGGGGGGAGACGCCAATTTAACCAGTGCTTCCTGAAGGATACCTGTGAGGTAACTCCCGCCCGTCAATCCAGCTGTGCTCCACCGAAGTCACTCCTTCGGCGAAACAGTCCAGGTCATTCTCTGATCGATCATTTCGCGTCAAAGGAACGGGAGGGTACTGCGAGCCAAAACGGGACGGAACGCCCAGGGTGCGCGGAGACAGCGGCTCTTCAACGGCGAACCGCAGCATCCTGGGGCGGCCTACAGTCCTACGTCCCTTCTTCTTGTCCGAGTCAGTGGCACCCAACTCCGGCATCACGTGCTGTCACTCTGCTGATGCACGAACAACTAAGGTTCCTGATAACAGCGAAGTGTTCGTGACGCCACGACTCAGTTTTATCACAGGCTTCACGGGTCATCACGTCATGTCAACAAACATCACGCGCGAGAGACACTTGGGTCCAAAGAGCAACACAGATGCGCTGTTCTTCATTCATTTGTCGCTTCGATCGGCCTAAGATTTTACGTATCAATCGCACAAAGTACTGTCCGTCCATCCACGTTTCATCTCCAAAATTACTGGACGAATTTCGGTGTTGATGTCTATAGTCAAAGTCTTCCTGCAATTTTAATTTTGGTTCATATCAGTAAAACGCAAACCCGATCTTCATATGAAGCTCGAATCGAATTGTATGTTTCATCATGCAAAGGAGACGTGAACAGGATAAATACAGAACTCATTACGATGTGCTTGATCTGTAGACATTCGGTAGGACTCCTTGGACGGGGGATCGGCCCGTCGCAAGGCCTCTACCTGTACACAGGACAGCACAAAACAGAAAAACGCGGACAAACATCCGTGGCTTGAGTGGGATTCGAACCCACGGTCCCAGCGACCAAGCGGCACAAGGCCCACGCCTCAGACTGCGCGGCCACTGCGGACCCCCATTCTGTTGAAGAAGATGCAGTTATGTATTTGAATAGCTATTCAACCTGATAATTTATGCATATTTTATTAGAAAGGCAATAAATAATCACCTGATTCAATACATCGATGTTCATTCAACATTTATATGCCATGTTGCATGAAACACTGGGTAAACAAATAAGAGTATATATAGAAGTGAAGGGCACATATCCTTTTGACCTAAAAGTTTTAAAAGCCCGATTATAAGTTAATGATATGAAAACAGAAATATTTAACTAATCTGCTGCAGTACTGAATGAAAAACAACAAGGAAGAGTCTGCAAAACGTCTTGTAGTCCAGTTTGGTATAAACAGCGAGATTGTTTTTGAACATCCCGGTAATTGCTGGACCTGTCACGCTCGCATCACGTCATGTTGGTCTGTGGGGATATGGAATGTCAAGTTGAACCAGTCACACCCCAATTACAGCAGATGCTGAAAATGCTCACACTCGCTCTAATCACATTCCCGCCACCTCCGTAAAAAGTTTAAATTCACACGCAGAAGTTTCTCTTGGCAAACAGAACTTCCCTTCAGACATTTTCATTCGGTTCTTGTACTGTGTGAGCATTTGATCTGTAAACACTTTGCTTTATGGTTCCCTGTAAACAACAGCTACAGAGGCTGAGGTCATGGGAGCACGTTGGCCACAAACCACTACTAATAATAGTTCTGTCCCCGACCACTTTCCTCAGTGTCCATGAATGTGCTTGCTGAGTGAACAGCGGCAGAGTATTTCTCAAAGAACGTGTGCTAGCATTCTTCGATTGTTAGCCGCTTGAAAATTGGTCAAAGTACGCGTTCCACATAACACTCAGAATGTGTACGACTTAAAACACCGGCGGTGCCATGACGATGACCAGCATTCAAATGGCTCTTCAGAGTGCAGGTATCAGAAGATACAATGCGATTATAATAAAATAAATCTACGACAAACACAGAATACCCTAGAAACATTTTAGGCAGACACAGTACAGAAATTTCTTGAAAATATAACATATTTTTAATATTATCATTATGTCACACGTCAGAATGGTCTTCCAGCGCATGACCAGCGTACGGTTAGCAACATCTGTGCAGGAATTTGGCTAACAAAAAACCTGAGCTGCATTCCATTGTTTTGATAGATGTGACACTAACAAGACAATATCTGTAGTACTTGAAGACTGTGCATCAGGAAAGTAGGCTTTATAAGTATTGCCCTATTTAGAATATATGAAGTTCCATATAAGCCTCATGTTCTGATACAAATAAAAATTACACTGACCAAACAACTACTGGCGTCTACACCCAACACCAAATTTAACTGACATTAATTCAACAGTTTCCGAGATAAGACACACACACACACACACAATCTCAAAAGCACGTTACTCTTTGAGCTTGCCCCTCACATTTAGTGCAAAAGAAAAGTAAGAATCATTTATTTTGAGGATTGAATAAGATGATACCCTTTCAAAAACTTCATACATTTGCCACCACCAATTTGTTGCAAAAAGAGATGGAAGAAACCAGTTTCACTGCAGTAATACCTGTCACAGACACGACATAGAAATAAAACAAACCTTTAAATAGTTGGGAAGAAAGACTGCGAGGATCACCTGACTACCCCCTCCCCCCGAGATATAAGCTGCCATTGGGAACAGGGCACAGAAAAAGATGCTCATGCACAAACAATGTATTTATAATTAAACAGCTGAGAAGATAGAAAAGAACACATCTTCAACAGCTCAGACAGCAGCGTCAACAGATGCTTGACTCCTGGCAGATATTCTGTTACAACTTACAAATGAACTGGTCTAGTCAATGAGAAAATAATTTATATTAAATGAAGACTTTATAAAATGTTAATGATTCTTGGTGGAGTTCCAGTACCATTTTTTAAATCATACTGTTGTTTCTTTCTTTCCTGGAAACTCGCTACGCACCACCACCTGTTTAGCTTACATGAATGCAATAAATAGTTAACACAGTGGTGTTTCTTGATCATGTCCATATTGAAATTACACATAATGTCACACAACTGGAGACACGGGTAGGGCTTAGACTCCATTGTGGAAGTACAGAGGGGAAGTCATTTGTGCCTGCCTAACCTGGTATTTTGCCCACGCATTACTGTCACTGCAAATATGGCCACAAGATCCAGCCTTTTCCTAAAAGGAGTCATAATTTCTACCAAGATCCTTTTACCCACTACAAAGCAGACTTGCACATACAACAGTAGGTACAAACATCCAGGATTTTACAGCAACTCAAACTGATAGACAAACACATACAGATCCCTGGAGTTGGCCAAAATATGGTTTCAATCTTACATAATGCCACGTTCAAAGGACATTTCTCTCTTCCTGGTGAAGTTGGCTATATTAGCTTTGAGGAACAAAAATCAAATCCTATACTTGTACCACTTCACTGCATTTAACAATAACGCAACATATGGCCCTTGAATAAAGAACACCTCAACCTTTTCTTAATAGAATATCAGCAAGTCATTTACCTGTGTGCTGCCTTCCTGTACCACTTTCGTCCATTTCCTGTATGGTCAACTGAAGGATAAGGAGTAAAACCTGAGTATATGGGATTGGATGTCACACCATCACGTTCAGATAGGTCAAATATATCGTTCTCCATCACTGCTGCATGAATTTTCGATAAACTGCAAATGAAGTTCAGCTCTTCTATTTATCCTGGTACAGATTATGAAATACTTGTCAACAGCATACTCAAATACAAGAATCACCGTTATATTCGTATTGTATAACTAAAGCTACTATTCAACCAGTTTGTATTTGACAATTAAAAAAGGGGTTAGGGTATCCTTAATCATCTTTTACAGCTAGAACGTAAACACCAATTTACAATACCTGAATTCCTGTATATTGACTGCCGACTATTAGACACAGTAACACCTATTTATTAAATTCGGAAGAAAATAAATTCTCCTGCTATTTCTACACACCACCTTCCTCAAACAGATGACACAACTAAAATAAAATTTGTTCCGATTTGCAAAATAAAAGCCACAGATAAAAAGTATAGCTTGCATGTTGTCCAACATCCGACGATGAATTCCATAGCCAGCTAAAGAATAAATATCCCAAATGTGCTGCGAGCACCATAAGGTTGAAAACCACTGGCCTACACACTCTGACAAACATGGTGCTGTAAATCTTGGGTTATTGTGTCTAGTGGAAGGTGAAAACACTGAAATAATTTTTGTTGTAAAGGAATCATCTCGAAGCGTTATTGCATATAGCATACCTTATGAGGTGAAGCCAACGTTGGGAAGTTTTAGGGAAATAACTTATGAAGCTAAAATTGGGGGGCTTTAGTACCGTGTAAGATGTACACCATGTATCATGGAAAATCTATTTACAGGGATGCCAAATGATGGCTTCTCTTATGTGAAAACAAAGAAAAGGAGAACAAGAAACTTTGAAACCAATAAGAAAACACTGGTGACTGCAGGTTCTGATAGTGGTGAAGGCAAATTTAATAATGAGGCTGCTATAAGGTAATATAATTTTTTGTGTATAAATATTTAAACTTTGCAAATCTAGAATGGAAGGCAGCTAATCTTGTGCATATCTTTTCAGGAGGATATTATTGGCCAAGAAAGAAGTTGAAACATCAGATTTCTATTCATCTGTACTAAGAAAATTAAATGAAGGACTGAACCAGCTTGACTTCTTGGATGTGAAGGAAATTGTCTGCTATGGTCTTGGCCACTTTGTAGAGTGTGTGGGGGCTCGTTATCAATTTGGACTTCTCTTGTCTTTGAAAGATCATTTTTCTTCTCACGTCTCAATATTTGATCCTATATTTTACAATTCAGAGATAAACATACTTAGAGAATTGGGGTTTGAAGTTATCACAGTAAATGAAGAAGGGAAACGAAGAGCCAGTCCTGATGCAGTCACATTAATATATCTGCCACACTGTCCCAAACAACTGACTAACAACTTTTTGTGGTCTAATTGGGGACCTGAACTTAGAAACTGCATCATATTCAGCAATAGCTTCTCCAGAATTATCGAATCCCAGCCTAAACGTATTTTGAAGGCCAATGCAGAATATATCCTCAATATTAGTCCATATACGGAGGAACTTGGTGTAGATAACTCCTTCAGATATAAAGATATATTTAATGATATTGCTATTCACATTTTTCCACAGAAAAAACTAAACTCTGTTTCACAGGTTTTTTGGAATTTATGTGATGAACCAGAATACAGTGCAGATGAGACTGAATTTATTACAAACAAATTTATTTCAGCATTGAAAGTAGAAAATTAAATATTTTTATCAACTGTAATAACTAAGCATGTCGCAAGGAATTGTGAGATCTCTTCGCCAACTGTTATCTGAAATACGTCATATTAGCTCTGAGAAGAAACGCCAAGACTCCCTACTTATTAAATACATAATGATGCAGTTTCACAAGCACAAAGAGACTGATCAGCAGCTTTGCAAGGCACAGGAGGAAATGAAATTCTTGGCTTCATCATACCTTTGCTACCTTCAGAGTCAAAGGCGATATGAAGCAATCTATAATCAGTACCACGCGAAAGGTGAACGTTCTGTCAGAGAAACTGCTGATATGGTGGGCTTCAAGTTGCCACACGATACTAAATGATGTGTCATTCTGCAATGAGTAAATGGATACTAGTCTCTTTTATTTTAGTACCTTTATCAGGCATCTCTCTTCTGATCTTTAGACACCATATCTTTGATAGTTTACAGTGTCCACCTGAGCATTTTCATTTAAGTGGTATGACTTCCTGTCATCCTTGGTTGACCTGTTTAGATTTAGAATCCATTGCTGTGAAAGAACTAATTGGATTGGGTGCAGTCAAGGCAGTGTATAGAGCAACATGGAAGGAATTCTTGCTAGCATATTCTAAACTCAACAATCCACGTTACTTACATGATTTCAAGCATGGTTTAAATATGCTAAAATTATTTTACCATAGTTCATTTGTAGTTAAGCTAATAGGATTCTGTGAAAAACAGAACATTATTTTAACTGAATATCATAGAAAAGGCAATGCTGTGAATATTACAAATCTGTTGTCTTCTTATAACTTGAAATTCAGGGTCAAGCTTTGTTTGAATTATGCATTATTACTGCAATATTTGCATAACAGTCCATCTGGTATTCGAGTCTTCTGCGATTCAAATGACCTAGTAAAGCTGTTGAGTCAACTTCTGGTAACTGATAATTTGACTTTAATATTAAATGATCTTGATGCTTTGCCAGAGGTTAACCAGAAACAAAATCTTACTATTAAATGTGGCCATCAACAACTCACTGGTACTTTTGTTGCACCAGAACAGCTGTGGCCTTTCTCGGAACCTTTCGATGAGAACAAAATGCCAGGATATGATGAGAAGACAGATATATGGAAAGCTGCATCTGTATGCGAACACTTGGTAGGGAATGTTACAAACAGTGATGTGGTGCGTTATTATTTGTTTTCTATACATAAAAGTTGCAAACATCCACATCCTGAAAGGCGACCTACAGCAGATACACTTGTGAAGGAATATATGAGAGTCATAGAGGAAATTGACAGTGACTTGTAAGCGGTGTGTGAAACAACTTCTTGTTATAAATGCATGTAGAATATAATTTCATAAACAATAAAGGAATATAAAAAATATTGACTAAAAGATTTGTATAGTCTTTTATAATTCTCCAATGAACCTGATTTTGCCGTATCTTCTGTTGTGAACTTGGTGGCAGCTTGCTACGTTCCCTCCTCACGCACTGTAGTCTTGTTCAATGTACTTTGCAATTGTATTAAGCTGAATGTTATTTGTTCCCTCATAAATAGTTCCAACCTTGCAGTCCCTGTAGAACTTCTCCTGCGGGAAGTCTTTTGTGAATCCAACACCACCCATCCAATCAATACACTTAGCTGTCGTCGTAACTGCCACTTCTGAAACAAAAGACAAAAAGATGGCACTTAAAGAGCAAACCAGTTATGATCAAATATTCAATCAAATATGTGCCAACATTATACAGCATGTCCCCAAAAAGATGTATACACACATTCAATGAATGAAGTAAAGATATTTTAACAGACTAATCATTACATACATCAGCACTGGCACTAAGTGAATTAGACATTTTAGTGTAGGTGTTCAAATGACCACTGTTAGCTTCATGACACAGTTCACAGCAGTGAGCAACAAACTGACAATCGGCCACCAAAGTTGCACTGTATACATCTTTTTGGGTCACCCTATACACACACTGGATTTCGGTTTGAACATTAATTACATACGGATGAAAGGAAGGAATCACTGCCTTTGTGATCAAGCCAAATGAACAGGGTGATCACCTTCAGTCATTAGAAAATTGGGATTAGAGGCTGACTTCACTTTATTTGCATTTTACATCATATTAATATCTTAAAATCTTCAGTTGCCTGAATGACGTTCTAACCACGACTGGTTTGTACCTACCAGATGCATAGTACTTTGCCATCGAAGCCTGTTTGATGAATGGCTGCCCTGCTTCACAAAGGCGAGCCGCATTGTACACCAACAAACGAGCACATTCAATTTCTGTAGCCACACGGGCAATTTGGTGTTGCATTGCCTGAAATTAAAGCCTACTTCATAAAACCCTTCAGAGAATAAGTGGCCTCATGTTCATTTATTGCAAATATAAATCTTGTATTGCAAAACTAAAAATATCATTAAAAATACATTACATCAAAAAGAATTTCAACCTTTTGCATCACAAAAGTTGCTAGTCAGTTAATGTGACTGCAGAGATTATGTTTTACTGGAAAATGACTGCTTACTTTCAAAATGTGAATAATAGTAACTGTGAAAACAGCAAATTTTCTCTGACAGAAGTTACGGCATAAAAAATAATTCTGTGAGTGTCGAACAATCTAGAGATAAAAGTACTTTATTAAACGTGAACATGATGGGTTGAAGAATTACAAATCTGTACCCTTTTGTCACATTTATTCATGCCTTGAAGTTTCCAATTCAAAATTTCTTGGAACAGGAGGTTGACATTTAATTTACTGATCTAGCAACCGCTGTGATTAAGTAGCAATGCTTGAAGTAAAAAGAAGGTTATGTTCAGGAAGGTGGGGGAGGCAGAATGACTACAGCCTATTTCAAGAACCTGCTAGAATAAATGCATACCTGGAATGAAAATATTTTCTTTCCAAACTGTTTCCTTTCTAATGTGTATGGAACGGTGGCATCAAAACAACCTTGAGCAATGCCAATCATCTGTGCTCCTATACCAATGCGGCTACCGTTCAAATAACCTGCTGCGTATTTGTATCCCTTGCCAACTTCACCAAGAATGTTAGATTCTGGTACCTTCAACAGAACACTTTTAACATCATACATTTTATTGTTTGAGTAGCCTGTTCAGAAATGTTCATAAAATTTAATTCTATAACAATGTAATAATTACAACATGATTATATTCAGAACTGAATGTGATATCAACGTATTTCGAACAAGTGGAAGTTTTGTGATTTTAGAGTTTGTTAAGTTCTTTCATCTGGTATAATCTAGAATATCATCTGAGCAATAATCACCAAATATTTCAGTATAATTTAAAAACTAAAGTCAATATTCTGTAGTAAAATGTATAACTTACTCTGACATTATCAAATTGAACCATGCAAGTCCCAGAAGCTCTCAAACCAAGTTTGTCTTCCTTCTTCCCTATGCTCAGTCCAGGAGTATTTCTTTCAACAATGAAACAAGTGATTCCTTTGTAACCCTTAAAACATAAACACCAGGTCAGGGCTACTGACGGATTTAGAATCAAATAAATTGATACATAATCAAGATACAAACTTAAAGAGCTTAACCTTTACATATACAAAAGTGGGCACTGACCTAGCTAGAATATTTCTGTTGGCCACAGACAAATAAATTAACGGCCGTGGGTTGTCCATCATTGCCGTAAATGAACGAACAACACAGATGCAAACCGATAGGCCAAAAATATGTCAACATTTTTAGGCGCATGCATAAAGACAGTGCCAAACTTACATCAATGGTTTCTTACTGCTATATCACACAAAGCATTTGCTCCTACAGAGGTTCAGAATTCATGTACACTTACAGCAGATGGATTAGCGTTAGCCATGACAATGAACAATCCAGCAATGTCTGAATTTGATATCCACATTTTTGAGCCATTTATAATGTAGTCACTTCCTTCTTTCTTAGCGGCTGTCCTCAGGGAAAAGGCGTCAGTTCCCGACTCGGATTCAGATAAGCAGAAACTCCCAGTCTGTAATTAAGAAATTATGAAGCAGGGAAGTTAAGAAGTATTACCATGTGCATAGTGTGTCATCAAAGCTTACCACACTTTTAGATAACATGGGCAGATACTTCTTTTTTTGTTCTGGAGTTCCAATTGCTCTTATCAGGGCATTCACCAATGTGTTATGAATGTGTACACAGACACCGATAGCTGGGTCCACTTTGGATATCTCCTCCACTGCTATTATTGATGTGAAGAAAGACAGACCTGAACCTCCATACTCTGTTTCAACTTCAATGCCCATTAACTAGAACAAAGAAGAAAAAAACACATAATTTCTCTAGCCATCATAGTCCATTCCACGCCATTCTGTCAACTTTAATTACAGGAAATTGAAAGATGTGAAGAACACATACATTTAAAGCAGTTTTAGGCATTCTTTGCATTCTGCAATTCTGATCAAAAGGAATAATTACTGACATAGCTAGTGAACAGTACATATTACATAATGCACAGAATCATAAATTCCGTTTTTGGTCAAAGAAATGAACTGCATGGAGGCATAAATTATTGTTTCCTTAAATTTCATTACATATATATCATAATAAATGTTTTGCATAAAATCATAACCTCAATGATGCCCACATTTTGTAATGTGCTATACATTACTGGAGAGAAGAGCTCTGTCACTGATCAATGGAAGTGTGGTCATACAGGAAAACTACTGAACACGTTACAAAACTCAGAAACAGTCCGATATATTCTAGTCAAAGTGACGTGCTTTTTAGTAGTGCCAGTGAAGTTATTTTCACTTAACTTTCAGTTGTTTGTGTACAGATGCATGTGAAATTGACTCTACTCTTCTGTTAAAAGTATTTGAGCATTTTTTATAGAAGTTACAATTGCCTGAACATAGTTATGTGTGTTATAAAGGGCCATCAATTGAAAGAAAGGTAAAATCCTCTGCAGAAGGCATGCAAATAATACTGAGAATCAGCAGTGTGAATTTAAGACAGCAGATGAAAAAATTGCCAATTTCATATGCAACTGATAAAAAACAAAATACTGTGTAGATTCTATGGAAACTGTTGCAAGAATAAGCAAGCTGTCAAAAATCTGGTCATTCTGAAAGAGACAAGCTATCTAAGGTATAGGCTATGGAAAGGACCAAACACTGCTGTAGTGGCAAGCACTCCTGTTGGACACTTGGTCAAATTTTGATCAGAAAGCCAAATATATTCGCTAAGGTATAAATGGCTTTCCTCAGTTTCTTTGCTTAAATGAACCTGAAAAGTTTAAACTAACCACATATATGAACAATTAATTTGGCTAACATGTGACACCCTCACTGTTTTCAGTGATGTTGATAAAACACATTTCACAAGACTGAAGAACTGAAAAAAACAAAAATACTAACTCCACTTTCAAACAGTGTATCTGTTACTCTGGGGTCAAACTTTGACTCTTCTTCCATTTTTCTTACTAATGGTGAAATCTTCTCTGCAGCTAATCTTGAAACTGAAAAAATCCAATACTGTGTATAATTATATGTATATAATTTAGAAATTAATTCCGTTGATAATGTATGGTTATAACTTAGAAACATGGAAACCAAACAGCAGTGGGAAGTCAGTGCACATTATAGAATAGTAATAAACATTCAAAAACAACAAAATGATGTAAACGATACAGACATAAGAAGGATTAAACTAAAGCATATGCATGTACACACCAAGACACCAGAATTCTAGTAAGCATTTAGTTGATCAAGGGCATAACCATAAGACTACATTATGAAATCACTTTGTGAAGAAGTCTATAAGCAAAAGATAACAAGACTGTCTTCTGGGTTGTAACGCTGTGTAGTCTGGTAGAAGTTTACCAATGTTTCAGAGGTCCTTGCTGTCTCCATCATCAGGATGATAAGTGTGAACTTCTTCCAGACTACATGGTGTTACAGCCCAAAGGACAGCCTTCTTCATTCTTGCTGTCGTGAGAATAAAATCCTCCTTCGATCATAAGGCCACAAATGAAGGAATGAACCTCTATGCATCTGTGTATTTGCTGTACTATACTACTGTAAACATGGAAGGTCTTGACATTTAACTTATACCAAATTCTTTCATCATCCTTTCTTCATCTGTGAGAAAATACAAACTTGTTGGACTGCCTGTAGCAGTGTGTGACAAGGTATTCCGCTGACATGATAACAGAATGTTGTGGGGTGAATTCGCTCCTTTAACATGCCTAATTCCATTCGGAACCTGAAAAATTAATTTCGAACATATCATGAGTGCTCGTATTGAACTTCCTTTAAAGCAGTGTTTTGAAGCTAACATTAGACAAGTGTCTTTCTGGTTTCCAAAATAATACAATGACGCGCAATACCTATCCTATACAGCTCATAACTGATTCAGAGAAAAGTTTTAACGTTATACCACAAGCGATACTTTGGATAACTTTCTTTTCATGTACAGTATTCGTGTTTTCGTTGTTACATACCCATTTAAGTATATTCCTTATATTCAGCATGTTTCTGATTACAATACAATTTTGCCGAATAGTCCTACGAAACTACAGAGTGACACAACCTACACCATTAATCTAATACCCATGATAATAACAGCAGTTTATTAACCATCTCTGAGAGCTTAGAACCTAACCTAACATATATCGAGAAATCATGGATGATACAAATATGAGCAAAAGAATTTTGTCAGCGGAAAATCTAGAACAGCATTTTTTAAAACATGATAATTCAAAGAATTTTATGTTATTATCTGAAGTACCGAAATTATGTTTCAATGAGCCTTGTCTACTTGGAGTTGATGAAGCAGGTAGAGGGCCGGTCTTAGGTAAGACAAATATTCGGTTCAAAGTAGATTTGTATCTTTCTGATTAAAGTAGGTGACCAATTGTCTGAAGTTTCCCAGGTAATTCTGGGTTTATTTTTAGTTTTATACTAGATTCTAAGGGTGCATGATGTAGTATGTATAAATTATACTTTAAGCCAACATACATCTTAAATAAGCTTAGGCATGAAGTGGAATGAATGGTTTCACTTTTACTAAAATAGGGATGTCACCTCCTCTAGGTCAATAGCTGGCATGGCAGTTTTGATGATCATTATGATATACCTTAAGTGTATGAGATGACCCCACACTGGATTCTTTACCTTCATTTTCTTTCTAGGACCAATGGTGTATGGGATCTGTTATTGTCCATTAAGCAAGGCAGAAAACATCAAGGCCTTGGGATGTGCTGATTCTAAAAGTTTAACAGAAGAGAAGAGAGAACTTGTATTTGAGAAACTCTGTAAAGAAACAGAATATGTTGGATGGGCTGTGGAAGCCATCGCCCCAAATAGCATATGTAACAGTATGTTACGAAGGTAAAGGGGTTGTTGTGTAAACTGCTTGTAATTTACATTTTGTTTATATTACAGTAGTTATACTTTACTTACCATTAACTAGCTGCATGGAGCAGAATCTTTCTTGAGAAGGTTTTCTCAATTAGTGACAAAATGCTCTTCTAATATGGAATCTAAAAGTTTATTATTGTGTATATGACAGCCCATATTATTGATGTAAAATTATCGGATATTTAAAGTGTACACAGGAATCTGTTTTAGCCATAACCATTTCAGAATTTCAAATGTCCATGACTTAATAATATTTACAGTAATAGATATATTTACAAAAGTAGCCTGTCCATCAGATGAGTAAAACACAAGTGAATATGTAACTATCCAGGACAACTTTGTGACCCCATGCAGCATTTTCATCTCCCCAGTGAAAACTGGGGAGATGATATGAAGGAAATAATTTCTTTCTGAGAAGATTTCGTTAGAGAAGGTAGATGATGAAAGGGACCAGCATTTAGTTCAGCAACTTCTCAAAATCCTGTCCTCCAGTTTCCTAGACATACTGCCGCTAGTAGGAAATGTGATTTCCTTTTTAATCTTCCACATACTAGTAGGTTTCACTTACTGTAGAGTTCAGAAGATTTTCTATTAAAGTGTTCAGATTTTGCTCCAGAATGTACAATATCATAATTTAAATGAACAAATCATGAGTTCCCCGAATTAATACCATAAAGCAAATTACCAAATGTAATATGTTTATATATGCAACAAACATATCTGAGCCAGTGACAGGAATAATGCAAGAACTGGAAATGGAGCAAGGGTTAATAAAGAACTAAAAAAATTGTGCAAAAGGCTGAAGTTTAAAATATCAGACTTTTGGAAATTAGGTGGATTGAAAATCATTTTATAGACATAGATTTTGGAAACTCCACTGATCCTTGCGAAGTACAAGCTGCACCTCTTGTCATCTTAACGTGAAAAGTCATGGATTTGATATGGCAGTTTTGGGAACTAAATTTTATTTTACCCAATGGTAGCATAATTTTTGGAGCATGATAGATGTTTTATAATAAATAATACCTAAATTTCTCTTTGTACTGTAAAGATAAGAGTTCAATTAACTTCAATATTTTTAGACAGAAGCATTCATTGAATCAAGTAGCGCAGGATTCAACAGTTGGACTGATAACAAAAGCGAAAGACTCTGGAATAAACATTAGTGAAGTGTACATCGATACTGTTGGAATTCCTGAAAAGTATCAGGTAAGTTGAAAGTGTATGAGAAGATATTATGTTACATAAAACTGTGTAGGAGTATATTATGTTATGTGATTTTAGTGCTCTTAAAGTTAATTATATGTGTTTTACAGGAAAAGCTATCAGAAATATTTCCAGAAATTAAGATTACAGTTTCTAAGAAAGCTGATGCTATTTACCCAATTGTAAGTGCAGCTAGTATCTGCGCTAAAGTGTCCAGAGACAGAGCTCTGAAAGTATGGACGTTTCAGGAGGGTCTTCAGGCAATTGCACGTGATTTTGGAAGTGGATATCCCAATGGTAACTACGTTGTATTATTATGGAAGATCAGAAGAGAGAACTGATGAATCAACTCACTTTCATAAAATGTGTTCACTACTTTCCTCCTTGTGCCTCCTGTCTTATTTTCCATTTATCAAAGTTCTTTCTGTCTTATGGAAATGTTCCATTCTAGGAAGCAATGCATGGAACAGCAGACAAATATTTAAGCACACTATTTTCCATGATAATAAATTAAGCAGCTAAGAGAGTGCACTTTAGCAATTTTTTCCCCCTCAGATCCTGTAACAAAGGCATTCCTAATGAAGGGCATTGATCCTGTGTTTGGATATCCCCGGTTGGTCAGATTTAGCTGGTCAACAGCAGGAAAGATTCTGCAAGATCACGCTGCCCTTGTGGAGTGGTAAGTAGTTCAGCACAACAGAATACATGACAAGAGCAAAAGGACAGCAGTATAGGGGGAAGCACTGTTTTCATTGTTGTAAAAACAGAATATTGGTGAATAGTGTAAAAGTTTGTTGAACTTCAGCTTTATTTCGCTACTATTTGCCCAGTTTACAATTCACAAATATTCTCAAAAGTTTATCTCCTGGTCCTGATTTTGTGACTTGACCAAAAATGTTAGCATGAAATACAGTGGACTCTCATTTGGTGCCGAGTTACCCATCCCACTGTTTCTTGCTTGTACATGCATCGTATATTGTTCCATCCCCTAATGAGGGTCAAATTGCAGCAGAAATGTTGTTTATCCTATAACTTATTGTAATTGTTCACGTGTTTTTGCATAACATGCAAAATATCTGTATGTTTCAGTTCCAAAGCCATTAAGTATATTTTGACAAAATTTGTTATGTGGCAGCGAGACTAAATTTTTAGACGAGAGAATTCTTGGTGCATATTTGAGAACTGCTCAGCTGATAACAAATTTTGAACTATTGTTGCAGGGAGGATGAGGAGGAAAGTGGTGCAAATAGAAGTACAACCATAACTTCATTTTTCAAGCAAGTCAACTCCAACAAGCGGCATAAAACAAAACATGAATTTTTTACAGAAAGAAACCTTGCAGTTTTGGAGTCACTGTGATTTCAATTGGATTGTTTTGCAGTGAAATGTGTATTTCAGAAAAAAATTTGATATGTCAAAAACTTTGATGAGCATAGAATTCATTCAGGACAGAATCTGGATTTCCACCAGCCTTGCATAGTTTAAGTGTGTGTTGTGTTCAGATTTCTACCCATTTACATTAAACTTCTGCATATCACTGTCAATAACAAGTTAGATAAGAACATAAGATTTATAAAGTTACAAATTAAACTTGCATAAATAAGAAACATTTTTTACAAGTGCTTTTTCCACAAAGTCAACATGTTAAGAGAAATCTCAACATATATGTACTGCACAGTTTGTAATGTAGAAACAAAGTCAAGGCTGTCAGTTTGTGAAAAATATTTGAATCAGTTGAGAATAAAGAAAATTACATGTAAAACATCTCTGTATAATGTTTTCATCAAACCTATCTGGAATGGCAAGAAGCGTTCAGAATGCAAAGGTAGGTACGCCAGTACGGATTGCTCATACCAATCCTTATAGTTTGTGTACTTTCTTATTTACTCACTTCAACAATGAGTACTCAGACTAGGAATTACTACAGGAACTACAAAACTTTTTATCTTAGCCTGCACAGAACAGTGGACAAAATTGTAATATTGCAGGCTGCCTTAAAATGAAAAAATACCAGACATTAATAACGCTCATACTTTTGAACATTAATATGCACTTACATTCATGACATGTGATTTACAAGTACAGTAGCGTGGGGGAAGACTTTCCTGCAGTCGCTTCTTCCAGCAAGTAATAAAATATTACACATGCAAACAACAAAAAAAAGGTTCAGAACAAATATTACAGCTGTCAGTAATGTTTAAAAACTTTCAACAAATTCAACACTCTGGAACATCAATTGCAATGATGCCTATTTAACATTAGGTACATGAATTACAGAACTACAGGGAAGGGTACGTAACACAAATGAAATAATCACATAATTTTTAAAATTTATTAAACAGCGATGATGTTACAAAAGTTAGCGCTGCAGCCTACGATGTTTCCATTGCAGTTGCAGTTGCAGCACTTTCTTCTGTGTATTTTCCCTTCTCCTTACCCAAGGCTGCCAACCTGCCCTTCGATCTTCTGTCAATAATCCTCTTCCTATTTTTGTCCATCTTCAACTTGACGATGACAGTCTGGAGCAAAACAAAGATTTTAGGACCCACATAACAGTTCTAGATGCATTTCTCTAAAAAAATTCATATTTAATGTCTATTTTAGGTTATATTAAAACATCAGGTTACATTAGGTACATGGTGTCTAGTAGGGAAGACTAAAGAAAGAACTCTGTGACTAGCTGGAAACTGGACAATTGATGTAAGACAGACCATACTGGTAAAGTTGTCCTTAACTGTACCTTGGAAGGATGGATACCGACGTAAACACTGGCACCATTAGCTTTCTCCCGCTGAATCCTTTCAATGTATATAACAAATTTCTTTCTGTACACCTGTACAACTTTACCAACTTGTTGACCCTTGTAATGACCTCTTACAACCTGGAAAGAGAAGAAAGTCCCCATCAGCACTTCCACACACAGATTACCTGCAAGATTTCAAACAAAAAGTATTTGAGAGATCAGAGCCATCATTTCACCAGGACACAAGCTGTACAATGAGAGCAGCCATCAACCTGGAGAACCCAGATAACAGCAGCAACATCACTGTGCGACACCTGCCTCATCTGTGAATGGTTTAGTTCATCATTTCATGTTCAAGTAACATCCTACGGAGAACACGAACAAAAGCGTTTTGTGTGGTATATGTGTATGTCTACCACCCCCAAAATTATTTAGCCTGCAACAAAACGGAGAAACAATTTTGTTCCAAGCACATCCTTTGGCATGCCCCACAGTCCATTTAGCAACCAGTGTATTTGCTCGTAGTCCATGCAGAAGCTATTCTGAAGCCATTACAAGCACATGTCACTAGGTCAAAACCTGTGCTGCACTGTGTCATAAGTGATTGATTCCAAAGGAATGACAGAGTTGATCGCAATACTAGGCATTCTATTAACATGGCAAAAATATGGTACCATTACTTAGACTGCACTACATGACATCAGAAACTGAACTTTCAATAAATCACTAATACTCCAACAGAAAACACAGGTAAACTAATTTCACTTGTTGATTTTTTGGGTGTAAAATATGGTCTCTCACCTTTAAGCAAAGAACATAACCTACTGGCACCAAAGGGAGTACTCTTAGAAGGAGAAAATTACATGATCAGGCTTTTGTGTACACAGCAGTAAACCTTCAGATTCCATGATGTGCACTGAATTTATTGACCAAATGAACAACTAACAAATTTTACGGTGCTTCACTGAAATGGCAAAAGAGTCTAGAGGAGCATTCATATACACAGCAGGCCTACCGAGTGTGGTAATACATACAGAAAGGAGAGGTCAGAGAAACACTGGCCTGCACTTCTTAGTCTTATTTTCCCAATCACAAGTTCATTCATACTTTTCTCATTTACATAAATAAACTACAACATACCTGAACTTCATCATCTTTGCGAATTGGCATTGTACGAACATTGTATTTTTGCCGAAGTTCTTTTGACAAAGGAGCCGACATTAATCGTCTCCTGATGTGAGATGGGGCCGTAAAATGTCTCTTTCGATTCTTCCTTCTAGATGACGATACTTGTTTATTCAACTTCATCCCTACCTACCAACTGCCAATCTGAAACACGGAATCTGTTAAGAAAACCATTCAAGCAAGTCATAAAATATCCGCAAAGCCTTTTCTTTGGTCTTAAACAATAAAAAATCTTCCACTTGTCATTAATGTGGTGCAATAAATTGTCTACATTAAATTTAAATACAGATGAATATTGATTAATTTCACAAATAGACACCACACATACCTAACCCGAAATCTAACCTCCACAAAGAACTTTTCACGTTTTGTCGCCGAAATGCACTATGGGGAGACTGCTTCGTGTCGTTCAGAAATCTTCCCCGTAGCCAGCAAGCAATGAGGCAAAAGGTGTGTTCTCAAAATAAAGCGTTTTCTGGATGTTTTCCATCGTCTAATAAAATCAAAAAATTGCATGACTTTTCGGAGATGGGACTCTATCTCCATCTTCAGGCATACCTACTCAGTTGGGCCCAAGGGTGTGTTCACTTGCACATAATTCGAAATAAATTTTAATACTGGAGAATCTTATGAAAAACTGTGAAAACCATGTAAATTAATTGTAATTATAGCAGTAGGCAACGGCTAAATCACTAGTAAAAAAGAAAGAAAGAGAACTTACCCAAGAAAGGAGTGCGAGCATCTTCATTGTCTTCTTTGCTGTGGCCCAGCCAACTATGACCATGGGACATGGAAGATGAGGAATTTATTGCTTTCCCCCTTTTGGTAATGTGCAGCCTTATGAAATCGGATTGCCTTTGACCACACAGGTTTCCCTTAATAGCGTGAAGCAAAAACAACTGAAGGGTAAAGAGCAAATCACAACTGGGCATGTTATGCCAAAACTGGAACTCCTAGCATGTCCTTTTCCTCAGTTATTCTGGGAAAATACAGGAATGTGATGAGGAAAGGAAGACATGAACAACGGCAACTTTGTTGGGGCTACAGTGACTGCAAGGTTTGAAGCGCCCTAAGAATTTTGGGATCTGAGGTTCCCAAGGTGTCAATTTTATTCTGGGCTGTTATGCAGTGTAGAACTGTAGGTTGATACCAATGTTTTAGAGAAAAACTGTCTCCATCTTCAGGGCTGAAGTCAATTTAGCCAAACGGTGTCACAACCCAGAACAATGATTATACCCTTAAGAATTATTGTCAGTTCCACCAAGCAAAAATATCTGCTTCAGGACTAATACACAGAAATATGCCAGATTTACAGATCCTGCTGTGTGTAAACGTATGTCCACATATTTCTGTGTTGCATTGTTCTATACAAATATTAATAGAGGCCTTGCAACAGGCTGATCAACCAGCCAAGCAGTCCTACCAGATACATAAAATGACTACATTGAGTTATTAATTCTGAACTGTTAATCAGTAAAAACTGAATAAGAAAAATATCTTGTGATTTTCTTAGCTGTAGGGAAAGAAAGGACAACTAAAAACATTATCACAACAAAGTGCGCCAATTTGAAATATAAGTGAGTGTGCATATACACAATACAACACACTTAGAAGAGAATTACAATCAAATGCAAGAAGTATAAAAATGGTGTCAACTCAAACATGCTGGAAAACACAGACTAAAATTATGTTACATATAATATGGACTGAATTAAACACTATTGCAAGTAGCACTTTTGCTTTGTATATTTGGTATTTAAATGATACACTGTACTGTACTCTTATGAAAATTTAGCTCATGGAATTAAAAAATCCACAAAAATGCTTTCACAACGTATTAACCATTTGAACAGTTTCCCATAAAACGCAGCCGGACATCTGAAAAAAACAAAAAAAATCTTTTACAATAATTCAAATAAGAGGGTAAAAGTATATAAAAATTACGAGGACAGGACAGGATGCTCTTGGAGATGAAAGTTAAGCAGAACGGAAGAAGAAAATATGTACAGAAAGAACCAACCAGAGTGAACTGAACTGAACCTACTCTTCCCACACGACCGCGCACAATTCAGTTTCTGCAGGTTTCCGTAAGTGACTCCGTCACTCCCACACACAGGATTGAATTGGGGAGGGACAGGGCAGTTGCATCCCAGCAAGGAACCACTACCATCCACCACAGGGCCACCGGAACCATTGCCCTGTGGCAATGGAGCAGGCTGAGTTGCCTCATCTTCAGGATCTTGTCTCCAAAATGGGGGCAAAAAATTCTCCCATTCGGTCTGACGAAGCACACGTGTACTTGCATCTGCTTCCTGAATCAGGAACAGAACTGTAAATGAAGTTGATATTATCTTAGTAGAATGTTGGTGTAGCTATACTGTTCTAGCCTTGTATTTGCTATTTGCAACAATAAATTATTTCTTTGTAAAGTAACAGGCACATCCCACTCACAGAAAACAAGTTGGCTAGCTTCAAAAGAAAGTATTTTGCAAAAAGATCCACAGCTTTCTTTTTTATACTAAGATTCCTTACAATGTTTACAATACTTATACAGTTTACATACAAATAACATGTCCAAACCTCAAAAAGGAAGTGACTGTAGGCTTAAAATTGGTTATCAACTTCTTGAAGACTATAAAGCCTTTGTCTTCAGGGAAATATCTGCTTCAGGCAATACCAAGAGCATCTACATGCTTGCAAACACTTGCTGTGGACAACTTTTGACATGCAAATTGATTTCAGTAATGGTATAATGATCTGCTACCAAAAACAGGGGGTGGGGGGTTAAGTATATCTTCAAATCAGTTTCCTTGTTAAAATTAATTCACTTCTTACTGCTTTTTAAACTTCTTTTGTGGAAGGAAAATGGGTCCCAACAAAGTTGTCACCCACCTGGCCCATGCAGGTTTGCATGCCCTTGTATTAAAATATTACATACTTCACTCCCTGATAGAAGGCTCTAAAATACATGCTTCTTTGAATACATGCCTATATATACAGTTATGTCTTTTACACATGCGATATAAAATATATTTATAAAAAAGGCATTTTGTTTGTCTATCCACATGCTCACTCATCTACCCACAGCTCAAATACCTCATAGTATATGTTAAATGTAGGTTGTAAAAATTGTCGTGTTTTATTGATTAGTTCACAGACTAAAGTCTTCAGCATACAAACTACTAAAATAGACACATAAATTAATTCTGTAGTGGATGACAAAAATTACATTAACTGCAGTAAAATATATTGCGTACAACACCCATGTCAATATTCTGGGACAAAACTAAGTGAACTACATGAAAACGTTTTCAAAACTGAATAAAATTATGCTGACTTACAGCAAGAAGCAGCAATGACCATCAGCGTCTTCATTGTTCTCTCTCAAGATTGTGATTTGGGTTACTAAGCAGATTTAAGATGTTGAGGGAAACAGGAGCTGAAGAAAACAGGAAACAGGAAATCCTTTGTGGTTTATTTCTCTCTTGACTTCCCTTTGTAATGAAAACAAATCCCTACTTTTAACCAAGATTGTTAGGAAGATACTTCCAAATGCATTTTCTGATCTTACATCAGTGACTGGCCTTGTTAATAATTTGTTGCTGACAAAAACACAAATGCTAAAATGCACAATACTAATAAACAGTAGAGAGCAACAAACAACATGTTTGTATGTGCACTATGTTGTGAAATGTTAAAAAATTGCAGATATGTATTCTGTGTAGCTGTAAGTTCTGTAAGGTACAAGTGACAGGCCATTTCAAACAAAAATAAACATTTGTGAAGAATTTCTAGTGCAGATCTTCTATAAAAGAATTAATCAAATTCAGTGATGGGAGAGACAGACAGACAGACATTACTTCACATTTAAACAATTATTTGCTCCAGTTTGCATACCATTTTACAAGGATCTGTTTTTTTATAGCAGTTAACTGCATAAACTGTCACTATATCAACCAGTTATAATTACATTGTTATGTTACATTTGAATGAAAAAATTTTAACAAATTAATTTATTTAATTCTTTCTACAAATTTAGGTGACATAATGTCTATTCAACTACAATATGGCATAGAAGTGTTAAAATAATACATTTAGACATACCAATAATAATTAGATCTGTAGACTATTACATCAAGGGCATAATTCTAGAAGGGATATCAACAAAATAACCGACTCACAGGAGACTAAATTCTTATTCTTATTTGGTTTGATGTGCATTATTAGTGTTAATATGACCAAATGTAACTGCTTGTATCTCTATCTACAGCAGCCTCAGCATTACACCCTTTTGGGATAACATCTTGGACCAAATATCTCTGATTAAGCAAATACATTGATACAAGCCTCTAGCATGGTGCCCTTGATGCGCACTGTACACGATGACAGATAACATACTGACCCCGGTAATATGCAGCTGCTCTACCAGATGATAAATCAGAAGATGTTACGACCAATGTAACCAAGTGACAAACAATCACAGAGGCAGAGTGATTCTGGAGAAATGAAAATTGTTGCTATTTACATTCTGACCCCACTTGATATGAACTACGCTGCTGTTCACTGCAGTCCCTGCTCTTCAGATGCCTTTCTTTCGCTGCTGTGCAAGTCCTTTCTGACCACCTTGATTTGATTTTTGTTTCTCTTCATTTACGTTCTGTTATTTGCTTTACATCATATGCCACTGTTGGACCTATAAATTACTGATATAATAGATGCAAGTGTTTGTGTTGCTTGATGCCACTCCATTTCAAGACAACAAAAACAGCAATGCTGATAAAGTTGCGGCATGCACCGAAGCTGATCATTTACTGGAAAGAAACATGGTTTCTGCTCTTGATAAAGCCTCTCATCTGTCTCAGTACTTTACATACCACAAAGCCTGGAAAAGGAAAATCCGTGTTTAAATAGTTGAGCAACATGTAACAATTTCAACAGAATGAGATATGAAAATAAAAAAGCTTACCTAGTGTTCTTCATTGGGTGGGCTTCAAATGTATCTGTTTAACATTTTCAAAGCTTTACAACAATAATAAACTTGCCAGAGCAACATTTCACCCAGGAATTTATTTCTTCCCAGAAAAGTTCATCTTTCACTAACACTAGTGCTATAACGAAATGGATAATTTATTTTTACGTGAAATTCAATCACATGAAAAGTCTGCCACTGTGATCACTAATCAATCATCACATAAATATTGAGCGCAGTATCATTGACTCAATTGTCGAGGTTCACACAGCTACTGTTCATAGGGCAAAGTTCGCCTGCAAGCTGTGACACTGAATTCTCCAGAATACATTCTCGAACGTCCATTCAATCTTATAAAGCCTCCGCCATGGTCATCTGCACAGTCAAAAGTGAAACAGAAGTTGATAATTCACAATAATATACTGCCTGTAATAATTTATGACTGTATTTTAACACCATTAAATGAATAGATCAATAGTAGTAAATAAAATTTCATTACAGACTTACAATATTTGCTAATACATCTCTTACAGTAACTGGGTTGAGCAGTTTTGGGGTTACATATTAGCAAATTCTGAGATAGAAAATTTTTCCCCTGTGTTTCAGTTTCATCACACATAATTATCCACAATTCTCACTGGATGCTACGTACACTCAGCAGCTGATACGAACTGTTGAAAGCCTCTGAACACATCTGTGATGGCACAATTTCCCCCTATTCCTTTTCCTTCAGCTTACCATTAGGCAGATATGCTATGCTATGGGTGTACTTGTGTTTACAAATCAATATTGTACAAAGAAGCATGGAGCATGTCATTTTGATTCCACCCCACTGCCTTCTGCCTGAGAACCATCACTGTTTCCCTAACATCATTTCAGAAGTTTCCTTTACTCCAACATATGTCAGACTTTCAGCAGATACATTCTTTATTACCTTGATGATTATATATTCCTATGTGAGGCAGAAATGGTAAACAAATGATATGGAGTGGGCCCTTGCTCATATAAGACATCACACTTATTATAGAATGCCACACATCTGCAGAGAAGGCATGGATATTATGTGCAGTGTTATTCTTGTATTTGCTCAGTTTTCTGCCTCTGATAAATTCCCTCACTAATTCTTCACGATAGTGTTCAAGAACAACAAATGCTCCAGAATCTGTAAAAAAAAAACTGTTAGTGTTTCAAGTAATTGTTAATTTGCTTTCATTTTTCATGTCTGACAACAGAAGTATGTTCATACCCAGTTTTGTTGGTGGGTTGAGTTTTAAATGCATCTGTTCCAAGTGTTCAAATTTTGTTGAACCATCATACCTAGGAATATCATCAAAAGAGATAAATGTTTCCCCCAGATACCTGTTTCTTCTTAGGAATGTCTTTTCTTTAACCACGAACATCACCATTGCATTTTCAACATTCAGCTGCACTGAGGTCAGTGGCCTACAAAAGCAAAATCTCAGATTACTAGAGTGACAGCTTGTCAGAAAATCCTACTTAAAGTCAAGCTTTGCCAGACTGGAAAACCGTAATAAGACATCAAGTCAGACTGCAGTGTCACAATCTTAAAAGGGAGCATCACATGTTAACACAAAGACAATCGTGAAAATAAATGCACAACTCTGAATTCTTTCATTAAGATATGATCAGATCCATGCTATTGTCATCATTGCTTTGCAATAATATTAGTTGTTATTATTACTACGACAATTATAAAGAATTCAATTTGATTACAAGTGTCCATTTAAAATTCTTGTGAATGATACACTGCCATCAAAATGCAAACTCCACTGTTGAGGTTGACTTATTTATTGTTTTTCCTTCATGTTGTTGTTGTTGAACATTGATTATTAACAATTAAAGAACACAACAAAAGAACTGAAGAGCTTTAGGTACTTAGGAAGTAAAATAATATAAAATGAAAGTGTTCAAGAAGAAATTACAGAAAGAATCAAAAATGAGGGAACATTTTATGAATTAGTGAAGTACATACTCTGTAAATGGGTTCTACTTTCCTAGCTCTTATGAGGGGGCCTAACAGATTATGAATTAATTTTTATTTGGTCACCTTAAGACAGAAATAAAACTAATTTTTGAAATGTGGTTTTAATACATGAAAGACAAACTCCAAAAGGTACATAGACTTACCTCCAACAGAAAAGTATAGTTATTTTTCCAGACAGACTATTACTGTAGTGTAATTAATCATATATTTAACGTAATTCTATGTGCTCCTACAATTTGAAATCTTTTGATCAGTTTTCCATGAACTACTTATGACAAAATAAGATAAAATTTCCTTACATTACGAAGGTTTCTTCAAAGAGTGGAAATGCTGTATTCTTCTGAACCTTTGTTCTTCGCTGGGTAACACCCAGAAATTTATTTTCTGGTAGCAGATAAATTTTTACATATGGATGACAAGAACCTGAAAATAATAAGCACAAATATATAAAACAGTTGCAATATAAACTTTATCTAGTTACTCAATTAATATTTCTGCCATATTTACAGACTAAAATAAAAGAAAGTCACAGCATCTGTCATCCTGTTATGTTCTGCTTTTTGAGTCAAAATTTTCTGCTTAGCAACTTGTTCTCAAACACCCTCCAGCTGTTGCCTTCCATTATGGTGAAAGACCAAGTTCCACACAAGTAGAAAACAACACGCAAAATTACAATACAAACTGCAATCATTATGTTTTAAACAGAAGATTGTAAGACAAAGATACTATATGTAAATTTACTCCGCTTAATTTCTTCATTAATGTAATTGTGATGTGTTAATTCTTTTCTCAAATATTTGATCCTTGCCAAATTCCCAAACAGTTTGTCCGTTATCTTTATGTCACTGTGAAATATCTTACATTGGCTTAGAATATAAAAACAGAGCCATAACGTGTGCCATACTGGAGCAACTCCAATCTTAGTAAAAGAAAAGAAGAAAAGAGAAAAAATTCAGGATTATTTGTATGCCCAGCATTACAGTGATACAAACTGAGATTATTAATGGTTTTTCTTCAGTCCCTCCAGTAAAATTCATGGACAGCACCTTAAAATATGCAACAATTGCTCTTTTTGACGTTCTTCTTGCCCGTCCTGCCATTTCTAATTCAACTCTGTATATTTTACAGTTTATAAAGCATTATTAAATAAACCAAGACATAAATTCACATCAAACATATGGTACTTGTACCTTTACTACTAACTGGCTGAAGATTCCTTGCATTCAAAATCTCAATCTTCAGGATCTCTTCCATAAACATCATCTTGACTGTAAGAAGACCATGATCAGGTGTCTGCTTCGCTTTTTGTTCTGAAAGTTGCTCCATGCGATACTGGTGCACCAGCTCCCATGTGTCCATTACATGAACTTGCAAAAGTTGCTCTAGGTCTGTCAGGCTGCTTACATCAGTGCTTTCATTCAGCTGTTTGAAGAATCTGGTTAAATTCTGTAGAACCTCATAAAATTTCTTAAAGAACGAATGCTCTCTCTGTAACTGATAAAAAATAATTTATATAGAAGACTCTGGTAATGAATCTGACATACATTCAGCATAACCACTTTAAATCAAAGTTAGGCCCAGCTATCCCATACTGACCAAGGAATTTCTTGGATTTCATCTACTTTTCCAGACAAATGCTGCAAAAATATGCCTAGATTAAAACAGGATTGCCTCATACCTCTTTTGATGATTTGATTCTCTACAACCTCACCAGTATTCAGTTTAAGAATAAATTAATTATAAACATATCATTCTTATAACAACAACCAAACTAACTTTAACTTTTGACAGCAAAGATGTACAGTTCATGTCCTTATTTTTATGGACATGCATAATGAAAAACAGTCAATCTCAATGTTCCCCAAACATGAAAACTAGTAACCTTTCTACATAAATGGGCAATTATCAGGCCCATATTTACAAAGTGGGAAGGTCTGTGTCTTTTATATTATTAACAGCTGCAGTGCTAAATGGTGACAAGGCTTATAAATGACACGCTAACTGCATTATACATTAAGCCACATATTGTTGTCTAGTGATGAAATTGTCAGGGACATAAATTGCTATCACAGAGGACAGAAATAATCATTTTATATTATATCAAATTAAATTACGTAACAATCAACCTACCTTCAGGTTTATTTCCAAGACCTCACTTAGTCTAAAGCCCAAATTCTTCAAGATTAAATTCAGAAGACAATTGAAGTTACTGGAATCAAGATGAGAACAAAGAGCTTGTAGGTTCCAGTCCAGGTGACTCATGAACTTGGCTATCTTCTGCTCATAGTCAAGGTCCTCAAATGCTTTCATTAAGATTTTGCTCGTTGAAGGCATCATCTAAAAGCACCACACGGAACAGAGAGGCTTATACTTCACTTCAGATCCAATAAATCCTGCTAATATAACAAAGAGAATGGACATGCTTTACCTTTTGAATGGCCACCTCACATATTTTGTTCCTTGCTGCTTCAATTGTGTTATCAATTATTACTTTTACAGTCTGCCTGTTGTTTTCTGTTGAACTACTTTCAATTTCATTGTCACTTGTATCAATTTCATCCACCCCAAATCTCCAAATAGAATGGACTGACTGTTGCACATGGTCCATGTTCGTCACTGCTAAGCACCACTGAAATTATTAAAATTACATTACATAAATGCATGGAAGTGTCACATTAGAGTGAAGTATTACTACAAGATACTTCTACCAGTGTTAACCAACAGTTTGAAAATCAGCAATGCTGTTACGTCCTATAGACACAGAAGAGACTGATTTACAAGCAAAAATCACAAAAATAAAGCATGCTATATGGTAAATACGCTGCATTTCTTTAACTCAGTCAGCCACATCACTTCCTCCTTCATCCTTCTGCAGCCACAGTTTACACAATATGCAGCGCTACCTTCATGTCTTGTAGCAAAATTGTTGGATTATGAGAACAATCTGTTATTCAGTTTAAATATCAAGACTCTAGTAGTATTCATTACATTATACTCACTGCCTGAATTTCCATGTCATTTATATTTTCACCATTATATATCTCCTCTATTCTTTCACACATCTGATCAGCATAGAAAATTAAACACTCACAGACACCCTGAAAAGAAGCAAATATTCAAACAGTATCTGGTCAGAGTTCAGTCTGCAGCTGCTCTCTAACTGTCTGTTTTGCACAACAGGATGGTCGCAGAACGCAAAGAGACTCTGAGAACACGTAACACAAAGTGTTGCGTGAGAGCAGAAAAACTAACATATAGAAGAAGTCACACGTCTTCAAAGCTTCAAAAAATGTTACTTTACAAATGAGATAGTCTGCACACAGTAAGAAACACTGTGTGTTATATTATACATATCGTGCTGAACGGAGCGCACACAAGTGTACAACAACCTATGCAGTTTTATGCAGAAGTTCGTAACATTTCTTATGAGCTCTACTAACATAATTTATTCTGCCAACATGATACACATTACACTTACACCAATTAATTTCTCTGCAAAATGTTTCAAGGCACTGGCATCTGGCCAGGCAAGCTGCTCCCAAGAGATTTTCATCTGCAATAAAATTAAGCAGAATATAACATGCAGACACAGTAATAAATAATATTACAGGTAATATAATTTATGAATTACAACAAGTACACAAGTTCATCACAAAAAAGGAACTCCAATAAAGCCACTCTTATTTCTCTAAGATGTCACAGATACCTGAACAAATATGTGAAGAATATCGCATGCAGACGAACTGCATTTGGTGGCGGTGTAAACGGGAACGAACCTGTCCAGTTGTACAGCTTTCTGTATTCCCTGCAATGCTTTGTACTGTGATATATGGAGCCAATGAATGACCCCTGGATGAAACCACTGGTGGAACTTGTTAGGAAGGGTTAAATCCAAGTTTTTTTGGCTCTTTGTGTGACCTGTCCTGTTAAGATAACTGATATCAGAACAAACACATGTAAAATTACTAACTTTTTTAACATTTTTCAGGGAGGTTGAAAGGAAAGGTCCAGAGATCATCAAGCTAACAGGAATACCATGATTCTTATTCTGAATAATTAACACTTCCACTGCTGCTCAAGCAAGATTACTCTTCCAGTGCCACACATCAAGAAAAGTCGTCCCTGGTGCACATTAAGCACCACACCATGAGGACATACAAGACAGTGGAGGTACAGTTCCACTTATTATTGACCTAAACCCTGGATGGAGATGGTCAGCTCACACGCAATCCACTTTACCCTGGGGAAAGACCCCTTCGCACCCATTTCATGGAAATCAGGATGGGTCCCAGAGCCAGGCTGCACACAATAGATAAGAGAAAAATTTCTCACCTTTGCTGATAATCAAACCCTGGTCATACAGCCTGTACCCTAATCACTACACAGACTAAGTTACACTGGTGCATTCCAGTAACAAAGACAGCTTGAAACGTCCTTTGTCAATCACTGAAATATTTAGTATTTTCTGAAACTTGGGTTAATAAACAGCCTTAGAAATTCACAGATAACATTACAAGGTTTCATGATCAAATCATGTATTTGCTTTTGACATGCATTTCATATAAGAATTTGTATGTGTATAAGTGAGGATGATTACAAATGGTGAATTGAGATGGTAAGAGGAGATGTGGTTGTAGGCTATTTAAAGGAATTACAAGTGTGTTTGTATGGAGGGATCAAAGAATAAAACACTGGCTTACCTATAAAATGTTTGCAGGCTAGTATAGAGCTCAAACAAAAGAGAACCGAGGGATAAAGGATCATTGTCATACACCCCTCTTTCTGAGCCATCCTTGAACTTCAGTGGGTTCATGCTATTCCATATGCTTGCAACAGTTGGTTCAATAATCTCTGACAACTGTGACAAAGAATGAATAAAATTATATTCTACACACAGTGTTACATGTATTGAGTACAAGAGAATCAGTACACAACTTCATGCATAGAGATGAGTCTTTACAAAGTAACTGTACTCCCAGACATGTTGTCCTGAAAACAAAAGTGCTGGGGTACTCTGGCACACAATTCCAGGTTGAAAGAAATGGGCACGAATCATACGACATTGTTCTCATGATAGCTTTACACTTTTAAATGCAGAACTAAACAATAAACAGATCACAGAACTGAGTATTCTGCCAAACAGAGAAGTCAGAAATTAATTATCTCGTCCTTCCCTATTTCAGGTACCGTGTTGTATGCCTTAAACTGATCTTTATTGTGAATAATGTTTCTCATCTACAAATTACTCAAAAATACTTTCACTGGTCCCTGCAGCCTAGACAATTTGCTAACCATACAGTATGAAATTATCGCTCACAGATCACATCATGAACCACTTCAAGCAATTTGTATTTTTTGTGGTTAAGTATAACTTCAATATCAATTTCAATCAAAGAATACATAATAATCAAGCTGCCTTAGTGGACATGTGACCATCTCACCCTGACCCACTGTTGAGAACTGCTTGTAATGCTGACATATTAGGTGTCAGCAGCTAAAGTAACAAGTGTTTGCTAATCCAAAATGGGAGAAACTTTATTTTCAATTTCATCTCTTCAGCTCAAACTTCAAATTATGCCACATAGTTCAGACACACTGTGTATATAGCATTAAATGTGTCAACTTGGTCTATTAGTCAATAAATTTTTTTGCTTAGCAATTATTGTATATTACTTCTTGGTTAGTCAATTAAAATAACCTCAAATTTAAAATTTTAAAGCTTCAGATAGTAGAATTAATCTTAAAATACTACTTACAGTTTATGGGACTTCTGTATTCAAAGTACTATTGCCTGCCTACGTAATATACCTTGTTATTTTCTTTTTGTCTATAATACTGTATAAGCCATGTTAATTATACTTACTTTATCATCACATAGTTTGTAGAGTGTATCTGCGTATTGGAAATTAAAATACCTAAAAGAACAAGCATAAATTTATTATATCCTTAGTTAGATGCCTGTGCATTACCAAATACTATGAAATTGGAATTAGTCTATATTTAAGAATAATCTTCTCTTTCTACTTTTATGTTCAATTTTAATCTGTAAGCTATAAAAATGTTTTTTCTACTACTATCACTATATGTCATGCATTTACATATAAACAGCAAATCAATGTTTCAGTAACAAAGAACAGCAAAAAAGTTACTCACTAAATTTGTCATTTATCATAAGCAGGTCAGAATTTATCAACAATATTCATATAATGGAATCATGCTTGGCCAACAGCGGCAAATAATTTCAGCAACAGTTCAACAAACACTATAAATCTAGGACTAAATTATGGAATAATGAAAATGTGACTGGACTTAACACACTAAAATACATCAAAAATAAAAGACAGATCACAGAAAATCATAGAAATGACAAATCTTTATGTTCTAAAAATCAGAAATATTAAAAGAAAGTTTAGAAAATAAAATAAAAATAAATTAAGTGAAAAGTATAACAGAAAACATAGTACAATACGATGACACAAATTAAATAGTATTATACATTGCAAAGTCCACAATCTTTTACAGAGTATCAATGTTCTTCATTTGACAATAAATCACTTAACATCACATGTATGATATTTTGGACCAGCGATTAAAATTGCCTTACATTACATTACATTACATTACATTAAAAGTGGAGGAAGAAGAACGCATACTTGTGAAGGTGTCATTTTGCTCCTGTTACATTATAGATCACTTTATGAGAATGATAAATTGCTAAATCCTTACTGAAAATATGTAATTCATATGGCATACTGACTTTTGGTAAGCTGGGTCAAGAAGATCAAAGGCTTTCTGCAGAGATTCTGTCACAGCGGTTACCACGCTAAGAAGTCCTCTTATCTTTTCTTCTTCATTGCTAACATCATTTACACCATATTCTTCAGTGACTTTGGTAAACCTGGAAAAATCAAATATATAAAATTATTAAAACTAGAAACAACACGTCAAACAAGATAAAAATAGATTATTCAGAATGACAAACTTCCCTGTGAGTACAAGTAAATCATCTGAACATCTTTCAGGGTTTATCTTGCAACATTTAAATATCTGGTAATAAGAAAGAAAACGTTCATTAAGAAATCAAGACCAGAATATTTTTCTTATTATTTGGTTCAAAAATTATTTTACCTATAGTTTTGTATAGATGTAAAGCATGGTCTTACTCAGAAAAACATTGATTGCTAAGTGTTTGAAAACAAAGTGCTGACGAAAATATTTCAGTCAATGAAAGATAAAGTAATTGGACAATTACACAATTTATGATGGGCTGGACAATTGGCATGTATGAACTTCTGGAAAGTGGCATGGACCAAATAAAAGTCAGAAGCATTACTGCTAAAGCAAATTTGCTCAGTTTAAAAATAAAATACATTCACTAACAGTGTTGAATAAAGAAGTCAAGCAGTTTATATTAAGAACTGCCTCCTTCTTCAGGGTTAAACTTAAACCACTGGGATGTTTTTATCTTTTTGACGTTGTGCAACACCCAAAAGACTCTCAATAACAGGAATTATCCTGATGGCTTGGGCAGTGAACATGCAAATGGACAGCAGGTCTTCTGACAATGGATGAAGTGAGTAAATTTGTGAAAGTGTAGTTTCGAAACATTCCATATTTTGTGTGAGATTTTATAAAAAAAATAACTTTAGGTTGCTTACCACTCAGCTGCTCCTTCTGTTGTTGTTTCAATAACTGTAGCGCGAATGTCACTGTGATTTATGCTCTTTCTCCACGGCAGACAGTCATTACATGCAGCTGGAAAAGAGATTACATCTTTTGGAGGCTGAAGTTCTTGGAAAAGAGTCAGAAGACTGAAACACACATCAGAACAATTTATTTTCTCAACACTTGTTCTTCTCAACAGCACGAGTTTATTGTTACATGCAAAAATTACAGCCCATTTTCTTACCTGAGAATAGTAGAAGGTTCATTTATAGTTCTCTTACTTGAAGCCAATACTTGTATATTTCTAATACCAGACAGAAGGGATGGTAGTAATGTAACGGCAGCCTTCCAGAACAGTATCTTCTGAAAATACAAGTGCATATGGTAGTCAAACCCCAATACAGTGCCCCCCCTATATAATGTAACCCTCACACTGTCCCCAAGAAAGCCTTGAAACAGAAATTCCCTATATAATTTCAAAAGCTGTAGGTCAGGTGAATTCAGAACATAACAAAATTCAACCATTTATAATCCAGCACTTCTCCAGGACATCCCTATGATCACCCGAAGAACACGCTAGAAATTCTCCATGACACAACCTTATCTCACCATTGGTGATGGAGAAAAGCTGCAGAAATCCTTGAAGGTTATGTGGACGTCATTAAGTGGTGGTGGTTTTTGATCCTATGTGGGTCAGTCATTTTGGATTCGGTTCAGTTTGATTGGGAAGAGTTACTTTGGATTAGGTTGCGTTGTTTTGGGTTAGGATGGGTTAGAATAGGTTAGGTTAGGTTAGGTAAGGTTGTTTTACAATGTTTTACGATGTGTCCTGGAGAATTTCTAGCACATTCATCCGGTTTAATTATACATACATACCTCTTCCTCTGTGACCAAGCCTTCTTGAATGGCCATGCTCAGTTTCTGTTTCAAAGGCATGAAGACAGTGAAGCTAAGAGGGTGACATGTGTGAATATTACTGAACTCAATCCACTGAGCCAGGAGTTCAGACACCAGCGGCAGACCACTCTGAACACGATGCTGAGTTAGTATTTTCTCTGCAAGTCTTGACAGACTTCCATTCCAGCTGTGTGGCTCTACCTATGGAAATAAAATATTTTTATTTCTTTAGCATCCAAGAGGAAAGTATAAATATTTCATTTTGTGGTCCCAAGTCAGTAAATAATGTAATTTCTTTATTTAATAATGTTTTCTCAACTTCAACTATAGCACTGAATGGAAAATCAGCTGCTTATGATTGAGGTTTCCCTCAGTCCCTCCTGATAAAAGTTAATATCATGCCATTCTCTTAGAATTTGTATGATTGTTTCTACACTAAAAATTCAAACAAAACTTGCTAACCTGTGACATTTTAATTTCGTATAGAACTACATTCTTTATCAGATACATATGTTCCTGGAATGCGGTGTTTGTGTTCTCAAAATGGAATGCCAGGCGGAGCTTCACATCACCTCGTTTCTTCATTTTATCTTTCTTACACACACTGCATGACAGTATGTGGCCTCCTGCTGGAATATCCTGGAAGAAAGCCAATGCCAAGGTGCAAGTGTGGGAATACAGAAATTGGAGTTTAAATACTGACTATCACTTTCCCCATCTCGCTGAAGGAAAGCATTTATCACAACTTTTTCCTTCTTTCCAGTTCTACAAGTTTTGTATGAAACAATTTTTGGTCAAGTGAATGTTATTAAACGTCACTTTTGGCATCCAAATCATGTTTGGTTCATGCAGTCTATATTCTGAGCTTAAACTGTACTAAAATTTCTAACATATAACTAATAAGAAACAACAGAACAAAGAAATTGTAATGGTTTAAATGCACATAAGTTCCCATACCTTCAAAGGAATTAATGAACTTCCAATCATTTTTCTGTCATGTTTGTCCAAAGATGCTGAAGATGCAACATCTTTTAGTAGTATTTTCAGACCTTTCACACCCTTCACCTTTTTAATATTCTTCAGCTTCTCTTCTACTGTCTTGTCTCCGTTGAAATTCCTAAAATGTAATTTCAATCAACATTATTAATTAACCTAACAAGTGCATGTCAGCAACAATGACACACTCAAATAAGTTCATTTTGCCTATTTTCACTCCATAATGAAGTACGGAATAATTTTTATGGAGTAATTAATATAATAGCACACATGCAAGTGCTTGCAAGATAAAATAAAGACTCACTTTCACCTATCAGTATAGTAAAGAAATTAATTTACATCCAACTTAAAAGTTTCTGAAAATGAGTTTTTATGGATTGAACTATGGTTGTTTTTGTTTTCCACTAATTCAGGAATTTCTATTGGTAACAATCACACTTGGTAGCTTTTGCTTAGACGTCTACTTGCTTTTGAATGACTGTAAGGATACATACAGTGAACTTAAACTAATTATGAACGATGGGAAAATATGTCAAGGTAATGGTCAATTGGCACGACATGGGAGTTTTCACAGTAATTTTCAGACAGGGAAAAACAGTAAAAAATATGTAAGTTTATGTTGGCCTCTTTGCATCATGAACAATTAATAGGTGCCTTCCTGCATAGACATATTTGGATGTTCTACCAAAATGATTCTAACTTGTTTAAATAAGCATTATTCACACATTAACAAAATGTGACTAAAGTAAAAATACTGAATGTGAAACATACCAGAGCTTAACACAGAGGACATCATCAACTGTAGAATTTTCTATGGGTCTGAAAATAAATTAAATGTGCACATTTATTCATATAACATTCTACAAACAAAAATGCAATAGGTAACTACCTTACTCTTCAGATCAGTGAACTACCAGGTCAGAGACAAAGCCCCTAACTAAGGACCAAGGGAAGATACAGCAATACACTGTTTGGTCAGCTCTACTATACACTTCTTGGAGTGGTGATAGATGAACATGGAGTGATGATGGAATGATTACACAGGGCAACAATTTTTCACATTTTCCAGTAACATGGATAATTTTCTATGTTCTTTACTAATTTTGGGGCGCTGATTTCAAATACGACCTTGAAAAACACCTAACATGTAAGATTTTTTGATACGATAACTTTTACTTTTTCTCGTTTCCGTATACAGTACAAAATTTAGCCTACTACTAATGCCATTTTAATGGGTTTATTTACAAAGCTGCTGGTGGTTTTGTTCCTTTCCACGCTGCGAGTTCTTTAGCAGAAAGTCTGGCTTCAAAATATCCATCGTCCTACAGTTTTCTGATCTGAGGCCCGACAAAAATCCCTTCTTTCAACTTGGCATCACTAAGATAAAAGTTCCCCTCAGATATTTGAATCCTTCTCCTTCCTTGTCCATTCCTTTAACAAATTTTTTTATAAGTCCTAGTTTAATATGAAGTGGGGGTAAGAGAACATTTTGTGGGTCAACCAAAGGCTTGAACTTGATATTACCTTTTCCCGGAATTAATTCATTTCTTCCTGGCCAGTCATTACAATAGCATGTGCTTAAACGTCAAAACTCACATTACAGTGAGGTTATGGGAGACTGCCAGCGTAGCCAACCTGCAAAATATATCCCTATGGAATCAATGGTAGACGTTAAGACAAAATACCACAAAAATGGTACGTGATGGAAAGTTTTCAAGGCCATATTTGAATTTTGCGCAAAAAATACAATATGAAACACATATTTTTATCCATATTACCGAAACATTGTTGACCAGTGTTATTATTGTAAAAAAATGGAAGAACTCAGATATAACCAGCTGCAGTGCCACTTAATCCACTACAAATCTCACTTAGAAGTCACCCAGGACTGATCCAAGGTCTCTGCAGTAAGAATCTATCATCTAACCATATGAGCTACACACAGCCTTGCAATAGAGTAGAGTAGAGTAGAGTAGATAACATATGACAAATACTTGAAGAAAATCTCACACAACAAAATACTATTACATAAGTTTATTATGAAAAACAAATAAACAAATACTTATGAAAGCAGGATTCTTTTGAAACAGTATATAAGGAAGTTACATGATTCATCCATCAGAATAAGTCAAGCAAAACACTGCTGTTACAGAGAAAAATGTATTCCAGAGTTCATAAAAGTGAATGACCAGCTAATACTGTCGAATTGTATTCCATGTGGCTCCCAAACAAAGCCACAGCCCAGTCACTACAGTCTAACTGTGAGGTTAAAACATTTCTTAATTTGTATCTTTCTCTTGCAAATGATTCCATCTTTCTTATTTAACCTTCTTATCAAAAATAACTCATGTAAAATTGTCAAAAGAAGAGGTTCATAGCGACTTATAAATCCCATTCAAAAACATGCAAAGTACTCACAGCTGATACTTCTCTTCCCATATCGGTTTTAATGTTTCTGGCTTTACTGAAGTGCTGCAATGCAAGCTATCGTTAGAAACCAAGTACAGGGTACAGAATGGGTGGCTGAAACCTGCAAAAAAGCAGAAAAATGTCTATACTTAATTATAAAGTCGCATTTAAACATGTCCCTTAGAATGTACTTTCAGTCTTTTATGAATACATCACAACATATGATTTCATATTGCTTTAGGCAGTGCATAATAAAGGCAAATGTACTTATCAGATTTAGTCTCAGGAGAACAAGAACACATTAAATGGATTTGATGTGTCTACGATGCTAATGTTAGTCTACTGGGCAAAAACAGAAGTACCATAAAGGAGCCCTATGAAATGCTAGAAATGGGGATGATCTACCAGTAAAAGAACAGTGTACATCCTAATGATGTTATGTGAATGTTTACTTATAATTACTTAATATAATAAGTAGTATCAAGTATATTTAATCACTTGATGACAGTGGAAGGCTGCCATGTGTACTGGATATTGGCATAATTTATACTGTTGTGTTTGATGACTCCATTATTTTATATATGCAAAGAAAAAGGAAGTATATGTTCATGTATCAACATCAGGATACAACATAAAATCATAATATAAAGACATAATAAAATTTTAAAAATGTAACAAATGAGAAGGAAGTGACAGGAGGCTGGAGGAAATGTGCATAATTTATACTCTTCGCTGAAAGATTATTACGTTATCCAAGTCACGGAGGGTAAGATTAACAAAGCACAAAGCATGCATAGGAGAGCTGAGAAATGTATACAAAACGTGAAAGTAAGAGAGCACTTGGAAAATCTAAGTGATAAGAGTTTCTCACAGCGGTGAAGATGTTTATATTGCCCTTCAGGGTTGCGGAATTGTTGGCAGAACATAGTGACTACAACTTCAGCCTTGAAATTGGAAGCAGTATTTTTCTTCAAAACGTCAGTATCTACCTACAAGTCCACACGGCATCAAAAGCCAGATCAACAACTGACAACATTCAAAGGTGTTCAGCAGAATTATAACGATGAATATCACATACCGTTTACATTAGCAGGTTTCAGGATCATGGCTTCCATTACTTCAACATTAAGAAGAATTTTTGGTGCCTGAAACAAAATATTACAAAAGAAACAATAAATAAAGTAACTCCATACTATCATACGTTTTAATATTATGAAATGTAGTACAATGAATATTTGACTTCAGCTAATGAAATTGGCTGTTATCGGTTTTAATTACTGGCCAATAAAATTAATTTTAATAAAAGGCTAGGTGGTCAGAGGCAAAATGCTTAAGCACACGGAATCATACCCTCTCTTTCTCATGTTGCTGACAAGTAATAATTCTGTACAAGTGGGCAGTCCCCCCCCCCCCCCCCCAACTAGTCAACGCCTTCAACAAAACCCTATAAATGACATGGACTCTTGTGTATTGCTTTGCTCCTGCAGGCATTAAAGCTGGATAACAGTAAGACAACTTAACATCAATTGTTATCAGACGTAAACTTCAAAGCTGAGCTGCATTGTGCCAAAGAGGTCAACACAATGCTTGTATAGGCTTTAGATTATGAGTACCTCAGGCGTAAATTGCATTTACCTTTCTTAATTTTGTTACTTCAAGGAGATGGCTGTGCATTTTTTCATCCACTTCAGAGGCTTTTTGAAAGTATTCCAGTATTGCAGAGCGCTCTAAGTCTGCATCACAGCCTTTGAAGTGCAATATTTTGTAGAGAATTTCACTATACAGCTGCTCATCCATCTGTAAAGAGCAGAGAGTTGGGGTTTATTTACATTTCATAGATCCTTCTTCAGGATAAACCAAAGGATGTAGAAGATGTCATAATACAAGTACGAAACTTAATTCACTTAAAAGTTAAAGTACAGGAAATTTCCAAAATAATTTTCCACAAGAGTGCTTTTAACATGGTAACATATATCAGACAACTTTACCAACGTGAGAAAACACAAAAGTAGCTCGCCAATAAACATACGAAGCAATACAGCGAGATACTTCTTGCATCTCCTATCTCACTCCTGCAACTCCATAGAAGAATTTACCTCATCTAAAAATTCTCAGTTATTATATAAATGCATGTAAGCAATAGTGATGATGCCTTCTTGTGTAATTATTTTTGTGGTAAACTGTAGTAGATTGTGAATCACCGTCACAATTATGTAATTTATATTTGTTATTAGAAACAACTATGACATGTTCTACATCCTTGGTATGAAAGAATAATATATTTTATAACACCATCTCTTCTTCAAACAGTTGCCAAACTGAATAACAGCAAGACAGCATAATATCAACTGTTATCAGATGAAAAGCTGAATTTGTTTCATTTCAAATATACCAGCCAGAGGTCTTCAAAACGTACCCATAGCTTCAGATCCAGATCTTGAACCTAAGCCTTAGTCTATAGGAACCAGATGCCCCATTACTCAGAACCATTCATGAAGTACAGCCGATGCCAAGAAATTATCATCAAGTACACACACAACGAGAACTTTCTGTCTCACTCTCACACCTGCTCTAAATGTTCTGTCAGTTGTTTTGTATCTGACAGATTCCCAGGTCAAATATGAGCCACGGAACGGGTTAGTCGAAGGTTTGTCTTTGTTCTTCTCAGTCACTGTGTAGAAGTTTCCTTCTTCTGCATCAGTCACACGTATTCTGCCTTTACGGAACTAGTTAGAACCAATACAAAGGAGCAGTACGTATATTCTGCAACAACCTGTAACTCCGATCACACATTCGCGTGGGGTACTCAAGCGACACGTGACTCTGCAGCTGACCGAGTCATGCGCCGCCAACCATTATTAAACGTCGTATAATTTTATTCACTGTTACACAACGCCACCGGCAGTTTATTATTGCTGTTGTTACCGTGACGTCGAAGTAGAGCATGCTTAGACCATCGACTTAATCTGTCATGTCCACGCGGACTTTTAACTCCATATTCTCAGTCGTATCAAAAAAACAGAATAGATCAACTTATATAAAAGGTCTATTTAGTGTATTGTCACTTCATCAGCCATATGAACATTTTGTAGCCATTTTGAGGGATCTCACGTTCTCACCACTGCGAGTTTGTTGATGACATTTTCTGGGTTATTGCGCCTTGTAGCCTGGTAGAAGTATACCGACGTTTCAGAGGTACTTACTACTTCCATCATCAGGGCGATGAGACAGGCGAAGGTGTAAGAATAATGTTGAAACGGATCATGAAGAAGCAGGGTGTGAGAATGTGGACTGAATTCAAGTGCCTGAGGATTGCATCAGTGGCGGACTTCTGTGAACGCGGTAATAAACCTTCGGGGTCCCATAAAAACGGGGGATTTGTTAACTAAACGACTGTCAGCTTCTCAGGGAGGACGCTGCTCCATGGAGGTCACATGACGACGCACTCGCCTCACGCATTTCTTGCTTCCCCTGTGTATCCTGCATCCATCTTTGTCGCTCTGATTACTCTGAAGAATCCTGCTTTAAGTTCCTTGTTAAGTACTGACTTTATTTGGTTGAGAATGTCAGTGTACGGATATTGTGGGCACGCCATTTCACCCCGTGACAAATGACGTCTCAACACGAGACGCTAAAAATAGAAATGATAAGGCTTGTCCATCCTTCACGAGACACCAGCCCCTTTCTAACAAGACGCTAATGATTGTCAGCGTGTGAATCTGGTAATGAGCCTTCAGGTTCCATGCAAGGCGGGGAATTTCTTAACAAGGATTGTGCTCCATACGGCGTTGTGCATGGTCAAGGGTGTAGTGAGGCGCAGCATCCCAAGTTCAACAGACCTGAAGACGTCCTGCTCAATTTTGTGCGGAATTTGTTTTTTGAGCGCGTGCAGTCAATTATGGCCCTTTTCAGATCCTGCTATGAAGATTTTTCTCACTCCCTCCAGCGAACGCCAGGACAATGCCTTAAAATAAGCCATGACGCCTCAAATAATGACCTTGTGTCTCATTCGGCGTTCTTTTGACGTCATCAGCTCTGCCACCATTGTGATACAAGGCATTAGGGAAACCGTCGTAAACAGTACCACGACTGGAAGATAAAATCATTACATAAAATACAAAAAAAAATCTTTCGGAAATGTAGCGAAGTTTAAAAAAATCGGAACGTGACAAATAAAAATTACACAGAGTGCTCAGGAAAATATTTCTACCAAGAGGGATAAAGTGGCAGGAGACTGGAGGAAAAAGTGAAACGAGGAGTTACATAATTTGTACTCCTTTCCAAATGCTGTCGGGATGATCAAAGTAAGGCGGGTGCACAATTCTAGTCGAAAAGCTGAAGGGAAAAGACTACTTGAGAGACCTAGTAGTAGAACACCAAAATGAAAAATGTGCGGGGGGGGGGGCGAATGGATTCATCTGGCTATACGCAAGGATCACTGGCGAGCTCTTCTGGGCACGGCAATGAACCTTCGGGGTCCACAAAAGCCAAGAAACTGACTGAGTAACTGTTAGCTTCTCAGGGATTTCACTAAATTTCAGTGACCAACATTATTAGTACGTCAATGAACAATTATCTATGAACGATGATTTTGGAGTGCATCTCCGGGCGAGTTTCCGCGAAAGTGAAACACAAACGAATTCCATCACGAGTGAAGACGAGGAAGGCGTAGCGGATGAGAAACAGATAATTTGTGAGCTACTGGCAGGAAACACGAGTCCACAATGCGGTTGTTCTCCGCACACTTTTTTACATCCCGTTATCCAGACTCTGGAGTAATGTGAAAAGAGCCACGGGTGAAAGTTGGTTAGCACTTAAAATGCCTACACACTTAAGATAAGTGTTCTGACGGAATGAATCTCACACCAACATGAGCGCCGTGTCATCTGGGGGAAGTTTACTGACAATTCAAACCAGGCACAAGTCACTTTAATTAAAGACGTTCTGCGAACAAAGTTTGCGGAACAGCAGCCGGTAACCGGGACTAGATCTGAACCCAGGGCCTCCCGATTACGAAGCAAGAACAACACAAGTTCTACTTCTTCAAAAAAACCAGACATCGTTCTCACTTGTTACAAAACCGCAATGAAATCTCACCTCTGCGTGTCCTTCGGCTCGGGCTCACGTCTCCTTCGACGCCGTCCACACGCACTGCTCGTAACTGACTGCCGGATCCCGGCGAATGCGGCTGGCTTTTGTGCAGTAGGAAACGACTATCTGGTGTTCAAATGGCAATTATATGAGTCATCAGCACACATGACTGCATGAATACGAACCGGCAGACGAACTTCAGGCCAGAAATGCTGCAAAATTGGGAATATCGAACGTGATGGACTGCAAATTCTGACTGCAGGTCCTAGACATTTTCCAAACACTCCCCATGAATATTTTTGGGCACCTGAAAAACGTCATTGCCCCTCCCTTCATGTCCCTTCAATTCATCACCGATGGTCGTCAAACTTGATGGGATTACGAACAGTCCCATTATCTCTGGAAAACGAACAATGCTGCCACCAAAGTGGCTAGCACAGTCACGCAGCCCTGCATCTGAGTCAGCTTGTTAGGTTATGTCCCATAATGTTTAAGCAACTAAAATAGGACAACTTCAGAATGGTCACGTTTGAACCGCAATCACAAATCAACATAGGAACTACAATTACACAATTCCTGTTCTTAAAACAAACATTAACACAAGATGCCACATAACCTTCTGGACCAATCATAATCCAGCTGGAATAGTAGTTATTCAATCTTGGCTGTTCACAGATCTGAGCAGTCGGTATCAACTATCAGCTGGTTAAATCTTTTTTCTTTTATCATTTCTGACTGAAAGTTTGTCTAGTTCTGCTCTGCTCGACATTAAGGTGGCCTCTAGTACAGGAGTTTTCAAGGGCAACCACCAGAAAGTAATTGAAATAAAGTATTAATGATAGTTTTTATTTGCGATATAATTCTCAACAAAAAACATTTGCAAACAAGCGCATCAGAAACATACAAATTTACGAAGAACAAACAACAGTTTCTTTAAGTCCTTATTTACTTTGCCAGGTTGTCGTGAATTACGCCATCTGGTTTTCACTTCTTTAGATTTTGCAACAACAGATTTTTACAGAAAAAGATCATCAGCCTTGCGTCCAACCCCCAACCTGGAGGACCAGGTCTCCGTATTTATAACCCCCAGTGAGAGGGTGGCCCAGTTATACCCCCAGGCAATGGGTTCCCTTTTCGTCGCCTTCTACGACTCGCAGGGCTACGGCGGAGGTATTCTAACCAGCCTCCACACGGGAATTGTTTCCAACTCATCATTCAAAATTTCTCATTCATTGCTACATAACCTATGCAGGTAAGAAAACACTTAAACAAACAAAGAAACATAACATAATTGAATTTTGTTTATTATGCTGCTAGCATACATATCAATAAACACAACATTTTCAATTAACAATACCATACTGTGTGCAACAGGAAATCAGAAAGACAATGGGACTTAAATAAATTAGCGCTCATTATAAAAACGCTTCACACATTTTCTTAAGTCAGTACAGTATACAATTTTTACAATAATTCTGCCACTTTATCTAAGAGTATGTACAGCCCTTAGTTCGTATTTATTTAAGTGCACGCAGTCCTCATAATCAATTTCAGTAATGAAGCAACGTTGTATCCAGTACCTGAGAATGACGAATGAGTATTTTACTCACAATAATATTATCACAAAATATCAACAGGTAAGAGAAGCAATATTGAAAATATTTTAACCATTTGACCTAACTAGCCATACAAAATAAGTTATAACATACTGTAAATAAAAGGAGGAACAGCTGAGAAGCAAAGTACGTCTAGCAATAAAATAAATATCATTAATAAAGTACTCTATATGAGAATTATATATAATTACATCCTGTAACGAGCTCACCACATTACTAACAGAGCAATATTAGAAATTAATTCCTTTCAGGACGCAGTCCAATTCTACCTTCAGTGGTACCAACATTAACCACGCTCCTACTTCACACTGTACCTAAAAAAAATGTGCCCTCTCTCTCTAGTTAGGTTAAATGAAGCAAAATGCAACTTCACTCCTTTGCTCAACTTACAATAACAAAAAACTTCAGCCCAATATTAATTAACATTCCGGACTTTAGAAAGTACTTTCAATCATCAGATGGAAAATTTGTGATTAATTACTAAGCACTGCTTATAACATTTCACTGATTCTAAGCGAACTTGGTCAGTTTTGGAACAAATTACATCTCTCACCTGGGACTGCAAATTACGATGAACTAATTTTAAAAAAACGAATTCTGATGTCTCAAAAGAAGGCGAAATTCATATGTCAACGAGGTAATACATATTTAGGCAGTGTCAGAGAAAATATAGTTGTAAATATTACACGGAATCCTCCATCTTTGAACAATTAAGGAATTCACTCACTACCAGAGGAAACTAATGTACAGCTGTCGGATTGAATTACTGTCTAGTTGTCACGAACAAAATATTGTTGCATGAAATGATTTAATCACAGGCACAAAGTTTAGGAGAATTATGATTACAAAATAAATACTGCATCAGTAAGGACAACAAATGAAGGAATTACTGAAGTATGCGTTCTTAACTAGAAGAATACTTTGCTTTTTCCTTTTTTAAGAAGTCTCGTGATAATTTATCATGCCGATTCTCCAGAGCTCTATAGGCTTCAGAATCTGTAATGTGAAAAAATGTCACTGTAATACACAATACAACAGAATCACATAGTAAAAGCACAACTTTTCTTTGTTTTACACGATCAGTCGTCCGCCAATCTCTGAACGTTCCTACCGTATTGATTGTTTCCTTTCATATCATCCACACAGAAATTCGAAAATCTATTTTCGTCTCTAATTACGTGATCTGGAATATTGTCTTTTCTGAATATTCTTGCCGATTATATATTAAACAATCCATTTCAACCACCAATAAATTTTTGATACTATCCAATACTTTTGAACCTTGCAATACAATATTTATTTTTACCGTCATGTATTACGTTAGTTATAATTGTAATTCACCTCTGAAACCATGCACTGTCATAAAATTAGACTCACGTGAATTAGTGAACCATATTTTCCAGAAACCTTTTACTTGAAGAGAATAAATTCACTTCATTACATTTCTCCTCAACTGACAGAGAAACATAATTTTAAACATGTTTGAAAGATCAGAAATTCTTAGCATGAATTCCAGCCAGAAAGTTCTGGTCATAATGAAATGTTATAATTTCTCTCTGATAATTTTGTTTGTGGTGTCCGACGGTCTAAAATTCTAAATAAAAATGTTACATACAATGTTCTATAGGGGCAATTTTCCTAATTTATATTCTCAAAGTCTGGTCCCCTAACCTTAAATAATTATTTGTACCAACCTTGTTTCGTTGGTCTGCTGAGCTTCAAATGAACCTGCTCCAGCTCTTCAAGCCCAGTTGTCATATCAGTCTTGGGAACATCAGAAAATGATACAAAAGCTTCACCAAGAAACTCATTCATCCCCAGGAAGTCTTGGTCCTTAACCGTGAACATTATCAGCCCATTCTTGAGGTGTCGCTGCTCAGGCGTTAGGTGTCTGGAATCACAATCAGTCACGTTATAGCAATACAACTGGGGTTCAATTCCCAGCAGGCGCACTGGAATTCTTCTCTTCACCATAACGTCCAGATTAGTCGCGGCGCTGCCAAGCCTCCTATCCGATGGTCTCCTTCCTAAGGTGTAAAACTGGCTGAACTGCTCACCATGAAGTCCAAGTTCTGGAACGTGTGGATCTTTACTTACATGCTACTTGGCACAGGGGCAAAAAGGTTATGCCAACCATCATCATCGTTGTTATGAATAGAGATTAAAATGGAGCAGTAAAAAACAATTAGAAATTCAACATTTCTTTTACAATTCTGTACATCAATTCATTAGAGTATTACATTCTACCTCCTTTTCTTAAAAAAGGGCTTCTAATGTTCTACGTCCAGAGCGTGATAAAGAAAGGTTGTAACATATGAAAATCATGTTTTGAATTAATGACAGAAATGGCATATTTCAACTTCAAGGAAAAACACTCTTACAATATATTTACTTACAGGGTGAAATTTTCATCAAATAGCGGGAACATCGTTTTCTTGTGTGTTTTAGTCCTTGGTTTTGTTACTGTTCTGAATTTCTCTTCTGGTAGCAGGTGAACTTTCACATAAGGATCACAGGAGCCTGAAAATTCAACTTGTAAACTATACAATTATTATTGTAACAATTCCTATTGTGATTCTCTCTGACTGATAAACAAGGGCCATACCAAATTCCTCTGACTCAACCTGATCTGGCTGATGTTACATTATCTCATGAAAAATATACATTTATTTCATATAAGAGTATTACATTACTTTCACAACTAGATTTTCATCCTACTGGAATTCAATTTACGTCTGCGGATTCAACCGTAGACCTTTTTGTACAGAAACGCATGCATAGAATTGTAAAAGTAAAAGATATTAAAATGGAAGTCTACTAAAAAATCAGAGGAGAGCACAGCAGCTGAAATTTGTACATGGAACACTGCCTAAGCTTGAGTGACAGTAATTAATACTCCTGAAAACAGATTACCCCATTCCCATTGAGTGATCCACATCCAAACTTCATTTATTTCTACCCTGAAAATCAAGGTGAGATATTCCTCCTAACACAACCTCCACAGCATTACACCTTAAAAGACTACAATCAACAAGATAACGTCCAGAGTTTTTAAAGACATAGACACTTACCATTGGCATCCATTGCATGAAGGTTCCTAGCATTAAGTATTTCTATCCTCAAAAGGTCCTCAACAAATTGGATTCTGACTGTAAGAAGACCTAAATTGGGCAGTTCCATTGCTATCTGCTCTTCTCTTCTCTCCAAGTTGTACTGATGGATTAGTTCCCACGTCTCCATTCCATGCAGCAAAAGCAAGTGTTCTATCTGCTTCAGGATCGCTGGACTGTTCGTTTCATTTTTCTCTTCACCTTGCTTGAAAAATCCCACCAATATTTTTAAGGTTTCATGAAGATTCAAGAAGAAAGTTGGTGGTCTCCTCCTCTGAAAGGAAAATAATTATGTTTTACCTGTGATATGTTACTGCTGCCGATTATGATTATAACTGGCAAGTTCAGTTTCTTCAGTAATTTGCCATAAGTCAAAACCAAGCACCATCATCACACATGTTGATGAAGACCCCGACAATGACCGATGGCCACTATTATTTAATCTCAGATTCAGTATTCAGGCCTTCCAACTCCTACCATTTTACTGTACCTCAGACCAACAGCTTCTAGCAAGTGTCAAAACCAGTAGCTGATCCTGATTTTCCACAAGAATAAGATTAGATGCCAGTTCTTACGTATTTCTGTGCAGATACGCTCCACTACTTAAGCCCATATAGAAAGAAGAATAGGACAATGAGTTTCAGACCTACCTCTAGGTTACTTTCAACAAGTTCATACATCGTGTGTGAAAGATTTTCCCAGATGATGGAAAGAATACGACTGAAGTTATCTGTGTTGAGGTGTGAATGGAGTGTCAACAGATTATCATCAAGATATTTCATCAGCCGATCCACGCAGTTGTTTTCCTGTTTCAGCAGTTCAGCTCCCTCTAACAAGAACCTGTTGATTGCTGGTGCCATCTGCAAATACATCACGTTAATATGGAATAGCAACTAATCTATGCCAGTGTCATTCTTCTCGGTCGTGACGCCACGTGGACTAGTAGGTATACGCTAACATTTTGGAGTTACCAATGAGTAGAGATTATCATAACGGCTGGCTTGAGAAACAAATTTCCTACCTTTTCTGCAACTTTTTCTAGAAGTTCCAGTATTTTGTTGCCAACTGTATCGACGGCATTGTCGATGACCAGTTGTAGCGTCCTCTGACAATGATCGGCTGCTGTCTGACTTCTGAAGTTGGCAAGAGATGTTACGATCTCTTCCATTCCCAGTTCTCCAACAAAAGGCTGAATTGACTGTTGCACATAATCAATATTATTTATGGCCAAACACCACTGAAATAAAGAAAGCATGACGAGATTGAAAGTACTTCTGAAGCATCATTTTAAGAACTTTAAAACTTATTGTTGTGGTAAGAAGTATGGTTCCTAATTATTTGTTTATCCAGTTATTGTTGTTCATATACTTAATGTAAAATTTTAAATACAATAAATGTAACTCCACATATGTATTCTAAAATATCAAAGTAGAATATCACATGCAATTTTCTTTTTTGCATATTATTTCCAAATTCATCAAAATCTCCAGGATTATATTCAGTTTGACAAAGGATATCATTCCCTCTTCTGGGCTGTTTGAACCTCACCTCATTCGTCACTTCAAATTTCTTCTCATACACATTCTGACTCTCTCCCATTCCTTCCACTTTACCACTCATCTGATCTGCGTAGAAAACCGAACACCGGCAAATATCCTGAAACACAACGAGAACAATTTTACGTCTGATACTGATAACAGAACCTGACAATTCAACAACAACAACAACATCAAAACCCAAAATCTGAGATGGTTCTCAGCCATCTTAGAAGTTCATTTTAACATTATTTTGAACTTCCACATGGTTGCTTCAGAGGAAACAGAAATAAAAATTTCTTGTTTCACCATTTTAGTTGCATGTTCAGCCCACTGTAATGTAATCACTCTTAGTTTGGTACTCACATCAATAATCTTAGCAACAAATGTATAGGAACCTTCAACGTCTGGCCAGGCAAGCTGCTTCCAAAATATTTTTATCTGGAACATAAATCCATATATTGTAGTACATCAACCACTGAAAGTTAGAGATGTGAAAATAATATTATAACTCTTGCCACTTCCCTGTCCTCTCCTTCAAGTCAAAGTTACGGTACCTGGTAAAAAATAGCAAGTGTATCAACTGCTGAAGAGCTGTACTTGACACTGCCATCAACTGGCACAAGATTATCTATTTCCACAGCCTTCTTTATCCTCTGAAGGGCTTTATAGAGTGCAATATCTAGCCACTGAGCCACCCCTGCATGAAACCAGAGGTGAAAATTGTGGATGTTGAACACATCTGAGTCCACTGGACACAAACCAGTTCCAAGCCTGCCAACATAAAGAAAGTAGTTCAAGTAATTTGTTGTGTTCACATTCACTATGCACCATAGCAATGAGTAACAACAGTGGTTAGCTGTCGAGTCACGATTCAGAACCTTTCTGAAATTTCAGAGTTTCATACACACATCTCACATGTAGTAACCCAACGGACTAACTGATTAAGGAATCACAGATCAATAATTTTGGGGTAACACATGATAGTTCTTTCGGTATAATGGGAACAACCGCCGGAGTGATCCCAGTACTTATTCTTTGCTTTTAGAAAACCACTACTGGTTTCAGAGCCTCAAGCAGAATAAAATTATACGACGTTCACTTACACTGCAAATCTCTGAACAATGAGATACAGCTCAAACAGCGTTGTGCCCATCAACAAGGGATCATTATCGCAAATTCCATCTGTTGCTCTGTCATTGAACTTGAGTGGCTTCAATGACTTACATACTTCTGTAACCACTGGTTCAACCAATTCTGCAACCTACAATGAAATTATATGAATTTGTTAATTCAAAATTGTGAACTGGTTAAATCATCATTCAATTATAAAACAGGAAACAGAAACTTACTTTGGACTCATATAATTTGTAGAGTGTTTTTGCATAAGAAAATCTGAAGTATCTGAAAAAGAAAATTAAATAGTTCAGTCCATAATTAATAATTGAATAATTATCCTACTTTAAATAAAATTATAAAATTTAATATACAGAAAGTCCTTAAATTAGTTGTGCGATTTGCTGATATCGATATCACTGTCATCATCATCATCATCATCGTTGTTGTTTTTGCTGTTGCTACTGTTGATGGTGGCGGCACTGATTATTGTTTTATTTTTTTTGGAAATATGCTTAATACAGACTTTGTCTGTGTAATTTGTATGGCATAACCTCAAAGATCCTCACCATCACCACGTTTGTAACTGTTGATTTTATGAACAATATTTAATAGAATTTGCAGGGATGTTATGATCAATCTCTATACCAAATTTCACACACATCACTCCAATGGTTTGGTAAAATTAAAGCTAAATGTTCCACCATTTTGTTGTTTTACATTACACAAACAAACTACCTCAATAAAAAATGCTTATGTTGCAAGTACCTATAACCATGCATCATTGAGTGCCCTAGCGTTGTTCAGACATCACAAGTCTGGAGTCTGTCACGTTGTTGTCTCATGAGGTCAATAAGTACGATGCCCGGGTGGCCTTCAGCGGCACAATGTTCATACTAAATTTAATACACGCTTAACTGGTTCAGAAGTTTAAAATGGGGACACACACAGACATGAAGATCTCAAAAGCCTTTGTCTACTGCTGCCAAAACTACAGTTACTGAGGTCATCTTCTTCCCGAGTCACAGTCGCATCCAAAGTGGCCCAAATGTCAGAGTTTGGTTCATTTTCCTTATGGACAGGAAATCATAAGAAAATTGTTCCTGTTGATGCAGATCATTTGTATTTGGCACTTGACATTATCCATTGACATACTTTTCTAATTACGGAGTTGAAATATCAGCCAGACACTTTTATTCTACTAGTAGTCAATTATACAAGCATTTGGTAGTTTGAAATACTCACTGCTGGAATAATCTATCATGAAATTCAATTGCTTTTTGTAGATCCGTTCTCAGAAGTTGTATTATTCGTATGAGGTGGTTCAATTGCGCTTCTTCCGAAGGATCGTTAGAGTTATTATTCTCCAAGATGTGGAAAAACCTGTCACAGAAAACTGTGTTAGTTTAATTTCAGTACTCCATGCACAAACATCAGTTGCTGTCATAACTATAGAGGTCAGGCCTTACCAATCCTCTGCTCCCTGAGTCACAGCCGCATCCAAAGTGGCTCTGATATCACAGTTTGGTTCATTTTCACTGACTGCGAGCCAACCATATATGGAAGGGGGAAACAGATTCGTACCTTCAGGAGGTTGTAGTGTTGCCAACTGGGACAAAATACTGAAAATAGTAATGCACCTTCATAAATATTACACTTATTTGTTTAGAACTTGAGCACTCAACTTTACAAAATATAATGCTACAAATACTACTGTAATAAATCCAGATCTCTTACTAACATCAAAACACAGAAAGGAACCAATAGTAAAACTCATATTTCCCGACATTCTCCTTATGTTCCATGTGCTCACCTGAGAATAGCAGAAAGCTGCTGGAGGGTGCTTTTATCACTGTGGGTCAGTTTCCGGATTTTCCTGATACCATTGTAACAAGATGGCAATATCTTCTTTGCAGCTTCCCAGAACAACTTTTCCTGAATTACAAATTTAAAAAAGAACATGCGTTAGCTCATTACACCAGACAGTGACTTTGCAGCTTTGACACATCAACTGAAGGCAATAATATACTCCGGTTAGGTCATCCTGCAATATTAACACACAGTAAAGCGTGTTATATTGGTTTCTTGTAAAATATCTGGGAGAATAATATTAAAATGGATCTTAAAGAAATAGGGTGTGACATTATGGACTGGATTCATGTGGTCCAGCAATGGGCTCTTGTGAACACAGTAATGCAACTTCAACATTCATAAAAAGTAGAAAATTTCATGGCCAGCTAAGCTACCACCAGTCTCTGAAGACGGACTCTGCTTCATGGAGATGGTTACAGAATTTTAGTTTGGAAGCCTGAAGGGACGAGACCATACTTGGGAGACAAAAGGCAAACTAAGCATTCTTCATCATCATCGTCTAGTGGTGGTGTTTCAAAATAAAGTCTGTATTGTGTATTTGCCAAATAAACACGCCATGAAGGTAAGGCTCCACTTATTCTCAATGTCCCAATGATGCTACAAGCAATTGAACACATTCAGCCAGTCTTCTTTTCACACTGAGCTAACAAGACTCATACTGAATGCATTATTATGTTCGCTCAAAGCATTGCCATCACCTGCATAACGAAATCACCATTTCAACATCAGACAACGCAGGCCAACATTTATTTTAAGTAAAGGTCTCAAAGACTTTTTATGAATATCTAAAAAATCAAGAAACATCTAACTACAGTGAAAAGGATGTGTGACACAGGTGATAAAAACACACACTTCATAATCACATTTTGAGATTCTTGACATCGAAGAACCACTTGCATCCTCGTCCTAATTTAATTATAACACTGAATGGCCTAGCACAGGACTCTTCATTTAGGTTTGGATCAATTACCTCATCATCAGTGATGAGTCCATTCTGAAGCGGTTTGATCAGCTTCTGAAGCAGGAGAGAGAAAGTGATGAAGCTGAGTGGGTGGTCCACATGTACACTGGAAAATTCTACCCACTGTGCCAGAGTTACAACCGCTGTGCTCAGTCCACACTGAACAAGGTGCTGGGTCAGGATTGTCTCTGCGGACTGGGAGAACTTGCCATTCCACTGGAAAGGTTCAACCTACAACACCAAACAAACGTGTATTTTGCCTGGTAAGTTAAACGGCACAAACCAATTCACAAAGACACAGACTTTGTACTTTCCAACAAAGAGATTCTAAGAATTAGACATTCTGACCACTGACTTTTCAACACACAACAGGATTCCCTGGATAAAGAATCAGCCATTTCCTAGGTTTCTGCAGTCACAGCACATGACAGAAAAAGCACAGCCACTGGGATATCACAGAAATCCACTCTAATAATCAATTGAAAAGAAATGGTTTCAATTATAAAATTATTAATTACCAATAAAGGTGATTCTCCATTAAAAGTTGTACTCTTAATATATTAATATAATCTCAATTAAATGTAAATAATAATCTTCTCTATAGCCAAGCTGCTTTCTTTTTCTTTGCTGCTACCTGCAGATATTTATTCTAAGTCATTAATTTATACTTATTAACTGAGTGAAGTAATTAGGTAAAAAAGAACAGCACATGTACAGACAGTAGTTACAACTGAACAGTTTTGTACAGTTTTCCAATATGTGTAGATCTACCAACATAGTGTACATTAATTTCCCACTCATTATAGCTACAATTCCCTTCACTCACAAACGTATTGAAAACAAAAGACTGTTAGTGCCAACCTTCAAACAAAATAGGAGAACCAGCTGTGAAAAATAATTTGCTTATTTTCTTTCAAGGGAAAAGCAGAAGGACTTAGGACTATGACAAAACAAGATACAGTTACATTCTACTGCAAATGAGCTACCAGTTCCAACAGAAAATTATATATATATGCCATTACACTTTGAAGTAAGCTATTCCCTTCACCAGGCAGCTGTAAACACATAACCCTCTGGGGGTAGGTGGTCATTACTCACACTTCTTTTTCCCTTTTCATAACATAAAGCCTGAAGGACTAAAGGTGAATACATGCCAAAATGTTGAAACAGTGACACAGTTAAAACCTAATAAATTCAGTTAAGGAAGCACATTCAAAACGTATAAAATTTTGTGGACACAAAACAAAATAAATGAAAGTCACCTGCTTTAAACTAGTATAATCCTAGGTTAGTTCCAATGATTAAGCTACCTCAAGGGACAAAAGACATTTTACAATATTAATGGACCAGTACATACTCCAACTTTGCATTTTGAAAACATCTTGCCATCTGGTTCTTCTAAATCACATTCCTGTAAGATTAAGAAAATATAGTAATGTAAATATCCTCTCCCATAATTTAATAAGACCCTGCAACAACCCCTTTAATAAATTATGTATCCCCTTGATAATAATATTAAATAAAAATGATTTTAGTGTTTTAGTGCTCCTTGATTTGTAAAAATTTCTGCCAAGAGCACTTCATAATAAAATAACGAAAACCAAATTTCCCGCACAACTCTTTCCACTATACAGAAGACGATCAATTGCGTAATTAAAATTATAGTCTGATGGAACACACTGAAATTCAGGATTGTTATTTGACCAAGGAAGTTGGTGTACGTGGCAGCTAACTTTAGCAACCAATAACGTTGTATTATTAAAAGCTAGAAAGCAGGGCCAGAGTTAGACACAGTGGGAGGGCCCTGCGGCACGACAACCTGCACAGACTCCGCAACACGCACGGAGTCATTACAGCAACAGAAACACACTGCAATTAAAAATATTACGGTTTCAAACTTTTATGGCTCCTGATGAAGACAAAATAAAAAAAGTCAAATAACCGAACAGTAACTTTCACGGACAACCGATGCAAAGCTCAGCGGATACCAACAGGAAACACCCAGAAGAAAAAGGACATGAACAAGAAACAAACCTTTGAATTTTCTAGTTCATGTAGTAACATAAGACGAAGAAGATGTCTGTGTTCTTGAGAAGCAACCTGCGAGTTCTTCTCAGAACTGAAGGAAAGTTGGATCTTCACATCTCCCTGTTTTTTTGCTTTGCCCTTCTTTTCCAACGTGCACCACAGCGTCTGACCTGAAGCCGGGATATTCTGTAATCACAAACCGAGCGTGGTGATTGGTGAAATAATGTGCGAACGGACATAAGACAAGCACCTCTGAAAGATATTATATAGACAGGTGAAGAAAATGGAAAAAATATTAATTACCAGAACAAACTTTATTTGTTACTACGCAGACACAATTTATAAAAGCTAAAGAACAACATTCCGCTGCAAGTAGTAATAATACCTTCAGAGGTAGGGCAGCACAGCCCACCAGTTCATTGTCATGTTTGCCTGTGGATGCAGTAACAGCTATCTCCTTCATGAGTTTCCTCAGGCCTCTCACCCCTTTCACTTCTCCAATCTTCATCATCTTCTCTCGAACTGTCTCTGCTGGATCAAAGTCCCTGAAATTGTACAATTGGTACCACTCACTTTACGGCGTAAGATATTCTTCGAAAAGTCCATTGTCAAAGAATAGCCCACTTTCTTTGTGGAACCTGGAGGTTCATCACCATGTTCACAAAAGCTCACCACCGGAATATATCCTCAGCCAGCCGCATCCTGTTCTCTCCATCGATTCCTATCTCACTAAGGCCCATCTTAACTTTATCCTCCCACCTACGCCTAGGTATTTCCCGCGGTCTCCGCCATTCAGGCCTCCCAACCAAAACCTTGTAAACACAACTTTCCTCCTCCATGTGTGCCACATGTTGAAAAAAAGGTATTAGTGGCACAAATTACGAGCTTACATTTTTATTCAAATAAACAAAGCTTAAAGCATGGCATTACGTACCAAACTTCAACGTAGAGAACATCTTCTGCTGGATTTTCCACTGGCCTAAACAAAATAAAAGATAAATTAGAGGCAAGAAGTCGACATTACAAGAATGCAGAGCACATTCAAAACATGCCACAGTCTCTCTCTCTCTCTCTCTCTGTTTTATAGGGGCTGAATTATTAAGCATTATTTAGGCTAGTTTTGGCTTCAGAAGGTTGAAGTTATTTCTAAATCTGTTTATAATAAAAATATATGACACTTTATCGTTTACTCATGAAACTTGCAAAGGCATTCAAATATCAATTACGTAAACAAAGAGACAAGATATTGCACTTACAACGAGAAGTGTTCTTCCCACACGGGATTCAACGTTTCCTGCTTGACGGAAGTGTTGTAGCGATGAGCAACGGACGACGTAAGAAAGAGGGTGCAGAACGGATCACTTAAGCCTGCGCAAATACACAAGGAGACGCTGTTAGATTCTTTCCACAGATCTGCGCTTTGAATTTTGAACTGAACGGTCAGAGTTCGGTTCCAAGCCGAAAGGTTGAGATTCTTTTTTGTCTTCAGAATCTCATCCTCGTTATCACCGCGACCCCTTCCCTCAGCAGCGCCACTGACAAAATCGAGAGCATCACTCGCACGCCCCCTGCTCAGTGGGAGATGCGACCTTAACCACTGAGAGACGTAGGTCTCCGTCTCATCAAACTGATCTTTACATTTACAGAATTAAACAGAAATTAAATTTGAGAATTAACTTACCATTTGCATCCTTTGGCCTCAAATCTCTGGCTTCAATGACCTCAACATTTAAGAGAATGTTTGGTGCCTGGAACATTTTAAAATTAACAAAAACTTCTCAAAAGCTACACGTACATAATTACAAGTACTGAAAAAGACAAAGGAAGTTCAATTTGATATTTCGATTCAATCTACTTGTAATTTTGGTTGAGGAAATGCTTAATGTTACGTTCATATAGTGTACAGTCTTCTTGCCTGTAACACTTTGTGCTCGTAGGATCAGAAGAAGTTTCCAACCACACCCATCTTCAGGGCGAAAATCTGTGTCAGAAATTTCTTCCAAAAATTCTGCGTTTCCTTCTAAAGACCTTTTGTTGCTACAAGAACAAAAAAAAAAAACATCCACAAGTGGATTTGACAATCACCTCCTTCGCTCGTGCCATTTCTAGCAGCTGATTATGTTTTTCGTAATCCAACTTGAAGGCTTCTTGCAGATAGCAAAACAGAGGCGCGCGTTCTTCCTCGGCAGCCGCGTCGCAGCCAACAATATGAAGGATTTCGTAAAGAATCTCAGAGTACAGCTCTTCAATCTGCGGAACAACAACAAAAACAGCAATCACCAACATTTTTAACAGTAACCGCGCCGAGCGCCGATTCAAATCGCTCCCCGGATGAAACGAGTAAACAGATTCCAGAAAGTCCTATCCCGAATGGCATTTGCCTGCAGGACTCACTGTCATACTCTGCAGGATGAGAGTCGTCTGTCTCTGAAGCATTTCCTTCCTGACGCCACGAAAAGTGTTTCGCCTCGGCCTTGTCATCGTCCCTGCTCCACCAGCCATCATCCTTCGTCCACGCGTCACCGAAGACCCGGACAACCTCAACCGCCGCTCCTCCAAGCTCGCATCTTCCGGGCAAACTAAGAGTTCGGCGCCGTCGAGGTGCAAAAATCACGAATCCTATCAGACCACGCACTAACATCAGCTGAGCTGCGTCGCTTAGCGTGGGCATGCGCAAATCGCATTGTTACAACATTACCGCCCTGGACGCAAAAATAGCCACGCCGATCAAAATTTTAATACGAAGCCCGACTTCCGTTACCTCCGAAACGAAACCGCAAATTAATCAAATTTCGCTGATTTTGCGACACGGATGATATAAGCTACGTCGTGGTCCTTTAGGCACGACCTGCCAAATTCTATTTGCGGCTTCCTGCTTTCGTGCAAGTCTATTTCGACCCATTTGGCTCCTGGTGATTATTAAACGCCATTTTCTTATGATCTTCGTCTGCGAAGATGAGGACTGCCTCAACATAACGCGATGTCAGGAGCACTGTGAATTGCGCTTCTAATATTTGTGATACAGAACTCGGAGGTAAAGGTGGAATTTGGTAAAGGGCCAGGCGCCCAGCCCTGAACTTGTTTGCAGTGCGTGTGTATTCTAGGCAAACAAACAGAGCTTTGATTCATCGACAGGAAGCGAGAATGACACTGAAGGCCTCTCTTTACTGACATTCAAGATGTGCCTTAAGTTGTTTAAATTATCGAATAATGAACCTGCCACGGCTTTAATATTCCTAAACATGTTCATTAATACCTGTTTTTCGAGAATAAAAAAAAGGAAGGCTTACTCCATATCAGAGTTCACGGGTTTTGCCGAGATCTTCATTCACTGCTGATGGGATGCGCTGATTGGTTCGTTACTCACATCGCGTCGAGAGATTCGCAGATAAAAGTTACGGATTATTTCGTACGACGAGAGACAATTCGGAAAACGTAGCTCTGTACAGAGTGAACCTCACGCGAAATTCTTAAGAATGTCTCTCCAAGGCGCCATTCCGGGAGCGGAAAATGTATCGATTATTGCAATCGCATTGAACAATCGTTACTTGTGTCGCGAGAAAAAAAAATGTCCGCTCTGGACTGATTTGAGATCAATAACACAACTGCACCTGGCGCAGGTTTAAGTAGCGGTGATACGTCTGATCTGTGCCTGGCAAAAATCTCAGCCGAAGAAACAGGCACTCCCATTAACTTCACTCGTGGTTTTCCTGCGTCATTCTGGGCGAATGTCCTGTTTCTGCTCTCGTCGTCGGAGTTTATTCTTCAAGTCTCTCGCGATAAATAACGTCTGCTCAATAAACAAACTTGGAAAAGAAATTGATGGATTCAGAACTTCGCTTGTTTTACCACGCGGCCGCGTCTGGCGGCCAGTGAGTGAGTCATCAATGGCGGAATGGAAACAGCGAGCGAAGCAGCTGCCGTGGCCCATTCTAAGGCGATGCCTATCTCCTGAAGGAACTGGAGATATCCACGAGGACATCGGCCGAGGTTCGATCTGGTTACTCTCAGAATGCGAGCTGGCACAATCGCGTTCGACGACGGAAAAGGACGTAGCATTTCGGTTCAACGCCATGCGGATGGTATCCATTCATACAGTCGATACACGGCGTCCACTTCCTTGCCAAGGTGGAAAAGTGAGAGAAAAGAAAAGAGAAAACTGCCTAGGCATAAATATCAACTACACGTACATTCAGTAAGTCTGTGTTTTGCCCACAGAGTGCAGGCCTGTTTATGGGCTCCGAGCAAATTGCTGCTAATTCCGATGAATGTCATGTCCCTTCGTGGGAGGAAGTAGATTTTTAAACGTTGTTTAGACGAACTTCAAAGTGTTTTTGGTGCTCCACAGTGACAACGTGAGGACAGCCCCCCGTCTCGGACGCAATTATTTATAAAGGAGGTGGAACCAAACTCAATTACGAAACATCCAGAGCACGTGCGACTTTGGACCCAGTCCAAGCTACGGAAAACCTGGGAAGATAACAAGAAATTGAGAATGCAGCATCTGCTTCTCGTCTCGTTACAATTTAAGTTAATCTTCCCTTCGACGTCGGCGTCTAAATCCGTTAACCGCGTCTCCGCCTCAACAGCATCAGAAGGGGCCTGTAAACATCACGGCGATGAAATCAAGGCGGATATTGGCTGGACACGTAGCACGCAAAATTCTGGTCAGAAAACCTGAAAGGAAGAGACTAATTTTCCGTCCAAGGCGAGGATCGAGGGCTCAAGACGGCGTCCGGTGGCCCGTTTACTCCTCGAACTTACATTCCAGCCCATTGCGTCAGTGATGAACTCGCGCTTGTCCGCGTCGTCCGGCTCGGAGTCGCTGTCCTGGAGCGCCATCGCAGGGCTGCCTTCTCCAGTTTCCTCTGGAATGTCCAGCTGCAGCTCCACGCTCCGGGGCTGCTCGTCTTCGCGCACGGAGGCCAGGCCGTCGCCATCCTCCTGCTGGGAGTGTTGCTCCTTCAGCAAGGTCCCAAACTTCTCGAAGAAACCTCCGTCGAGCTCCTGGATTCTGCAACAAATCACACCATCAGGGGGGCTGGAGCCAGCAAGGTTCCTCGACGGTTCGTCTCTGACGACCGCCCCCTCCCCCGCGGGGGACTGGGAATAGGGCGAACCCTTGCGGGTCGCGGCTTACCGGTTAATAACCACTGGGTTTTGGTGATTACTTCCAAATTTATAAATTTCCGAAAGTAGTATCACTTACGCTGCATATAAAAAAACGGCGTTGCGCGCAGGACAACATTAACGAGGTCCACGCCTAAATTTAATCCTGGTTTATTTCTGGGAAATCTCAAGTCGTATTTGAGCTCCTTGTAAAGTGGGCCGACAAAGCGAGATGAATTCAGCGTGTACTCTTATCTCAATTCGTTAAGTTGAAACAGACACGACCTTCTTTAAGACAGATTCAAATAATCTCATCATCATTTTCGCCTGCGAACTGCACAGGCTGCAAGCGAGCAGGAGAGATGCGATGACGTCAGAGGACGATCCTGACGTACAAGAAACAGGCTTCGCTATTCATGAGAGAGACAGCGGCTTCGTTCTCACGGGACCATCAAAATCTTCTTCTGGTTTCGAACACGTGTTTTCTTGAGAGAAATCAGGAGGTTGGCGGAAGACCAAGTGGCGACGATCAGCTGATTCTTCCACGTGGTTCCCCGCTCGTGATGACTCTTTTCGAAGAAACTGGTCAAACCACATTCTTCCTGCGGACAGACGAAAAGTGCAAATACCTTCCGAGATGCAATTATGCAAATACGTCATTGCCACTTAAACGACGTCAGAATATACAAAAGAAATTGCAAGTCGTCTGTTGTGGTGAGTCACAGGACAGTCGAATGGATGACGACCTCGTCGTACCAACAGTTCCGGAGGAAAGTCGTGCACCATTTCGCAACGGGGAAAACGAGGAGGGATTCGCTGTAACACGCGACAAAGAAAATTGCTTCGGTTAACGAGTCTTCAGCCGCTCCGGCACCGGACACCCCCTTCGTGTACGTCCGCGTATCCTTAAGACGCGATGTGGCAATGACGTGATTCTCTAATCAAGGGGCCGCGTCTCTTTTTTGTCTTAACAAGAAAACATCCACACCACGGAAGACAAAGGTTCTGATCCCTTCGTGCAGGTCCGTGGCCTTCTTCCGTTCACAGTCGCGTTTTGTTTCCCGACAAGAAGCCTGCAACATCAGGGTCCGCAACACCGGCTTCAAAATGGAAGCTTTAAAAATATTTTCCTACCAAAATTCTCCTCCGTTTTACAGTTCTGATCGCAGAAGCTGACGGAGCCATAAATAGACGTGAGTAATGAAGTACGTAAACAGAGAACTTTTCAAACAACGGGTCCTGACCGGCGTTCCGCTCCACGAACCTCGTACCAAGGTCCTCATTGATCCAACGCCGGTCACAGGCTGATCAACGCGTCAGAAGCCCCGGCCTATTAACTTATTTACAAAGTAACAAGTCAACGGCACTTCACGATTCAAAACTGTTATCAGTGTTATTCTGCCATCTCCCTTTCGGTTTTGCAAGTGTCCGCTTTTCAAAATTCTTTACGATCCGATCCGACAACAACTTCACTTGAAGGCTGCAACAAGTCACTTATTTTTTAATTATACTGAAGTGAAGTGAAAACAAAGAAATCAAACCTTTTTCTGACGTGGGAAATATGCAGAAACGGTTGCTTGGTCACTGACTCTCTTTCCAAAGACGCAAACAATGGAACAACCAGAAGGTGACGGCACGTTTAAAAACAGACCTTACATAATGACAACACCAACACCGCAAACCGAAGTACAGCTTACGTAATAATTCCCAAACTAAGAGAACACAATGCTGATCCCCCACCTAACACATTTCAGCCAGTTGACATCGGAAGGCGATTAAGTAAAACGTGAGTTAGGTTAGGTTAGGTTCATCGTTCACTGTCAATATTTATAGGCTTAGGCCGGGCGATCGAAGACACGTCGTTCAGTAGGCTCTCAGACGGACGGACGGACGGACGGACGAAATGAAGAGGTTTGTTTCTCTGTTGTGCGATATTTATTTTATATTTGTTCCTGCTTTAATGTCCTCACATCAAAATCCTACCAACCTCATATAAGAAACGATCAATAGAACAGAAGTGGCGTACTCGAAGCCCATCGCATGAAACAATCGACCACGGAGTACAAGTCGATTATTTGCAGTTCGATAATGCGGACTCGCGAATAGGTGAGTACTGGCAACAAACAGCCGTACAGAAACAAATTCAGTGGCAAATGGTTTCGTTAAATCTGATGTAGCAATTGTTGACACTGATCACCAGACGCGAAAATTCGATTGTTAATAACAAACCTGAACATTGCACCTTAAATATTAAAACAATCCTCGGTTCGTTTCGTGCTGGAGAGACGAAAACAGACGTTTCGGACAACAATTAACAAAACAAAAGGCGATAATATTCTTGTACAAGAACGTTCATACGTGGCAACAAGACGGGACCCGAGTTCGGATCTCGGCGCACATATCACCTACACTGACGGAAGTTGTTCGTGGTTTTACAAAATACCAACGGCACTGATAGTCTCACCTTATGTCATGCTCCGTCCTGTCTTTCTTCGATTCTGATTCTTTCACTTTCTCGTAGAACTGGCGCCACATTTCTTCCTCCATCTTGAAAGGGCGGAGTGCACTCGAGTAAATCGATGGATCTTCAAAACAAACGTTGGAGCATGCACACGAAAACGTCGATCGGCTGTGACTTCTATTCGTCCTACACAAAGCACACGAGACGCGAGCGATGGATGCACTGCGTTCTAATATTACCTCTCGTCTGCGGGACAAGTCAGAATCCGGCTCGACTTTTCTCTCCGAATGACTGTACGTGCATTGCACAAGGACGAATTCCCCCCTCCACCTCGACTCCCACGCAATTAACCAGCTGTGGTCCCCGTCTTACATGATCGTAATTGTCGTCGTGGTCTCAGGTGTTGAACACGGAGCGCTCGCCATATTCAGAACTGTCTCGAGAACAAAGCGCTCTTTTGAAGAAACTATTACAAACAGGGGACCACGTGATGAGGGGAACAGCACAGAACGGCGTGTAAACAGAGCAGCTGATTCGTGCAGACATGTCACGCGCACAACCCTTGCCTTGGGGTTGGACCTGGGACTCTGGGGTGAAAATGCTATGGACCCTTTAAAAGTGTACTTCTTGTAGTAAGATGACGCAACGATGTCGCGACTAGGCATCGCAGTTTCAGTTTCCGCTTGGGTGGAACCGCGGTCAGGCACTTACGTAAACCAGGGCTGGGCTCTTTCTTCCGCGCTGCGCTACTGAACAGTCGACTTCGTGCCACCGAGTCCTCGTTTCGGAGTCGCTCAGTTCCGATGGTGTCTTTAGGCAACTCTGCTGCTTGGCCCCACAGCGGGGTTGGACAGAGAGGAGGGGGGGGGGGGAAGTCTGGTAGTCCAGCTGGCAAGAACCGGGTTCAATACCATTCCCGAGATAACATTTTAAACTGAAAACCCGGGGAAACTGATTAGGGGTTGAACGAAGACGCAGGTGATACGAAATTTCCTGCTGGTGATCTCCGACGTAAAGGGGCGAGTAACTGTTCCCCCGGTATCACCAGGAAGTGAGGAGTAACACGCGCTAATAGCGCACCCTTCCGCGATAAGGAACCTGCCCTGACACACTGCTCACCGGAAGTACGCAGAAGTCAGTGACACCGGCTCCAACAAAACAAAGCAGGTGTCCCGCCCATGACCACATTTTCTCGGAACTCGTCCAGCCAATTCCTCGCTGTGACTTGTACTCGGGAGAGCCTGGGTTCGACTGTCGACAGTAGAACGCGCCTAATCCGAGACAAACCACCTCGATCGACACTAAATAGACGTTCAGTTGATGTGGCGATAATGATGTTGGTCTTCTTGACTGTTATGCCTTGTGGACTTGCAGGTAGATAGCGTTTCGGAGAGACATACTACCTCCATCTTCAGGGCCGGAGTCATTTCAGCCAGACGACGTCCCAACCCAGAACATCGATGCCATTTAATTGTTTCACCAGTTGCCACCTTTATGGAAATCGAAGGTTCAAATTCTTTCCTTGGAAGATCTGTTTTACGTAATATAGAACCCCAACTACGCCTTCGCCATTTTTACATGCGTTCAAACAGAGGGTGTTTCTGCGTGAGTCTGGACTTACCGATCCCTAGACAAAGGGTAAAGTGGGCCAACCCTCCTGCCTCGCCAGCGGATCCACGGGATGATGATGGCGTTGAACGGCGACTTGGGGCTGAGCCATGGTCGCCGGATTTTACAGGTTCCTGAACTTTCTTCCCGGAATAATGGTTCTTCGGGATCATCACCTTCCTGGACATTGGTGTCTCTTCTCCCGCACGCCCTCAAGCCCATCCTCCGAGTCAGGTTCGCGAAAAGGCTCGGACACACGCAAAATTAACCTAATTTTCACGGAATTAAAGCAAATCTCTACGAGGAAGTGCGTAATGTCTCCCGGTGCAACGTGAATACCGGACTTGATAACGAGAAGACCGAGCATGAACCACGAGTAAGCTGTGGGCTGTGTCTCTCTACTTCCGGACAGCAAGTTGCGTGATTAATCGCTCGGATCTGCACAAACATTCACTTCACAATTTCACGAACACTGTTTAATATTATCACGAAACATTTGTCATAAGATAAACTGAAGGAGTTTAACGCATCACGGCATTACGCCGAACGTCTAACTTAGGAAATCCGTCGAGAAGTTGCGAAGTTTCATATAATTTATTTGAGAAAGACAGAAACAAATTAAAATTGCAATAAACTCCACAAAATTCATTGTATCTGTGATTTCTATTAACACATTAAAAACCCAGTGGTAAAAATATGTACCAGTTGCTTTAATAATAACAACTCTGAATTCTGCCCACAGCTGCGTAAACAGCGATTATTTCCTTAAACAGCGTCAACCAGTCGATCTTCGCAATGGCGAAGCGTTGTTTTCTTTGCGGTACGGGCTGAACTCTAGGCTCCAGACGGTTAAAAGAAATAAGTTAGTGTAAGAGCGGGCGACACTACACAAAATTCTGCTAGTTATGTTTTTTTCACCACAAACACAGAATTGAATTTCTCTACATCGAGGGAAAAATACTGAACGTCATCCTAATTTGGTCTGTGAGTTAAAACTTACGCACCAAACTCTAAAGTTCTCAAATCATTTGTTTTACGCACGCAACGTTACTTTAATTAAGTATAGTACAAGCAGAACGGAGTTTTCGGCGACTAGGAAGTAAACGGATTTGTGGCTCTAAGAGGCATTTAAATGCGCTGTTAGTCACTTCACTGCATGTAAAATTCGAAGGTAATAATCCGACTTGTGGTAGATTTGTAGAACTGGCAATTGAAATTACCACCTCGCCACGGTTAAGTCATTGACACTGCGCGCCTGGGGAACAGACTGGCCGCCCTACGGGGTCACGACGTCGACGCAACTGGACAATCACAGAAGGCTTCGAGCGGAGCGCGGTCTCATTGCTGCTGCAGATTGCTGGCACCGGATTGGTCGGATAAAAGGGGAAAGCCCGGGGGCGGGGGGGGGGGAGCAAACACACAACGCACTTGTCACAATTGTTACGTATTTGACGTAAGAAGAGCACAATTCTAAAATTTCGCAGAACTTCCATCTTCTGCAATGTACGCATAAACGTAAATTTCTCATAATCTGCGAGCAATGACTGAACGCACTGCCGCTCGAGACATTCGGAACTAAACTGTTTACTACAAAATTGTTAAAATATGACGCCGTATCCTTTTGCACCAATCATCAAACGAACTGTTGGCAAAATAATGAGCTTCTTCTTGCTTTAACACTAAAATACGTGATTCCCCGTCGCCGTCATCAAAACAGCGTCAGCCATAGCCGAGTCACCTTTAAATGTTGAAAACCACAAGCAATTTACGTTCTGACGCCAAATCGCCACAGACACTTCGAGGCGCGCAGAAGAGGCGACTTGCCACAGTCCGTTTCTGGGGAGTCGGCTTCTCGGAACAAGCCGAATTTTAACCTCAATTAACCTCCGCGTTTTTATAGAACATTTCACAATTGTCGACGCTCGTGTCTTTAGGAGTGCGACGTGACATCTTGAATTTCGGAATTCACGAGAATCGTATGAAATGTTGGCGCCGTCTCACAAAGAAAGGACCAAAAGTTACAGACTCCCTCACTGGTCGTAAGCAAATTTATTGCTCGTTAATGTCGTCCACTTCAACTGATGTTTCTAAGAAAAAAGTAGGGTTAATGGGTCTCAATGAATGGATTTCCCTGAAAATTATTCTGAACCCAGAGGCTCGTGCGTGATATGCAACGTAGATCTTGTTACGGCCTGCAAGATTCTTTTGTTACGGTGAACGTTTAAGGAACAGAATGGAGTTCACTGCAGTTACTCGCATTTCTTAATGCAACGAATCGGTCTGCATAGTTTTTTAACCACCAACACCTGCACTACGTGGACGTAAAAGAGAATTTCGAAAGGCGGAAGATACGACATTTCGGGCTCGGGCTCGCCATCACGACAAAGCGAACAATGGACCGACTCGGGAACGCAAGAAGCGTGCACTTCAACAACAAATGCTGATGCTGCGTACCGTTACGCACGCCATTGCGTGAGGCCTGCGTCGTGACTCATCGCAAAACGAAATTCTGTGTCCCGACCGCAGTCTGTTCCGTGGTTGTCTTCGTAATTATTCGAACCGCAGTCAAGATACAAATATTTGTTGTTGTTTTTTTCGTTCCCTGCTCGCCATCAAGGCCTTGCGAGGGGCTGCCCCCCCGTCAGCATTCGGAATGTTTCCAGCTGGCTGGTTGGTGTTTGATCTGGACGCGAAGGCAAACGAAAACCCTGGACAACGATAATGACTGCAGTGCTTCAAATAATAGGTTCGTGACAGGCGACGCAGACCACGTATTCATATCAGCACGAAGAAAACAAGACAAGACAAGAGGCAACCACAGATTAATGTTCCGGGCGAACCTTCGACGGAACAGAATAACTGGAAACTCAGATGAAGCAGTGCCGTGGCACTTGCAATCCAAAGAGCGAATGAAGGAGGTCATCTTCAGGGCGAGGAGCGATCCATACACATTACAGGTGAATACACGCTACTTCCTGGCGGGAACTACGGTTGCTAAGCAACTGGAATAAATTAGGGTGAAAGAGAACAATTGAGTGGCCACGGGAGAGGTAGAGCACGTGGGAAGGGGCGCGGTCACGTCAAGGGGTATTTAAAAAGGACCCAGCAGCGGAGCACGTGATTTTGTCTCAAGTTGAAGGATCTTGCGGAACTAACGGAGACAGGAAGACTTGAGTTATCTGTTCTGGAGCTTTAAACTAAAGTCTGCTTCCTTTTTGTCTGGCGTGTTAACGATCGATAACAGGGCACTCTGTCGAGTCGACGACGAATGCAACGCTGACCCCCGTCCCCCCGTCTGGATGAGTCACTGGACGAGCACGAAATGCGGGGCAGTGCAACACGCGAGGTGTCAGGCGGCGAGAATGAAGACGCCGTCTTCTGCAGGAAGGGTGTGGACCGAACGTAAAACACGAAAGCCACTTTCTTCGTCTCCGAAGACGCCGGGCGTTGGAACGCGCCGGGAAATTTTCGTCTCAGTCCGCGTCGATGTTCCAGGACACAAAGAACTTTGTGTACATTGCATTTGCAACAGAAATAGTGAAGATATGACAAAATGTTCCAAACAGATGTTCCCCGGCGTTTATCAAAACGAAAGTTTCTATGCCTCGACCGCCTTCACCCGCAATCAGCTCGCCCCAGCGACGAACGTGTATACTCGTTTACGTAATTTGTACAAATGAAATATACACAATAACGTTCGTGGATGTTTCCTGAAGCAGATCTACAGGCGACTTTCGATACCACAGTAGCGAGCTGATGGGCTATGCTATTAGAAAACTATTGACACAGCGCCACGGCCCCAATACGTACTTTGATTTTGCTTTGCTCGTTGAGAATCTCCGGAAGACGCGACTCAGTGTGATGGACCTTCTCTCCATTGCAGCGAAATATGAAATGTTTGTAGCAACGTCAGGAATTGTTCCAGCTTATTAGCGTGTATCAGACAACTAAACTGTTATTATTACCACAGTAATAGAATTCTCACTTAATACTGAATTTCAAGAACACTGTTGCCGGTCTTTGCAGAAGCCGACCGTCCGCTGCTCTACGAATCTCGTAGGCTACTGCTTTGGCGTCTTATCAACTATTTATAATGCTCTCGCAAAGGGCGACATTGTTCACTTCTAGCCGAGGGACGCGCAGTTCTGCATTCCCTATCCAAGTCCTTTTTACCATCGCCCTGCTGTCGTGGAGTGGTGCGATTCGCTGTTCCGAAGGATCAGACAAGCAAACTCAGAAAAACGCCTTTTTAGGGCGGTATCGCACTAGGATGCCAACGGGAGGCCATGGCGCAGCTGCCAGCATCTCGGCCAAACTTAATGCATTAATTTAGTAGTCATATAACGCACCTGGCATCCGTCTGGCAGCGCTTCCAACGTGGCATCGCTGCCAACCAAGATGCCAAGTTCAAATGCTACTGGCATCACTGCCAAGGCCAAATCAACATCACATGACAGTCTGGACAGTCCATTGACGTCCGTGCGTGAATGTGCTTGTGTGTATTTCTGTTTCTTCCAAACGTGGATAATTTCGACACCGAAAGATTGATAATTGAAATTCAGTCCCGACCATCACTATGGGATTCATCTGCTATTGAATACGCAAACCGGGACTTGAAAAAAAGAAACTGGGTAGAACTTGTGGAAATATTTGGAGGAGATTTACTTACAGTAGAAAAGAAAGAATTAGCTAAGAAGTATTTCTATGGCTTTATTTGTGGGGCCGCTTTCCAATATGGCAACTTGATTTTTAAGTTTTTTTGTTTAGCAATCTATGCATCTATCTATATATCACAAATAATGTGAATTAAGAAGAAATCTGCTTTTATAATGTTTTATTAAATAAAGTTTGTTCATGTAATATTACATGTGATTTGCAAGAACTGAAATATTTCAAATTCAATAATGGTATGGACGTGCAAAGTGTGTGTATGGAGAATTTTTTTTACTTATTTCTTTGTTACAGAATTGAAATTCACTCCAGGTATGTAGTTTTGATAAAGGTAAATCTCATTTTCTCAAAAGTGATAAAAGTGGACATTTCTCCTTGCTAATAGCCCTTCATTTCGTGCTCTCATAATGTCGATCCATCTGTTCGCTCGACTGGCGTCGAAAGCTGGCAGCTTGTCTGGCGTCTTTTTCTGGCAGCTGGACGCCATGGCATCGCTGTTGGTGTCGCTGCCATGGCATCCTAGTGCGATACCGCCCTTAAAGTCTCGTTCTCGGAAGTAGCTCGTATATAAATCACACAGATAGCGCACTTCAAGTTCAGTAGCTACCGCCATCAAATCAGGAGACGCGCAGCATAAAGCGGAAGCCAGATCAGACAGTTCACCCAACCTAACCTAACCTACCTGGCAAAAACAAGAGAAAAAGTTTTTCAAGCCCGCCTTCGCGGTGTTTACTTACACGGACGATGGTTTGTCGCTGACAGCAGCCGGACACACGTCGAGTGTCGCAAGAAACAGTTCTTCAGGATAGTAAATGAACTTCACGAAGTTCCACAACTTCTTCCGAATCCACGTGGTCATGACGGGGCCGTTCAACAATCTGCAGGAAGGAAACAGAGGCACGAGACCTTTCTCAAAAACAAATGCACGTAGCCTGAACCAGAAACTATGTTAAATTTACATTTTTAAGGCGATTGTTTACCCCTGTGTTAACTGGGGGCGCGATGTTGGTATCAAAGTTCAGACGTGTGCCTGTCTGTATTCGTACCAACCTGAGTTAGTTGAAAAGAATCTTCCGGAGATGCGCGTCTGGTGATAATGGAGGCACACAAGGCCTTGCGAAATAAGACACTTGTAACTTTGCATCGTAAACCGAAGACTCGAAGCTGTCGCTCACAGGAGCTCACTTATTTCTCAGGCAGGGCAGCCAACACAATTTATTTCACTTCGGTCTGACCCTACGAAGTCGTAATTTTCAGTTCTTAAAACCACAGAATGAGACAAAGCAAACTAACCTCAAAACCATTTTCACGCAAGGATTGATTTCCGTTGAAGCATCTCATATTTATGAGATACGAAACCGAGCACTTACGCACTTGCGTGTTAGAATAACGACAAGACGCTGCTTCTTAGCGGCACTCGACGAAGGTCAGACATCGCTAACAAAGACCGCCACGTGTTTCGGCACAGAGGACAGGTGACAAACAGACGCCCCTAGTGCAGAGAACATCCCTGCTTGCATAATCCTCAAATCCATCTGCAAGATATCGCTCGACAATGCAAACAGCAAATCACGCCCGTGCACAGTCGCCAGTTGATAGGCAGTAACTTAAATTGCAAAGAACGTACTTGGAATCTTTGTACTCAGGATGGAGTATAATGTTCCGCTCTTGTAATATCATTACAGCCAGAGGAACAATACAGAATTACTAGGCTTAGTCACACGCAATTCAGGCTAGAAAATTAAGTTCCGCGTGTGGATAGTTCGAGGTATTTCAGATGGTGAAAGTAAAATTTTGTTTTTGGTAAAAAAAAACAAAGCGACTTTCTGGTGTCAGAAAAAGTGTTTTTCACGTGCTCTGAGGAGAAATCAATCAACCAAAGTTTTGTTCAGGCGGCCATTGTTTTGCAGAGGCCAGCCGAGTTTGCGTTGAGTCGCTAACCATTCCACATGTGAATTAAGTTAAGTGCACGGTCAAAGGCGTGAACAGAAACAAAACCCCCTTTCTCAGAGGTTTGTGAATACAACGAAAACAAGATGGCGTACCGTCACAGAACTTCTACGCGTCGAGGAGCGTTTGAACATTTTATCTCAGCACGTGCTGCTGATTATTGGAAATCTGACCCATTCGTAATTTGGAGCGCGTGAAATGACAGATTTGCACAATTTCATGCACAGACTCTCAAAAAAGAAAAGATTTCGCAGAACTCAGAAGACAGCCTTCAGCACTGGCAAAGATCGGGAAAGTTTGTAAGACAGCTCTTACCTGATTAATAAGCTCCTATCTCTCAGGAAAATTGTTCGTGAAACAGCATTAAAAGCGACCTGACACCATCCATACCTGTCTCCTTCACGAGCAGCGGCAGGTCGAAGTTATATTTTGCACGAAGACCGTCCTCCTCACCCGCGGCGCGTCGACTTGCCAGTGCCCGACACACGGCGAAGGAATCTCCTCGCAGGATTTCGAAGGTCGTCGTTAGCCACCTTAGCGTCCCTTACATAACGAGTCTCATTAACCCAATAAAAACAAGCGCGAAGCATCGCTGCTCCGCTTTCCGTTCTCTCAGCTTTCGGATCCAAAAGACGTGTGGAGCTGGGGCTGGAAGACCAGGTTCAGTTCCCGGTAGGCCTCCACCTTCAGACCTCCTACCAGTGGGTATCGGGGAGTCCTTTCCTCGCAGGCGAAGGTTGCCCTTCTGTAAGCATCTTCAGGACACGATGCTTACAGAAGGCCAACTTTGCAGTATTATTATCATCCTAGATGGTCTGAAATATGAAGGTAGAAACATTGATGACGTCATAATAGAAGAACCCGGTAACAAACTACCAACATCCACACTGTTACTGTCTAACGCCACGAGAAATTAAATTGAATGATGAGTCAGCAGGAACTTGTAAATACCTGACATACATATTATAATTCTTAAGCAATTTAATGATTTGAATACGAAACTAAGTAATTTTCAATATAAGGAACTAGAACAGAGTAATGAGTCTTATGAATTCAAAACAGACTAGAATATTAATGGAATTTTCATTGTAATGTGTATAAACCCAACGACAAATGGAGTTACCCAGATCGGGCAAAAGATGCAGATGTTTTACACAGCAAATTATTGATTTATTCAACAGTTTCGGGATGTATAAAATACCTAAATGGCACGTTTCAGATTATAGTGCTTGGACATGAAATCAATGAACTAGCCAGTTTTCCACTTCCAAGTAAACCATTTCACATTTGATGATAAAAATTCAACGCACTTTACAAATCCAATTTCTTTTCAGCCGCCAGTGTCTACTGGGCGTTATGCAAAGTCGTCTCCATGATAGATTCTGCATTACAAAATCCGTTTGACGATTTGGTCTTTTCACTCCCTCATTTCAATTTCCGAAAAAGCATTTTCTGTTTTCTACAAACAAAAATAATATCGTTCGTTTGTATCAAAGGTTTTAATATCTACTCAGCAACAATTCCTTCATAACAGAATTCACTCTACAAGTACAACATCGATATAACATAAATAAGGAAATGGATATAACATATAAGAGTGAAGTTTCGTAGGAAATAATTCGAAAAGAAGGACCTATTAATTACACGCAACATACTTTTAAAATAAATATTTGGTTAAAGACTTTTCTACTATCGCTCGCAGGAGGTATTTCACTGCTTCTACCATCTTTATATACCCAGCGCTCTGCAGTGAACTAACGGGGAGGTCCGAAACTTCTAGGTGTTTGATTTCAATTTCCTGATTCATACACACTGAACTTTGACTAATGTCTCCGTATCCTAAGAAGTGACTTTGACCTTCCTTTTGGTAATTCAATGCAATGTGTTCTTTCTCTTTACAAAGTAAAATGTGTTTCCCATACAACGCCAAGTTTGTTATATATTTTTAAACAAAATTGTCGCCTGTCATGAGTGAGGCAAAACTTTAAACGTTTTAATAAAACCCATACTAGAAACATTCTACAGTCTAGAAAATCTTCTTGGGCAATCAGCCACGGCAACTGGTTACCATAATTGATTGCTGATTGCCCGAGAAGATTTTATTAATTGTACTCTCACTGAGAAAGTCTCAAATCCTAATAAATCTTAATAAAATCTGTTTTTCCTTTTGATCAATATATCACAATGCAGACTGCATAAGTTATGTTATTAAAATTGCTGTTGGCAGGATTTGAGACTTACATGGGTCTGATCATGGAGGTAACAAAGACGTAACATTATATTTATACCAGACTACACGGCACAACAATCCAGAAGACAGCCATCTTCAGACTCACGTGAAAAACTCAAATTCTACAATCTAGGTATTTATTACCAAGAAAATGATCACAATATTTTTTGATCATAATGTTAAAGCTGAATAGACAGTCTATGATTCCTATATCTTCATCAGACGGTATCCATTGATAAAAAAGCTTGCTTTTGAGTATAGTCACATTGACCTTGTATTTCTCCTGCAGTTCTTGGATTTCCTAACGTTGTAGGACATAACCAGTTGCCATGCCAACAACCTCAAATAAACAGCTTTATCAAGCATTCATTCTGTTTATCAGAGTAAGATTTTTCAGGTTTGTAAGTGAAGGAGATGAAATAGCAGAATATTGATTGTGACACAAATATATTTTTCCATATATTATTTCACAGTATCTTCATCAAGGACATGAAAACAACTGATAACAACTTCAAAGAAGACTTTCCATTCCGCTTGCAACAGCACCAACAAGTGGAAACAAGAACAGGGTAGAGATCAATTTCCTAAGAGTATTTCTATTTTATTTAATACTTTAACTATAATCTTCCTTTCACTCAGACAAGATTTATGTAACACGAATATGACGAGAAATCACTGTGACATGTAAAGCGTGAAACTGGAACCTGTAGTACAACAAAGAAAAATGTTGATTGCTGAGGTCTTCATGACCCACATGACAGTGATATTGATGACAAATAATGCAATTAATACAATGTAATGAAGTCCGTGAAACTAGTGCAGATATCGTGTTGGAACTTGCGCCACTCTCACATGAATTACTGCCTACGTTCTGCAGTGACCAGTGATGAGGTAAGGGATAAGAAAGGATGGAAGAGTTTGCGATGAGACAGTTAGAATGTAGTAATGGTTTCGAGATTACATTAGAATTATTTGCGTTTCGTCTAATAATCAAAAAAGAAAAGGCTTTGTTGATTAATATTAATTTTCTCTTCAAGTAAACTTATTATTTAATTTCATGGAATATTTTGGTCTATGTACAATGATGCCATCATTATAAATATTTTGAGTTAAAGTGTGCTACTCCTGATTGCCCATGTTAGTGGAGGATATATGAAGCAAAGATAATTGGAAATGTGAAAAACCCTAAATGTCTTTCTTTGAGTAATGTTGCTATGACAGTCACAATGCTATGTGAAAAGGTGGGGGGGGGGGGGGGGGTATAGGATTTACCTCAACCCAACAATGGGTCACAGAATACAAACAATGCCATAAATCACTAGCAGAAACACAAAGGGAGGAGTGGGAGGGATAAAACATAGGTTTTCAAGTAACCATGTGTACAACAATGTTTAATTTTCACCTATCTATACCTGTTTATTTAAGATATTTTTAGCAATTCTCCATATATTGAGACAGCTATCTCCATCTACAACCTGAAGATCTGTAATGCTATGATAACAAGGAATCCACTTAAAATGTTAATAAATTGAACAAGTAACAGAAAATGTAAAAGAAGAGGCACAAGTAATCAGCAAGGAAACTGTTGAGGAAACCTCATTAACACTTCACTGTTTTCTTTTGCAGGTGGATGAAGTTTGGTTCAAGGTTAAGCAATTTACATTTTGTGGGTACAAATGTAATAGCAACAAGAACTGGCTGCCATATTTTGTTTCATGACTTGTCAACTCACACAGATACAATATACACTGCCAATGACCACGAATCTGGAGATGGAATTACATGTGTGACTGGTCATCAAAATACTGCTATGTTTGCATTTGGCGAGAGATGCCTTAAACCACGCATTTTCATTAAAGACTATCCGAGTTTTACGACTGTTTCCTTACTTAAAGGTAGAGTATTATTAATACATTGTGAAATGTGACAAATATATTCCCCATGCTCTTAAATACCTTCTGCTGGGTTCAGCTCAAATTCTCTGGTATCAGAACACAAAAGGTCAACTTACTGTACGTGATGCCAAGTCTGTGATGTGGGGCATTTTTCAGTCATATTATTTGTGCATATCAGACATGAATCGTGGTTCAAAACCCATATTAAACTGTAGATTTTCTTCCATTAGGGAAGTGGAGTACACTTCATGGGTGCCCCCACCCCAGAAATATCAAGGATGAAGAGAAGAGGAAGGTCCAGTGGAGATATTATCACAATAACAATGTATCTGTTGCATGACAAATGCATTTTTTGTGGTTGACAGGTGGAAGTGGCAGCCATTATAAGTCTATTTCCTTCTCAGAAATGGAGTTTTTGGTCTCCTTGAGTTCATTGCCAGATTTTGAAATCACAGTATGGAACTGGAGAACAGGACAAAAACTCATATCAAAAAAGACTTACGTCAACAATGAAAGTCAGATACTCAGGTAACTGAAAACTGATATCTGTACATTTCCCAAGATCAAAATAGATGAACTAGATTAAGTCAATACTCGATAAGACACCATTCTGCACAAGGATGTGGGCAATCATTTGTGATCTGAATTCATGATCCCATGTTTAGGTGACCAGGTAAGTTATTACATTAAAACTAACAACAGTTAGAAAAGCTGCATGCATACACTTATAGGCCATAAATTTCCACTGTTGGTTAGCTAAATATCTTGTTATTTCACTTGACAATAACACTGTCCTACAATTGGAAAAATTCTTTGTGTAGATAGATTGTTTGGCTGGCTACTTCTGAATTCTGTATCAACTGCAAGGTTATTCAGTACTGAATGAGATAAACAAATGGAAACAATGTGAAGTAGTAGTCTTAACCTATCCCAACATTTGTTTTGGAAAAGTGAATTAAAAAGAAAATATCCAACTACTGCACTGACATGTGGCAATGAGACCTGGGTAATAAGGAAGAGAATTAAGATATGCAAATACAGTCTGCTGAAATTTCACTTTTTGCAATCTGTTAAAGAGCTGTACAAGAAAACAAAGGTTTCATGGCAGAGTTTACAACATATGAATTAAAAGAAATATAGTAAATTATGGACAGAAATGGGTTAAATATAGAAAAAATGAATGGTGATAGAATATTAAAAGGTGCAAAATACAATCTGAGAGGAGGGAACAGTTTAAAAATGCCAAGAATAAGTTGGAGTGAGATGGAAACAGATTACATACTTGAACTTCTTGGATGACTGAAGGGATGCATGTGTGCATGATTATAATATGGTTTCTAGCAAATATTTATTTTATAGATGCAGTCAAAGTACACCTCCAGTGGTAAGCCAAGCGGCAGTGGACTCCTCAGTACTTCTCCTCTGGGAGTTACATGTTTGCTGCAAAAAGTGTTTACTGAACAGGCTGCAGTTTACTGTTGACATGGCTGTGTCACCATGTGCATTTACTTGGTCTTCTGATGGTATGCTGCTCATTGCGGATGCGACTGGAAGTGTGTTCATGGTACACTCACATTCGTATTTCATGGTTTAACGCTTTCATTGCCAACAACCACAGCTACCATTCAAGCACCTAAGATCATTTGCAGTGCTCTACCTCAATTGTCAGATGATATTTTTCTGCAGTTTACACAAGAAGTCAGAGATGTTATAATATTTAATGAATAAAAATGTGCATAAATTTTCATCACATGTATATGTTTTGTCAGCTCAATCACTTATGTTTTATGTACAATCTATGGTGGCTTTATCTGCTTGGAATTTAAATACAGTGGATTCCAGTTAATTGGGACACATCAGGACTAGAACACTTTGACCAAATTAAGTGGCTGCCCAAATTATGCAAAGTTCCACGTAAAGAGTTAAAAAGGTTTGTTCTTTACTATTTGTCCCAAATAAACGGCTGCCCTGATTAACCAATGGCTCAATTAAGCGGAATCTACTGTACATGGCAATAAATATGTCAGAATAAAATTAAATCCACTGTTTTCTTCAGCACATCATACTGGTGCCTTTACGAAAAGAAATTAAGAGACTGTGCACTTAAGTAATGCCATGTTGGTATCGTTCACATAAGAATGAGACATTGCCTTTTGTTACTTTTTGAAGGTTTATATTTTGCCCCTGGCACTCTGCCATAATGGATGAGATAATGATCATGAAAAAGACACAAGGCAGGATATACAGGACAAAATCTTCAGTATGCAATATCATTTATGTAGAGTCGATTAGATTTGTCAACTAGAGTCTTATATTTGCAATGAATGGTACACATATTTCCCCTCTTCTTGTATTTGTATTTCACAAATGTAACTCATCACTATTATTACACATGTATTTGAGTGTAATTTATTGCTCTGTCTATAACCTTCAATGTTTCCCATGTTGGTTTTAATATGCACAATACAGATTGAAGGTGAAAAAAGAAAACTCCAACACATCTTTGGTTGGACAGGAAGGCCTGGTTCTGCAACACCATCTATTGTATGGTACAGGACAGGAGTAGTGATGTCAGGACCAAGCGGAGAAGTTAAAGTAAGCAACAATTAATTTATTCTAACAAATAACTACAAAGTACTATTCATTATGATAGGATGATGTTAGAAGGGTTTTGTACTCAAGATGTTAATTATTTTACAAATTTTGACCCTCACATTAAAACTGCTTGAAAATTAAGTGCTAAGGTAAAAATATGGACCTCCAGAGAGATAGAGAATTACAAAATTAAATGCTGAGGAACTTTGTGATTTGCAATGCCTTGCCCGGTATTTTTTCTTTTCTACTTTGCTATGGCAAATGAACAGATTACATCGCTTCTGAAGAATTCTTCGGCTGAGACAGCCAGCCTCTGGGCCAAGATTTGAATCTGAAAGTTCCAATATTTCACGCCTAGTTTTGTTATGTTTACGTACTGTACTATTATGCTCATACCATCTCTCAGAGCTTCCAGTGTCTATGACCATTTCATCTCACTTAACACTAAACAGCCTCTGCAGTTTATACATCAACAACTACTGTCCATGAATAACTGTTACGTGAGAAACAGAGATCCTTTACATCTGCTGATGATGTTACCAGCAGGTGCACCTCCCTTTTCCATCTACCCAATTTTTGTGTCTTCATCAGACTTGGTTCATCATCGTAGAAAATAATCTATAATGTATTTGCAGTACTACAAGAAAGCTGCTCCCCACGAGTGGCAAGTTATGTGGACTGTTGCTCCTGATGTGCAGGTAGCCAGCTTGTCAGCATGTCCAGGGAGGGATTACCTGGTGGCAATGTCAATAGAGGTAATGTAGCTCTAAGACTTATTCAGAAAGTTTTGGATATGTCTCCTTTGGTCACTAGAATTAAAAAAGTGTAGCTTTCTTAGATTTTGCATCTACTGTTCTTCTTCACAATTTTTGTCATTGTCAGGAGCAGCCTCACCAAATAGAATGAATAAGATGTGAGGAAAGATAAGCTTAACAGTAAAATAACATCTGGACAAACCTGAAAACACATTGCTCCTGCAATAAAGCTCTCATACCCTCTCTCTCAGGAACATAAATATTTAATTTCTACTAATTGTTTTCATTATATGAATAAATTTTAACCTTATTTACTGTGAAGTAGAATAATAAAGAGGCACAGTATATAAATACTAAGGGTTTAGTTGTGCAGTTTCTTTAATAGTTTAATTAGTTTATAAAAAGTTCTCTATTGCTGTTTATGAAATATGATTACATTTGACAGCAGCTTACATGGTGTCTGCCCATAAGCCAGATGATTCTTCTGTCATTGTGATTGGGCTCATATGACTGTCCACCACATTCCAAAACCCCACATAAAATTGATAACTCGACAGATGACAGGTACTTTTTCTAATTACAAGGCTGATGAGATATGAAAAATAACAAATAATGCATTCGGAAATGTGCACCCCACTGGAGCACGCCTTTACACTCCATTAATTTTCACTTTGTGTGCTGGTATTTGTAACACTTTGCTTCTAGTCTTTTATCCTCTTTCTTGTTTCCTCCAGGCTGACTTGTTGCAATTTAAAGATGATGATGGACCACAATTTGTTAAAATCCGCTCTTATGGGAGACATTTTATGTGTGTTTGTCTCATTAATCCATTTGGAGATCATATTGCAACTCTGAACGCAAATGGATGTATAAATACTTGGGCTATGAGCAGTGGAAATTTGGTATGTATAAAATAACACTAATGAATTATGTAAGATCCATTACACAGTTTTGCACATCCTCCACATGTTTCACCACGAGTATCCTAGAAGGTTACGAAGGGCTGAAATTGAATGGTGTAAATTTCGTAACTGTATTACACTAATTTATTATGTTACATTATAAATACCAAACAATACTTCATAACATTTTTTCATAATTGAAAGCAATTAAGAAAATATTACAAAGTTTAATAGGTGAGAATAGAAGTAACGAGCAACAATTAGATTCACAATAATATTACCTTATTTAGATTTGACTCAGCTACTATGATTATACATTACTATATGTTCAGTCAAAGCACACACTTTTAAGAACAGAACCTAAACGTAAGATTTTTTCCACTATAGAACTACATGAGGATTGCAATAATGCAGGAGAAGATATAAGTAGAAGCCACTGTTACAATTTAAATTATTTAAAGCTTTTTAATAATAATGGACATGGTAAAATAGCAGAACTCAACCTCATGGATAAGAATGGGAGTTTCGTAATTCAGTTTCTGAGACATAGAAATACTTCACTTATTTTCTTAAATTGAAAGTCACATCTTACACTTTCAGGTGGGTGAACTGGTATGGGATAGAAACTGTCTGGTAATGGTATCCAATCCTGTTCAACCCTATTTGGCACTTGGAAGAGACAACGGTATTGTGGATTTCATAAATGTACTTGCACCTGATAATCCAACAACTCTAACTACAGTAAATCTTTGTAAGGAACAAATATCTGGTATTCAGATTTCTCAGCAAGGAAATTATGTAGTGGCTTGCATTATGGAGACTGGGATATTGTTTGTCATTGAGGTACACAAATTTAAAATTACTGGCTTAGTATTAAAAATAAAAAGTGCATCTCCCTAATATCTCAGATAAGTAATACATCAAATTGTACATTTACATAAAACAGAGATAACTGAGGGCACTTGAGAACATAGCACCAGTACTGGGAAGGAAGGAAGGAAGGAAGTAATAAGAGGATGAAGAATATTGCACAGCAAAGAGCTTCATAATTTGTATTAATCTTCAAATATTATTAGGGTAATCAAAACAAGGAGGGTCAGGACATGCAACAAACATGTGATAAGCATACAGAATTGTATTCAGAAAATCTGAAAGTCATAACCTTACAATGGATTAGTGCTATCCTCCTAACTAGTATCAAGTTTTGCTGTCATTTCCTGTTCCAGTCTATGTTTGTAAAAACTTATTTGTTGTTGTCTTACAGAGTAAGCCAGGAGTTCAAATAGAGGTGAAATCATTCATAAACACAAGAGAAAAAATGGCCAACATCTCGGTAATAGAGCTTAAGACTGATTTAAGAATCATAAGTCTAATGTCAACAAGAATTTTCTGTCCCTCTGGAAACAGAATTATTGTATTCTCAATGGCATATGAATCTAGAGAACTGATTCAGTACACCTCCATAGACCTGCCTGGATTATATTCAGGATTTTATGTACATCCATTTAAAGAGTACGATTTTTATGCTATACCACACAGGTCTCGACAGTTTCACTTACTGCACGTGTCACTTGAGGTAAGTGAATCTATTGGGAAAGTCCACAGTGACAGATTTGCACAAAGTACAGCAACTAACAACAATGAACAGATCTCTTTGTAGCTTGCTGTAGGGCTGAGTTCTTGATTTTAAAACTAAACTTTATGTTCAAGGTCTTACCTTGAAGAACGTAGATTACAAGTGTTTGAAAACAAGGTGCTCAGGAAGATATTATTTGCACCTAGGAAGGAAGAAATAAGTGGGGGAATTTAAAGTACTGCATAACAAGGAGCTGCGTGAATTGTACGGGTTACCTAGCATAGTGAGGATAGTGAAATCTAGGAGGATCCGATGGGCTGGACATGCAGCATGTATGGAGGAGGGGGGCAAGGGGTGCATACAGAATTCTGGTAAGGAAACCTTCTGGAAAACGGCCACTTGGAAGATCAAAAAGGATCTTAGGGAGGTAGGCTGTAAGGATGGTAAATGGATGGAGTTGGCTGAGGATTGTGACCGGTGGTGGGCTTTGGTGTTGGACCTGCGGGTTCTGCTGCCAGGGAATTAGTTATCAACCCTAAATGCATCTGAAACACCTCTTCCAGTCTGTAACACAGACAGTTATGATCATACTATTTTCACTTACAGAAACAACAGTTACAATTATTGGATGCAAGATCAAGTGGCCACCAGTTAAGAAAGTATGCAATGAATGTGACAGAGCATAACGTTCTCTCATATGGCTTAGATGGAATGGCTATTCTTCGTTCAGTTGCAACAAATGATTGCAAAGCTATCATTAAGCCTCATCACCGCATGGATTTGGGAATTAAGACTGCTGTAGCAAATCCACTAAACACACACATAATATCTTTAGGACAAGATGGAAGTATGATCTGCACATATCTCAGGTAAGAGAAAAGAAATTATTTGGGAAAACAATGAAGGACTACTCTACTTCAGACTATTTTGTATGGTGAAATTTTCATTGTCAACAAATCTTGGTAAAATATCATCTACCATACTCATTTCCTTTTATTTTCACAGAACTAAAATAGACCAACTGAAACAAGCACCTATGAGATGTACCTTATTAACAAAAGGAATCAGTCACATGTACACTGAAAGCCAAACATCTGAATTTATCAACAGGACAGGTAAATATGCAGTTTTTGCATCCTTCTGTAGTGGTGGTGGTATTCTTATCATATAAAGGAACAAAAATTCTGTCACACACAATATATTTGTATTATTAACAATGTAGAAATAAATTCTGGGCAACATATTTCAGTCACCCAGTATCATCATCAGGCACTCAAGGATGTATTTCTTATTCTGGAGCACAGTTACATGTCATTTGTCATTGTCTAGAATTATGTATTACAAAAATTAAGTTGAGAATAACAAATTAAAAATTAGAAGTTGTGGTCTTGCAGTTAACTGTAGAAACTAACATTATAAAAACTGTTCATTATATTTAAACAGGCAAATATAATTGTGAGTTATCACATTAGCTAAGTAGTTATATAAGAGCATGAAAATACAGGCAATATAAAACATAAATTTCTTAAAAATTACTTAAGCCGTGTCCACACTTTATTAGAGTGGATGTATTGAGTATGTGCTGTTATTGTATTCTATGATTTTATAATTGGAGTATACACTGCGTGCTTTTGTATACTTCCATGTCTAGAAGGCAGCATGCAAAACATAGTATTGAGATATTTTTCCATTGACAGACAAAGGTATCCATATTTGTTGGCACTCTGGGGGACATGTGGGAATCCATTTCTTCTCAGAAGTCACCATCTGAAGGTGTATACATTGTGGACTGTGATGTTGGATGTGTGTATTGACATTGGTTGTGCTGTAAGATTATAGTACAAAAATATTTTAATAGGATGTATAGGTAACTACTTTGAATAATTAAATTTGTGAGTACAGACTGTTTTAAATTATATGATTGCTACTGGCTTCATAGGTATTTGCATTACTTACTTGTATCTTCATGGAATCTGCTTCATGAATGGCTTGTGTGAGGTCTGGAGTTTACTATGTGGGACTGATAATGTGTCATGAAAATTGGAAGCATTTGGTTGGATAGAGGGGGGGGGGGGGGGGGGGGTTGAGGGTGTGTCCATAAGAGCTTGAAGATGATCATGAGTGATTAAATATACTGTATCACAGACTCTCTGTTCCTTTATGTAAGACAGGTAAATATATGCATGCATGTGCAAATGATGCACGCGTGTTCGTGTATAGATTAGACCAACCTTAGAATGTCGTTGTGGATTTATTCTTTACTTTTCTTCCTCAATTTGTAAAATAAATAGTTGCTGACTAGAAATCATGCACCTATGCATTACCAAATGTCAGACCGGTGCTCAAGCTACTCCCAAAACGTTGGCAGAGGATATGGTTTATTCACCATTCAGCCACCCGACACGGCTTGAAGGCTGAGTCTTTCATCGACTTCAGTCGCTGCGAAAGCTTCGCTTTATACGGAAGAATATAGTGTTAGGGTTAGAGCCCCTAGCACTGTGTGTTTTTAAAATCCTTAATTTGTCATTTCTAAGGAGCCAAGTATGCCAAGTCATTGTTGGTGCAGCAGGAAGTCACTAAAGTAATCGAGGAGAATGCTGTGTGGGGGGAAGTAAAGGCACAGCTGAAAAAGCAGTTCAGAAGTGTTCAGAAAGAGGTAAGCAGCAGCTTCCTACAGATTAGAAGGCACAACCAATATTACCGTAGTGTTGTTTGTCCGATCTATGCCTATAAGATGTCAATGCCTAGGTAAAGGGGTAGAAGTCCAAAATTCACAGCCAATGTATGTCTGCTGCTTTATAACCTATATATTACCAGTAATGTAACAAAACCAACATTTAATATATAAATTTATGTATAAACTGTATATTCATGTTGTATACAATTGTAAAAAATCAATAAACTTGACTTACAAGGACTTTGCAAAGATTATGTTTAATTTCCTGGGCTTGCCATGATTTGTGGCCAGCAGAACTCTTCTCATCATGAGAGGCTGAACCCACTTGTGTGGCACAGGCTACAATAGCAGTAGTCCCACAACACAAGGCATGAAGTGCGTGGTTATACAATCCAATCTTGTCTCCAGACCCCACTTCTTATTCACTCTAAAATAGGGTCTCCATTCTGTTTCAAATGCACAAAAAAAATTGTTTTTGCAAGTTTTAAACGTGTCTGTCCTGATCTGGATCCAGTGAGAAACTGCCCACTGAACTGTGAACTAAAATGGCACTTTGTTGTGATGACTTTCTCTTATCACAGCCTATACTTTATCACAAATTTCCTTTTACATTTTAGTAGTTTACTCCACAAATTTATTTGATAGTAAGCAAACAAAGCACATGTAGTCCTTGTGAGTTTTGTTTTGTTGAATGAGTAATTTAATCACCGATTTACTTTATATTCAGATTTAGGCCACTGACCTAGCACTGAGTTGATTTTCTCGCAAAACCTGTCAATACATGATGCAGTAGCACCCACAGCTCTCTTATTCAGACACCATTGTGTATGTGAGGGTTACCATTGTTTGGCATTAAAAAACTTGAATGTTAGTGTGTAGCCCTGTTGGAGATGAATTTTACAAATCAAGCAGAAGAAAAGTTGCCACTCAGTGCCTTTGATCTGGATCAAGAAACCAAAACTAAAAGAAGAAGACAAGCTCAAGACAAGTGCCGAGAAACTGAGCTTTATCTAAAAGCATTAGCTGCTGTACAAGATAAACTATGTGAAACTTTAAAACAGAGGCACTGGACTGCAGTGGAGACAAAGGGCAGGAAACTCAAGGTATGAGTCACATATATCCATAGGTAAGTCTGAAGATGAAAAATCAGGCATGTTTGCTTCCCTTATTCATATGAGTCATGGAACTATCATTATTATATTTCAATTATCTAGTTTATCGAAGTTTATGTTGATGAGCAGTCACATATAAGAAGAGCAAAGCTGACTCAATAATAGCTTCCTTCATTGACACTTATTCAACTGCAAGGTCATTTAGCCTCCAATTAGACCACAGGATAGTTACGTATGGTGAAATGAAAGGATTAGGAATGAAGCAAACATAATGTACTTTCAAAATACTACCCCAACCAACATTTACCTGATAGGATTGTAGAAATTCATGCAAATGTCAGTCAGGGAAGCTACATCTACAGCTGATATTTGGATCTGATTCTTTGCATATAAGTTACTGTATCACAACTTCAGCTAAGTTGCTCAGTTTGACCTTCATCAAAACACTTGTCTAGTAGAACTAAAACACAGAAATGAGTTTTTTGTTTTGTAACAAATTCAACATCAACCCTGACAACTACAGTTCTGATACAGGCAGCATTAGCAGTACATTTTAATTGGTTCTTCCATTTCTTGTGGATCCAGGCCATCATGGGAACAGTTGAAGTAGAAAACTATCCATTACTTCCCAAAGATGTTTCTTTTGAAGAAGAGTTTAAATGGGTTATGGAACACAGAAAACTAGAAGTACAAATGCAGAAAGGAAGCTGTTTCTCACCGTGGGATCCAAATGATAAGTAAGTGATGATTTTTTTAATAACAGGGATGATTTTATGCAGTTGTTTCTCTCACCCTTTTACTGTCATGCCTAATGCTACTGGCCACAATTGAGACCTACACGCAATGCATTCAGATAAGACAGCTAAAATATAGTAAATTCAAGTGATATGTTAAGTCTTTTATGAAGTAGGAGTAATAGTAATTATTATTTACCTTTTTTGTGGCAAAACATAATTTACTGTTACGAAGTTCAAATGGTTAATCCTGTTTATGGAAATGATCACTGTTTTCAGTTAGAATCATACAAGACCCACAAAAACAAATTGCAAGAGTTACTGATTATTAAAACAGATGGGAAACTGGGCTCTAAAGTGTTAATTTACTTCTGCCATAATTACTTATTCACTACTCTGTTTCAGAGAGAGTGAATCATCTGCTCACCCATTGCTGAATGATGCCAGTCTCATGAGACAAAATACATCCATACGAACAATGGATGAGGAAGAGAAAGAAGAAGAAATAAACAGGCTCGTTCTCACTGGCTCAACCAGCTATCACTTCATAGAAACATGTGCTTATCATCATAATCAGTTTGAATTCTCCTCTTACCTTCAAATGCACAATGAAATTATTCTACTGACAGTTAGTAAATAATCATGTTTCATTTGGCAAGCACAAATAAACACATTTATCACCACACATAACTAATGCTGTTCAAGTGAACTCTCACAAAGTTAAAACTAATCCTAAATGTATTGTTTCTTCAGTTCTAACTATCACCCCCTTGAAACTTGGTAAGAATAGCATGTGATTATGAATGACCCCATCTTGGTGCTTTGTAACATTTTTAAGAAAATGGAAAATAGAACTAATAATACAAAAACCTATTATGTCTAATCCTAAAATGCAGTATACAAGCAACAAGTACTTTTAATTTGTAATAACTTTAATTGATTTAGTCATAAATGTCTCAAAGTCTGACCTATAAAGTCATGGAATGTGAACACACTAATGCATAGTTTGCGTGTTCTTTGTAAAAATTACATAAAATCAACTCTTGATGTAGACGTCATGTTTTTCCACCATACTGTCTGCATGTTTCATCTGTGAAACTATTCAATACATTTTTGATAGAATCTGCTACTGACTGTTAATACAAAAAGTTGTGAGTTTGGTGAAGGTCAAACAGTAATGACTTGCTATAGCTAGACACATACACAAGGGCTTCTGAATGAGACAGCAGTAATTTGCGTTACTTTGTGCTCATATAGACTTTTTTTTCCAGAATGTTTGTGCAGCTCTATGTGAAAATTTCAATAAGCAATTTAATGACATGTATGCCTTAAAAGAAAGAGAAATGTTTGTGGTAACAGAACAGAATGCATATTTACGTTATATTCTCTCTGAAATTAATAACACATGGACAGAGATAGCTGATCCAGAGTGGACTCAAGAAGAGAAACCAGAAAGACTAATGAAAGTAGAAGATAATGAGGTATAAACCAAACATTATAAACTTCATAATACTAACATTTTTTAACTTTAACAGATGACTGCAAATATATGGATAATCTGAAAGTGTGTGTGTGTACATCTGCAAAAATTTTCTTCTTCTAAAACTAGAGTACAATCAGCATTATCCTAATATGCGATGGTTGAATACAAGAATGCTGAAACAGCAATTTTAATTTCATACTTATACACCGAAAATTCATACGTGTTGAAGTATCTAATTTTTTGCACCTAAAGAAGTAATGCACATTTGAAGGATGACTTAAGCCTTTAGCGTCCCCGTGTCCTGACCAGCTGCACTTACGGAGACTTTTGCAGTTTGTCTCAGTCCCTGTAGGCAAATACAGGGACAGTACATTCAAACAGGCCACAGTCACTTCTACATACAATCTTCTTCATTGTTCATAATTATGGTTCAGCACTACATAATCTATGCAATTGACATGGTGCATGTTTCAGGTTAGCATAACACCATACATTTCACCCAGTCAGCAGGTGGTCTTGGAGAGACTAGCTACTGGGGCTGAAGCATACCACGTTGCAGAAATGTCTAAAAACTTTCGTGAACAAGCACTCATGCAAATGATGGATGGTGTATTGAAAGTTCGTTGGGAAGACGAGATCAAGAAAGATATACAAAAACCCAAATGCATGGTTAGTTACTCAGATTATTACTTACTAACATGTGAGTTTTGATTTAAACATTTTGATATTAATAAAATAAGAGGGTTGATCAAATTTAATATTCCATATTTCAATTAAAAAAATGAATGAAGTCAGTTATTCTTAGAGTATATTCCACCATACCTAAAAGAAGTTTACTTTCCGTGCTACTAATAAGTCATGAATCCAGGATAAGCAATTCTTATTTTAGTAGAAGGAATGAAAACATAAATACATAAAAACTGAACATGAATACTGAAGATCATAAACCAACTGTCTGCCTCGCTGCTCTCAAGAAATGCTGATCGCTTGAACAAATTTTTCTTAGCACCTCTAATATCAAATTTCATCAAAACCCATCCAGCAGTTCTTATGCTGAAACTATGGGTGGATGAGAGGACAGACAGACAAATAAACATGACCTCCCTGCATGCATTCACACAATAACAAGTTCCATCTTCATACAACTACTTCACTAAGTTTCCTCTGTTTAGTACATGAAATTCCAGAGTTTATTAACTATCCATGTTTATATAGGACATGACATCAATGAGCATAAGCTTTTTCTTAAAATTTTAGGGCTGTAATGCTCTGTTCTTGCTGAGAAGTACTCTTCATTATGTTTTGTTATATTACACATTGGTCGTGCAGAAGTTAGTAACATAGAAGTACTGTAAAATCTCTAGTGCCTCAACAAAGTATTTCGCACAATTTCTCTGACCCTCCCTGCATACTGAAGTTTTGTTGCCTGTTCTCTGTAGCAGTGAGCCAAAAGTCTATAGCACACACAGATATTAAATGGTCCTTAATCACAAATCATTTAACATCAGTGTTTATCTACAAATAATATATTTGTGGATAACAAGGGCCTATTCTTCTGTATGCTGTGGTGATAATTTCAAGGTATGTTCAAATATGGTTTATTCTGACGTATCAAACTGTCCACAGATTGAAAAGAATCCTGAAGATTACAACGATGAGGACCTAAAAATAATAAAGGACTATGAAGAGAAAGTGGCACTTCATTTGAGTGAACGTGAAAGTTACAGGGAGATGCTTGAGACAGAGTTCCAGAAACTCTCACAGACTATCAAAGTAAGGAAATTTTCACATCTTACATCCATTCCAGTTCTGAATAGGAGTTATGACATCAGCCTCTATTACATCAGATAAATGGATTATAACACCTTGTACTTGCATTTGGAAATATCACACACTTAAAGTTCTTTAAAGTAATTTCCACTCATTGGTATTACACTGCATTACTCATACTTCATACTAAATTAACAGCAATATTTTATTATTCAAAGTCCACACTGAAAATCATTTTCATAATATTTATGACATATATGTACATCTGATCATCACTACTGCATAAATAATGGTTTTATTGCTGAAAGTCTGGTGCCTCAGCCAATATAATATTACAGTTACATGAACCTAATAACTGGACTTCAAAATATTGTGCTGCCCCTGAAGATGGTAATAAGCCAAAACATACAGAATGTACAAAAAATATTGAAACCATATTATGAGTAAGGCAACATATGTAATTTACATGGCTTTAATACTACATATAATAAAGGGACAGCATCACTGCTATCCAAAAATGATATGAAAATAAGAACAGTGGTACTGCTGGAGGGCATTGGTTAATCCAGTGATGAACCTTCGGGTTCCCTAATCCAACTACTTAGTTAGGTACTAGTTCTCTGACAGATTAAATATCTTAAAACAGCCTAATCTCAGATAAAGTTTCCTAGCCAGAAATTATTCTGTTGTTATCTATTTGCATGTGTTACATACAGAAGAGCACAATTCAGTATATTATTTCAGATATCTTCCAAAGTTTCTGTCTGATAATAATGATCCAAAATTTATGGAACATACTACTTAATCCAATACCTGTATTTATTTCTGCTGCTTCCATTATTGTTTGTTTCTGACTTATCACCTACTTGCCCAAATGTTCTCTTTCCAGAATGGTGTAATGAAGTTCAACGGTCAACTACACGATTTGTTTATTTTGAAACTTAAGACTGAGGCAGCCATTGGACAAGAAACATTAAAGATGAATCGATACATGTACATGGTTCATAAAAGATTGTCTCTTAACCTAAAACAGAAAAAGCTCAAGTAAGTAAAAAACATAAACATCAACAAATATTGGAGTTAATGTCATTAATGTTGCTGTTATTCAGCAGAAGCAAGTGATGTGCAATTTTGAGTATGTAACATGGAGTCAAGAGTCAATCAAAATTAGTAAAGAAAAAATGGATGTAAAATAAAATATGCAGAGGACAGAAAAATACAAAATTATAAACTTGTACTCCAGTAGAGTTCACATATTTTCCAAGTACATTATTTGTTTTGCATGCCTTAATATTAATTTATTGCCAATACAAATATTCTGTTGCAAGTCAGAAATTACATTACTGGCCCTTCTGAGCTGCACCAATTCTGTAGTTTAATTCATGCACCTAGTCTAGACTTCTTCTTTTCCTAAGACTCACTATTCCCTATCTTTATCCTTCCCACTCACATCGTTTACAACCCTCGACCACTCCAGGTCTCTCTTCCCCAATACACACCACTTCTCCCAACAGCTAAAAGAAAAAAATCACACAGGGGTTTACGGGGGCTGTTTCTATTCATTCACGATGTATCAATCAAATTTGCTTGGGCCAGGCACCAGTTCCTTCCTCTTTCATGGCTCTTGGAAGACTTTACTCAAATGCATTCCCATCCTACATGCTCTGTCACAGAAGATGGAGTCAGAATGTTCCTCCAAAACATTTGAGCCATTGCCGATATCCACTTGATGCCAGTACCCAAGAGCAGAATCAACATCGTCAATGAAATATAACGAAAACTTAAAATCAGTAACAAATCCTACTGTTGTTTCCAGTTTGTATATATATATATGTAGTTGTTCCATATCAAGAAATGAAGTGAAAATATTAAAATGTGTTTCACACATGACACAAAATATGCTGATTGAGAAAATAATTCCTAGTTTCCATAAAGTTAAATTTAATGAAAATCATTGTATCTTTTAAACAACCACTGTTTCAACAGTTCCTTGATCTCTCTATAAATGTATAAGAAACAAATCTTCCCCCAAAGGTAAAAAGTGTTGGCAATTGATGAAGTTGGCTGCAATATTAGCTCCATATTATTCTTAAGAGTAACCGAGTTGTAACAATTTGTAGAGCACACTGAAGTGAATCAACAGTGGAGCTAAGTCTAAAAATTCACTCATTTGAAGTAATTATGCTAGTATATGTATCAATATTCCAAGGAGGTAAGTTGGTAATCATAAAATTTTTCTACCTTCAATTGCAACATTTTTGTATTTTATTTAACAATTTTTATACTGTTAGGATGGAAGTAATCAAGCAAGAATCTCACAATTCAGCTCTACAGGAACAAATTCAGCAGCTAAAGATTTGGAGAAATGATTGCCAAGCCGCATATGAAACTGCAGTGGCTCATGAGAAACAACTGGAGAAAAACTTCAAGAAGGAGTTCCCTGAGGTATCACAGGTTGTTCTGGAACAGCTTTACAAATTTTACAGGCATGTAACAATATCATATCAGAATCTCATGTACCATACATTTAAAATACAGAAAAAAACTAATGTATTACATACAAACTGATTTTCAAATATAAAATGAATTTATATGTATGTGTGCAAGGGTGAAATACCACGGTGATGTTCCTATCGTAACATATTATAATTTACATTTTTCTTCACTATCTGTTCAAGGATCAACATTTTCAGAAAAGGCTCCAATCAATTTTACTGTCTCTTGTGCCTGATAAATATTATTTCAGCACCAGACTGAAAGACTTGTAATGAAAGAATGGTAAAACAGATTGTCAAATCTGTAAATTGTCATGACTGGAGCATTTTTGTGGCTTTCAGAAGCCCATCCATTCTGAGACAATGCTCTGAAACATGACTTCTTCCACTTCATCATACATGAATGTCTTCTCATCATATGTGGCACTAATAACTTATGCTATTGGTACTGCATCGTTATTAAATGACCTGTGAACCGACACCTAGAATATTTATATTATAAGTTTTCACACAGCAGTCATTCAGGGCAGACTGTTGAAAGAGCAAATGTGCAATGAATTCCACATTTACAGATGTCTAGGTTAGGATTTAAACATTAGGTTAATATATGGCCACCATAGGGCAATGGAACATTTTCTTCTTTTATATATAAAAATATAGCATAGCAAAATTTTCCTGACATGCAATGTTATAATTACTGCTAAAGTACTACTTTATTAGACGTCGTCCTAACATGCACCAACGAGCACGAACATCGGTGATACTGTTGAATGAATTATCTCGGCATACTGCATCTGCAGACAGGCCATCATTTCTCCCACCTGAATATTTGGACTACCTTAAAGGTCTGGACCAGATTGACAATTACTCCAATACTCCACCTGTTATAAATGAAGACATATGGGCCACACTGTGTCGCGTGAGACGCCGGAAGGTGGAAAGTGAGCTGAAGGTAAGCAAATCCAGAAATAGTATAAGAGGATTTACCTTTCTTAATAACAAACAAGTCTCTTACTGTTGTACCTTGTTTCACATATGAAGGCCAAAAAGAATATAGGATGAGGTTTACATGGCAGTGAGTCTGAAGATAGTTGTCTTCTGGGTTGGTGTGCCATGTAGTCTGGTAGAAGTTTGCCAATACTTCAGAGGTCCTTGCTGCCCTGATGAATGGAGGAAGCAAGGGCCTCTGAAACGCCAGTAAACTTCTACTACACGGCACACCCCAGAAGGCACAAACTACTGCTTTCAACACATATATCCATTAAATTCTAAAATTCCATTGTGATTTTGATTTGGTATTGTTGCTCATTTTAATTGACACCTTATTTATGGGAATAAACAAAATTATATACATAAATTCTAGGTCTATTAAGAGATTCTGATAAAACTATTCTCAGCTCTTATAATTAAATGACTAAATTCTTTAATTAGTTTGGATGTAACTGAACCTTCACATGTATTTCTTCAATCATCTGACATATTATGATTATATCAAACATACAGCACATACACAAGTATTACTGTGTAAAATCATTTTAAGGGACAATGTTGTTAACAGCGTACATGAATTTTTACACCATCTGCAGAACCCACTGATACATTTTTTAAGTCTCACTGAGCATTCTGTTAACTTGATTTACATCACACTGCATATAACATACTCCAGGGTACATCTGTCTGTCTTGTTTAAATAGGCAAAATGCTGTGCATTAATGGTTGCTGATTCAGAGCATACACTGAATGTGTACCAGAAGAAATTGGCAGGTGAAAAGCAGCATATCACAACCTTACTTGATGAAGTACACAAAGCAAAAGAACAATTACTAGAACTTCAGCATGACACCGAGGTATGATTCTTTCAGCATACACAGTTTGTGAACTATAATCTTATATGTTCATCACCTTTGAAATCAAAAAATACACTGCTGTTTGATAGAGATATTATCTCCATAATCAGTTCCTATTAATCTTCTCATTACAGAGCCTACTGTCTTCTGTATTTGAAATGTGATTTGTATTTGTTCATGTGAAAATAAACTAATTAGCCCTAATATATAATTAAGCCTTTTTGTAGTAGACTTAGTTTTGTTTTTCTTACATTTCAAAATTTGGTCTGACATAACAGCTATTATTAATCTATTTTTTCACAGCTGCAGATAGTAATGAAGCAGCGTGTGATTGAAATAACAACAACTGGATTAATATCTGATTTTGATGATGCTGTATTAATCACCTCCAAACAGGCCAAGAGTGTAAATCAGCTGGTTAAAGTAAGTACATTTTATACAAAGTGGCAGGATTGATTAAAAGTAAAGAAAACCTATTTCCTATTCATAAAATGTATTTTACTTATCTTCAAAATACTCTCCTTGTAATTCAAAACACTTATTCTGTTTTTCCCCCGTTACCAAATTTTTGAGTATATCTATTATACTATTGTTATGATCATTATCAGACTCAAACTGGTTGGCCTTAGTTCTTTCAAAATAGAAAACAACATGAATTAGATGAATCAGTGCAAAATCTGTCTACCCGTGATCAATGAAATAAACCACTCCATAACCTATGCATTTCATATTCACTGATATGAAAATCTGAATGTTATCATGTATCTTCATGCATGACAGTATATGAAGCACTACTTCACTCCACAAGCCAGCACTGTTATCTGACAGGAAAGCTATATATGGTCTGACTCCCGAAAGACAACTTGTCCTCTAACTTTCTTATCACCTCTTGAATGTCAAGCACACATGCAATAAGCTCAGTAATGCTGAATATTTCTGATACTGACCTCAATGTTTGTGGAATTTATGAATGAAAGGCACAGTAATATGAAATGAAATCTGAAAATATATCCTACCAAAAGCTAATCCAAATTAGTTGTGCAAAGTTTCGCACCAAACAGAAGCACACATTATGCTAAGCATGCTTGTGTCCAAATACATACAGCAGTTTATAGTTTTACCAGAGATGTCAACTGACTGACAAACGGATGCACAGGATAATGGAGAAAACCAGTAAAACTTTCAGGTCTTGTTGATGGCGTGGTTCTGGACTGAGATGCCACATAGACTTGTAGCTGGGTATCACCATTTTGGAGGAACATACAGAACTGAAGATTCAGGCAGTATGTTCCTCCAAAAATGATGGTACCCACCTGTAAGTCCACTTGGCATCACAACCCAGAACACCATCATCTTCACACTGTAAGAACCTCAAATATTTTCTGCTTTGATTATATTACAAACTGTTCATAAATGCAAAAGTTATATAAGGGTTTGGCATAATGCTGCTGGAACACATCTTTTCAGAAAGCTGGTGACCAAAAGCTAGCAGTAATGCAGCAGACAACCAACTTAAATCAAAGTATTCTTTGTAAAGAATGGGAACACAGGAAGCTCAGGATGGAGATTAAGGATCTGCAGAATCATCTTCATAACTTGGAGTCAATGAAGGTAAAAACCATACTTCTAGAAAATAATCACAGTATCATTCTACTAAATGTCATCACAAGGTCAATGAGAGCAACATGAAGCCAGTAACACACTTGCATATACGAATGGCTCCAAGGAGGCTAGATTATCCAACATTATTTTAACCTTTTACCATACACAACAAGACAGAAATCATAAAATTAAGTGTCTGTACAAAAATAAGAATTCATCCACATAACATTTTACAGGTGACGACAGATATTCAAAAGTTTCTCTGTAGGAGGCTTGAAGGCATAAGTGAGAGTAAGAGTATTCTTTCAATAGGAAGAGAAATTTCTCTGCTTAAAAAGGTAAGACAGTGACTTACTACACTGACACTTCTCTGGTGTCTCTAAATTAATTTTTTTTTGAGCTGACTTAAGTCAGTCTACTTGAATGAAACTAAGCTGACCACTGACACCTCTTCTTATAGCCTCACAATGCTCCCAGTCTCATATGAGACAAGGGAAGAAAGTGATCTGTTTTATGAGCAATGTATGCCAAATTACGTCAGGTTAGAATGCTCACATCTACTGTCCCAAGATTTCCTATAGTCTTTCTGATAGTCCAAATATGTGAAGTACATAATGATCAACCGTGTGCTGTATGTTTTACTTTGTTATCAGTCATATGAAAAAACAATTCAAGAAATTCAAGAACACCTGGATGATTTAGATAAGAAGATTAGTGCACAGAACAAGGCAAATCAAAAGATGGATGCAAAAGTTGCAGAACTCACTGTAGATGTTAATGAGCAACAATTACTTAGAAATTTGGAATTTGCATCAAGACAAACAGATGTAAAACAGAGGTGAGCTACAATTAGTTCTTTTCCACAAAACTCTATTCTTACTTTCAAATTATTTTATTATGAATTTTTTGAAACAGTATTTTTAAATTATCAACTAATTTATTCCACAACAAGTATCAAAAAGTTCAACAGAATCCTATCCAGAACTTGCCCCACCCAGTTCACATGCCTGAAACATCAACATGTGATACAACGTATGAATTTTTATCCATCATGCTTAATATTGTAAACACTAATGTTGAGTACAACAGCAGTACTTTCACTCACTATTTTTTAACTTTGTTCCAATACACTTACAATTAGTACAAAATGTAAGACAGTATGATGTTTTACACACACACCAAATAATGATAATAAAATACAGCGAATGTGGAAAGTAAACGCAAAAGTAATCCCAATAATTATAGGAGCAACTGGAACTGTCTCCAAGTCACTCAGAAAATATTTGGCCAACATCCTGGGCGAACACTTCATCAGGAAACTTAAGAAAACTGCCATTTTAGGATCTTCATACATCATTCAAAAGATGCTGCTGTAAAATATATAGTCATCCCTCACAATAAAACTGCATAATACAAGTAACACATATTAAAACAAAATGCATATCAGAAAAAGCTGCTATGTACCTCAGGGCAAGTTTGTCTCGGGTACATAGAAGTAAATGCACTATAAAGTGGTGAATAGATCAATTCTTTATTATTAATAGCAGTAATAATAATAATACTAGTAAAGCAAAACAGTTCCTCCTGCAAAAATGTTTGTGACACACTCCTGAAACATTTCCATGCACTAGACTGATCTGATTCCAAGGTTTGTATTCAGAATTGGCCTTTCCATCTTTTATATGGTTTCCTTTCCCTTTCTGTCTTCTGGTCTCGGGCGATAAACTTATTAACTTACAGACCTTGCTACACTCACAATGTATCTCAAGTATTTGAATGAAAGTCAGTGGCAAAGTTCCTTTAAACAGTTTACAGATGTACACTTGTTACTGTGTTTCAGGATGGCATCAATTGTTAAGCGCAGTCACCTAGTACACGTAATGCAGAAACAGCACGCAGAGATTTTAGCTCTACAAACAGAATTGGAATTACTACACCTAAAAATATATCCAACCCTGAAACACGAAATAATTCAAGAGTGATGCATTGTACTGCATTCATATTACTTCACAGAGAAATTATGGTACCTGTTAGCTCACAGAACTTAATTTTACCTCACTTTTGTGGACATACAGTTTGCATTTTTCAATGCTGTCAACTTCATGAATATTATTAGAAGCAAGATGTGAAGTTTTTTTCTCTCAGCTTTCTCTCTGTATTCAATAAATTCAACTGAAAGACAACTTATCATTACTTTCTGACAGTGAAGTAAGGAAATACATGCATATGTATCCATTATTCCCTAATAACTTGTGAACCAAATGATGAATTCAGACATTTTGTGTGGTAACAGATCTTAAAAAATAAGGTGATTATTCTGTAGAATGTACACTAACAAGATGGCAACCATAACAACTTTCTAACCACTTGTATCACTAACTAGCATTTATTTACAATTTATTATGCCAGACATGTTTCATTGCCACGGGGCTATCCTCAGTGGCTCCATGTCTGGTTCAACCTTACATGTTAAAATGCATCATCCTAAAAATTGTAGATCACAATTAAGTCCTGTTATGCATCAAAATCATAATTAAAGATTTGGTAAATATAAGTTAAAATACAATATTCATAACAAAACCTGAAGAGACCACTTAGGAGACATAGGTGTAGATTGAAAAATATCAAATTATTACCACAGAGTCAGGGTGAGGATTTGGACTAGAGTTATACGATTCAGATTCTTGGAAATATGGCAATGAATCTTTTAGTGCCATGAAAGTCTGGAGTTTCAAGACAAGCTGAGTGACCAACAGCTTCACAAGAAGGGTTCTATCCATGTAGTCAGATCATAAACATACCTAGAAATTCTGTATGAAACATCTTTTACATGTAGGATTCGAGGTTTTCACGGTGGTCAGTCTGAAGATTGCCATCTTCTGGGTTGTTGCGCCATGTAGTCTGGTAGATGTTTACCGATGTTTCAGAGGTCCTTGCTGCCTCCATCAGGGCAATGAATACATGTTAACCATGACAATTCCACTTAACTTCCTGCTTACATGTGCCAATGTCTACAGGCAGGACAACCCACCAGGGTTATGAGATGCTCACAATTGCAAATTAGAGACAAATTCATTGTACTAAAAACAAACGTCATTTCAGAGATGACTATCTCCTGGGATGTCATACAGATTTATTACTCATAACTGTCAGACAATCATTATTACCTTAACATACACATGAAACACAACTTTGCATCAATGCATTAAACAAAGTGAAGCTGTGAAACCTCACAACAGTTTCACACTTGACGTACCATACATTCATATTGGAGATGATAACTTACCGAGCAGCTCTCATATTCTTTTACTAAACTCACTTAAACAGCTTTTGTAATTATATTTATTCCATTACAATGTCACAATATTTTACATTAACACTGATAATTGGGACATACAGGAATAACTAACCTGGAATCAAATTTCTTGTTGTGTTTTAAGACACAAAAATTGACAGATGACATTACAAGCTACTTCTCAATTCTAAATTCACAATGCATACATGATAATATATAATCACAATAAAAATTTCTGTATGTGACTTTAGGAAAAAAGTAGTAGTTACAAAATCCCATAATGAAACATAAACACAATTCTAGCCATCTAGGAATGTTTAGCACAACATACTGTATAATCAAAATAATTACTTTAACCAATTTTCTGTGATAATGAAATCAAGGTGAAGTTGAAATATCCATGTCTTCAGTATTAGCCTGATCATCGCTGGCATTCCTGTCCTCTCCAATACTTCTATCTCCTTCGCTCTGTTCACTGCCATCTTTATCATTATCAGCAGTATCAAATCCCTCTTCTTCTTCATCGTAATTTCGGGGAACTTTAGTGACTGCCGGTTTCTCACCTTCTCTCTCCAGTGTATCCTTCTTGTCCCGCTTCTTTCTCTCTTTTTCACTATCCCTATCTTTCTTGTCTGACTCATGACTCTTTTCTTTGTCTCTCTTCCTGTCACCATCACGTCTGCTTTTTGATCGACTTCTAGAACGTTTTCTAGATGGAGAATGTTTGCTGTGACCAGAACGAGACTGGGATTTACTCCTTCTTCTGGAATGAGAACTACTTCTATGTCTGGATGGAGAATGACTTTTGCGCCTAGAATGAGGGCTCTTCCTACGAGAAGGTGATCTACTCTTCTTTGTTGGTGGGGATCTACTCTTTCGACGCGTGGGTGAACGATGTCGAGATTTAGAAGGAGATCTTGAAGAGCCTCTCACAGACTTGGATTTCTCACGAGAACTTTTGTCTCTACTCTTATCCTTGCTTTTTTCTTTAGATTTTTCTGTATCTTTTTCTTTATCCTTATCTGACTCACTCTCCTTCTTACCTTCAGAAATCTGAGTTGTGGTGTCTTCAGCAGATTCATTTTCATGATTGGTTTCATTTGACTTCCCCTCTGGGTCACTATCTTTTTTAGCATTCTCTTTCTTGGAGTCCTTCTCTTCTTTATCTTCTTTCTTTTCTTCTTTCTTCTCATCTTTTCTTTCCTTCTTCTCATCCTTCTTTTCCTTTCTATCATCCTTTTTATCCTTTGATTTATCATGACTCTTTGAGCTAGACTTTGATTTGGAGTGTGATCTACTTGATTTAGATCTTGAACGTCTTCTGCTATGAGACCGAGACCTTGAGTGACTTCGACGACGGCGGCCTGAGCTTCGGGACCTTCCCTTCCGATCTCGAGATCGGGTACGCGAGTGTTTAGACCTGGACCGTGATCTCCTTGATCTGGAACGAGAACGCCCCCGGTTTCGGGAGCGCCTCCTTGATCTTGACCGTGTCCGCCGACTATGGGAATGAGACCTTCGTCTACCTCGTGAAGGTGATCGAGAGCGTCGAGAACGAGAACCACTACGACTCCTCTTTTTCTCTTTAGCAAGAAGCCCAATTACAGGATCTATGGCAGCAGATATAAGATTTTGGGCTTCTTTAACCCTAGACATGGCCTCCTCTATTTCTCTCTGAGCAGCTTCATTGCTTTTTGCCTGGGGTTTAACTATTGCTTGTGTTGAGTGATAAACTTTAATGTTCTTACCATTGAATTCTTTCCCATTCATTTGCAGTGCAGAAATTATGCTGTTTTGGTCTGAAAATTCCACTAAAGCATAACGATCTACATCACCTTCCCTAGTACAAAATCTAACATATTTAACTTCCCCAGCAGTCGAAAAGAAATCAATCAGTTGCTGTGTTGAAAGTGAATTTTCAATCCCAGCCACAAGGAGAGTCCTACGTATCTCTTCTATCCGCCTACCATCCAAAGTTGCTGGAAGACGTGGATATACAGGTAATCCATTGGATGCTAGTCGGGGATCATGAGTTGTGACAACCTGATTTGGAGGGAGACCTTCTAAATGATTAATCACATGTGGGGGAAGTTTAGGTTCTACTGGAAACAGACCAGGTACCATTGTTCCCTGATTGGTTAATTCCAAAGCTCTCTGTTCATCAGGAATTTCACCACATTGGAATGGGACAACAATAAGGGCTCGATCTATGAACACAGTGTTTGTCATGTGCTGTGCAACTCCTACACACACGGCATCATGAAATTTTACATAACATATCCGTGATTGAACAGGTACTGCCACATCACGTATAGTTGGGTATAGTCTTATATCTTCTATCTTGCCAAGGTAACCAAATAATGTTTGCATTTGATCCCGTGTGGCTTGAGGTGCAATATTAGTAATCTGCACAACTTTGCTACTTCCAGTCATGATGGCAAGTTTAAGTAATGTTTAAAAGAGCGAGATGACTGGTATATCTGAAATAAAATTGGAGAAGACATATATATAGTACTTTCATACTTAAGAATAACAATATTATGTTGTCTAAAGCAATTTAAAACTATCCCCAATTTGGACTCACCTTTGTAACTTACTTAACACACTTTACAAGATAATCATTTCCACCTGTGTAGGTTGCCCTAACTTTTAAACTGAGTGACCAATTTTCATGCACCTCTGTAACGAAGTCATGCTATAGAACAATATAATATATATAACTTAAGGTTCTTCTATTACAAAAGTAACATCGTGAGTGTTATTTCCTTTAATTTATTTCAAGAACAACTTAAACATTTTGAAGTATCTTTAGAATCCTGACAGATGCTGATGAAACAGATGTTATGTCAGTAAAAAGCATTCATGTTCTGATAATGTTGGAATATATCTCAAATTCCTGGTGTTACTTTCATAATTTAAATGGTTCTATTTATGTCACCTCTCTTGCGAAGTTGCATAATACCCCTTGGAGGTGATCTACTACCCAATCAAACATTATTATCACAACTGTTCTCCCAAAATTCTGGCAGCAGATTATTGACCCACATAACCACAATTCTAAATTCTTGCTCCAGTGTTTATTCTGTATTTTAGTGGTATGAAGTTCGTTTAATGTGACATGATTTACAAAGTGCTACATTTCTAAACCATTTAGTTTGTGTTACCAAAAAATAATTAACAACTGAGGTTTACTAAATTACAAGAATATAAAGTTGTTCATCAAAATTAAAATTCCAACTCTTCAAATAGTTTGCACATTTTAGTACAATTTCAGTGTTTCATCACAAATTACAAAAATACTTACATAAATACTGAAAACAACCTGCACATCCTGTCCTAAGGAACAGATACCAACTACTGATGCTACATGGCATCATATAAGGATGGGATATCGTGCAGGTTTGCTAATGGTAAGGAATGCAAATCACATCTGAGTCGTATGCAATTTGAATCCTTATCAAAGATTGGCTATTTTGAAGTTTCTGGTATTACCAAGTCCAGCCTGGTGAACGCATGGGCAGTAACATAAAATGTATCACATTCGTCAGTATTCATCACCCATAATCATACTAACAAATCTCAGCTAACATTATAAAACCTCAGCAACTGCAAAACAAGCTACGAAAAAAACAATAACAAGCGTTGGGAACAGTAAACGTTTGAGACTTGTAATAATGTCTGTGGATGGGTGAGGGGGCCATATACATGCACTCTAATGTGGACACCAATTTAGCACAGCTTAAAAAATCACTTGCATTAGCTTCATAACACTTAACACACATGAATAAACAAACCAGGTAAGATCAGACGCTACCAAGACAAAACCAATCGAGAAAGCATCGTTATCAAAAAAATCAGTAAGCAGCATTACGCCGTTATTCCACCGGCACGATTTATTCTGAATAACGCCGCCAGTGCATGTTCACGATTAAATGTATTAATATCATTTGAATACTTGCCTACACTTTTCTAACATTAATCTCCCCAAACATTGGCAGTATCAACAGACAATAACGGTTATAAGTAAATATAATTAATCACTTATACCTACATTATAACATGAACTTCATTCAACTACATTCCTCTTCCAGTGCTGTAAACAGTACTACTTGCATGATTACATGTAAAACGCTAAATTCTGGAAAAGTAGTACCACAAAACAAGTTTCAAACACGGTAGAAAATAAAAGAATCAGAATATTATGAATATAAATATGAACAATAAGACTGCCTCTATTTGTAATAATTACACTAAATACATACTTTAGAGAAATTTAGCAAATGTTGGTTGGTTGCAATGTTGATATAGTTCAGTTACAGAATAACCAACATAAACACAATTTGCTTTCACGAAATTAAATTGATAATCTGAGATTACAATTATCCCTGGTGATTAATAATAAAAATGTATGTTACTGGAATATCTTGTGACATTTCTTTAGAAAGATTAATTATTGCCGCCAGAACCACATTTTTATGGACTTCAAACTATAGCTGGTCAGTGGTTCAGATCTTACCTTCATGACAGAAGGCAACACACAAAAATAAAACCACCACATTCACACAAAAGCACGTACTCAAATTGGGGGATCATAAAACATGGAGTGAGTTCCTCAAGGTTCAATACTTGGTCCTCTGCTTTTTCGTATGTCCCACAAGAGGATGCCCACGTGCTCTTCGGATCATTTTGAGTCCAAATAAAAATGGGTCTGATCTGCTATTTCAACTGCATGAAACTCAGACACAATTACAAAATTATTTAAATAAATCTATGAAATATGGTTCATCATATTTGCGTGTGTGCTGTAGCGCAATCTTTCATAAAATAACTATTATTTTCTTCTTCCACAATGGTCCTAGGTTCGAGACCTGATGAGAACGGCTTACGTAGCTCGGAAAATAGTCAGGCCCAGACCGGAACAGCATGCTTAGCCCGGTATCCAGTCTCTGTGAACGTTTTCTCCGGTCGTACAAAGAAATGGCGATACAACGAGGATACGGCGAAAACTGTTTACTTCAAGCTTGAGATTTCAAGAACAAAGGTCACGTTCGCGAAAAAGTTGTATTGGGTTTGAGCTCTGGTGAAGGGTTTTTTTTGTGTGTGGTTTCTCTTAGCAGAAGATCTCCCCCCACTCACAATCATGTCACGGGACAAGATTTCTGGTAAATTCTGCACGAGGTGGTCTGCCCGGTTCTGACCGATCTACACACTGAAATACGTGTAGTCCCTGCGGCGTTCACGATCATTTGCAACGCAGAATGACTAATTACGGAACTGGAATGTCGCCAGTCAGGTCCAGGAAGCCTTCACCTGCTTGTGTCAGGACGCCACAAGCCCATGAGCAGTGAAGCAGCGAACGTCTCTCGTCGCGATGTGCTGGGCTGTCATTACCTGGACAGGTAAGCGCAAATATTTCTCGTGAACAAACCACAAGCTCACTACAGTGAAAATACATTGGTTACTGGAGCACTTGCATTTCGCACGTCCTACTGGGCCGATACAAACCAAAACGCAATTCGCTTAGAAATTTTCAGTGGAAATTAAACACGCAGATGAATTATGACCTCGCTACTGCGTTTTAACCTCATATTCTTGTGTTAACAACGCTGGACACTTGCAAACAGAAAATAATGGTCTTCGCCGTGTTAATTTGCGGCTTTTGTGTGTGACAAATGCTTTATCATTTGAGGCAGCAAGTACCTCTGAAACGTCGGTTAATTTCCAGAAGACTACGCGGCGCTGCACCCCACAAAATAGTCATAAAGACTGCAGATTGTCAAGACAATTTTTAGTATTTTAGTTTCTTTGTGCGGCGGGTGTGTGAGTCTCTTTAATGAGAGCTGGGACATCGCTAATTACGGTTCTGGATAATGAGATTGTTTCAGTGCCCTCTAGACCACGTCAGTCGTAAGAAAAGAGTTTTCATTATGAGCCTACGCATAAGTAAGTTCTGTTGCAAACAACAAAGAAACTTATCTTCTCACATTTTGCAATTATTACCCACTGCTCCTCACCGAATTTTATTTTCCTATTGAACATCTTCACGAATCAGCGACGGAAACTTTCCTCGACTGATCCTGACCAACTTTCTTCCTCGTCTACGTCGTGTGGGGCCGCGAAATGAACCTTGGCACGAATAGCTCGCGTTGTGCTGGGTGGCGATCCCGGGGTCTCTCCAGACCGGCTGCGGGGCCCTAATGTACCCGAAGGTAAAACGGTCGGAACGCGAAGCTGACCACTCACTTTCACCTGTTGGCCCGATTAATGGATGGAGTTATCTATGCCTCCACCTGCCCTCCTCCTACGCCATCTTCAAGGTGTCGCTTGGAGCGTGTTTAACGTCCTTGTGACGCTAGAAAAATCCCACTAGCCAAAGGCTGGTTATTCCCAGGATCCGGCAGACGTAACACAACACACGGTCACTGGTCGCCCCACGCATTTCCACATCTCCAGACATCGCGAGGCAGCATCTAATTCTAGGGTGTACGAGTTTAAAGACGAGGGCGTCGGAGTTGGTTTTAACAACGAATATATGAAGTGTCGTTCTTTCAGGACATGCAGCGACTCTTTAGCCCTAATTTGCTCTGTGTTTCAGCAATCATAGCAACAAAGCTGCTCCAAACATCTGCTTATGGTCACGCAGGAGCACAGGACAACTCTCGCCCACCTGCCTTGGGATTCAAAGAAAACTTTTCCTGGGGTCCGGATTTCTTTTACCCAAAAGAACGAGAACGTAATGTGAACGCAAACAACTTTCGACCCCGAGCGCCTACCGGCGGGATTCCGCGGAACTCCCTTGGCAGGCGGCGGCAACTCGGAGGCGGCGTGAACAGCAGACCGGACCTGTTCTTGCCCCCCGCCGCAGATGACCCCGATGACATTTATATATTCGATGGAGCAACTTCGCCAAGACCAAGACCTGGTGGGAGCGAAGCGCCGCTTACTACGCCTTCAACGACCACGACAGCGGCAAACTGCGACTGCCCCTCAACGCCGGAGTTCAACCCGGTGTGCGGTTCAGACGCACTCACGTACACCAACCCCGGAAAATTGAAGTGCGCCATTTTCTGTGGAACAGGTAACACGCCCTCGCAAACAAGTCTTCCCTTCTCCTCCGAACTTGTACTTCTGATTCAAACATACTTTCCGGATGATCTCCGTTCGAATCTTGATACAGTCATTCCGATGTATAAGGGAGTCTTTTCAATTTCTCTTTGCACTGTGACGTCACATGTACTGGTCCTCTCTCGTCCCTGCACCTTCTGCTACAAACGAAGACGAATTAGAAAAGGCAGACGACGTTTTTCCCACGAATGATTTGCTTCTTCTTTCAGATGTCGCTCTGAAGCACTACGGATCGTGCTTGAGCACTACAGCACCCCAGACGACGACTGGCTCTTCCCAGTGAGGGAGGAGCTGCGAGTTCCTGCGAGCCCTGGATTGTTTTATTACGTTCAGAGCTGCAAGGCTTGTGAAGAGAGAGCAAAATGCCTCTGTTCTGTCGAGCGCCTTCATTTCTCTCCCTTCGTCCTCTTGTATATACGCATCCTAGGCCCTAATTCAAAGAAGCGGTAGGATTCCTAGGATGGAACAGGACACAGAAAACGCAAACATCCGAATGGGATTCGGACCCACGATCCCAGTGCTTCAAGTGCTGTCTGTGGCGTATGCTTTTCTCAAATAATTTTGTACAGCCCTGTTGTACTATTTTAACATACAAAATCAAAATAGATTTATGTGCAATAAAGTTCCAAACCTTTGGCTGACAGTTTTTTTGTTCCCTTAACCTAACACACAACTTCTAGGTTTTCGTCACTTCTCCCAATTCACGAAAACGTTGTCGAGCTTTTCCACCGGGGGGGGGGGGGGGGGGGGCCTGTCTGTCTTGGATGGAACCGGAGAACCGTGGATCCGGCGATGTTTATTCTATGCCTCGTGGTGAATCATCTCCATACTTAATTCACGTTATGCCGGAAAATTTCTGGAGCTTTACCAACCCGTGATTTATGAGGCGGAGTCAGTGATAGTCGTAGATGGACGGGCGAGCGATACAGCGGACCACAGACTTCCGGAAAGATACACATTATGTTCGTGGACGTCAACGAGAGAGAAGCAGTTTCCTGGAAGTGATACCAGCATCATGAGACAGACGACAGCTCTGCTTGTGACATGTAAGTTCTAGTGGCACGAGTTTGGGGTTCATTTCGTTTTGAATAATGAAAAAATCTGCCCGCACATTTTCGTAACCAAATCTTGCCGTGATTTAAATGTGTGCAAACACCGAATCCTGCGTATACCGGAATCCCAAGAGACACTTTCCGTTCAAATAAAAGTTTCCCGTTGTCACACTGGACAAAGCATTGCGTAATACAAACTCCACGCACTTTGAATCCAACGCCTATCGGCCACAAAACCGAGCCGGGTCTCTCAGGCCAGGATCATCACGAAATACGCAATCAAAATCCGTTGATGATCTGAAGGGTGAAACGTGCGGACGGTCATGCGCACTGTTGTGTAATTTAACGACGTCATCACACAACGGCGGTGTGATGCAATCCATTCCACTGACCTACATTGAGGTGGTTCATTGACTTGTCACTTTCGTGTCGTCTAGCTCAGCCACAAGCACGCGAGTTGGACCCCAAACAGGAGTCCATAAGCAGCCCTCGAGTTCGGCTTCAAACGTTTTGAGAATGGGCACATTTTTATGCTGTTTTAATGATAGCATCTTCTTCTCTCAGTTTCCGTCAATATTCAACACGTGTGACCGATTCTGTTGGATTGGAGAAGGTGGAAAATAAGTTCTCTCTCATTCACACACATTCCACAAGAACACAATTTTGCATCCTCACGAATGACTGAGCTGATGTACGCATTAATAACGCGCACATTTGTAACCATCATCAGCGTCCCAGTGACCTGTTAGGGTTCATGCCAACGTCTGTCCGAAGACCCTCGTTCGTTTGGCTGGAAACTGAAACAGGACTCGTATCTGTTTAATTAACTCGGGGGTCGCAAAAATTAATAATAATTTTGAATTTTTAAATGCCAAGGTCTGCTGGCTGTAAAAGTAGCAACAGCGACTCCGCTGTCCCGTTGGATGCCGTGCGAATTCGTCGTATGCGACGAGCAATACAAACCAGTGTGTGCAGTGGACGAGACTGGGGTCATGCAGACTTTCCCAAACAGATGCCAATTCGAGCTCGCCAACTGCGAGTCAACCAGATGTGAGTACGGACAACAGAAGCGGTGCCTACTTATTCTTGGAAAAAGGAAAGTTACGTAACCTCTTTGTCCTGTGCCGAAATGTTTACACAAAAACGGAAGCTGAAAATTCGTAATGAAGCAGAACACCCAAAGCGAAAGAAATAAACCCTAACGTGGCACAACTGAACGGCGCTCCCGTCTGCTTGTAGTTAAATGTTTGTGAAACTTTTTACACAGCTGATTTAACGTTCCGTTTCAGACCACGTCGTGTTGAAGGAAGGCGAATGCTGACATCGGCCTGCAGGACTCGTACCAGACGCCCGGAAAACATAACCAAATACAGAGAGAGGCCTGGTAAAATAAGTTAGGTTATCTTGGCAATGAAATTGTAACAGGAAAGAATAAGTTCCATTAAAACCGTCTTTACCTCATGAGTAATTAATTTCATAGGCGACTTCCTGATGTTTTAATTTTTTCATCGCAGATGAATCTGTGGCTGAAACATTTACCCGTGTAAACAAAAGCATTTTTCTTATTTGTCGTCTGTCCCCCAGCTCTGCTTTGAAATTGCTGTCGGCTTAAAAACCACGTTCCCATTTGCCGATTTCCGCACCTTCTGCTCGTGTGATGGATGTGTCAGGGTGGAAAGGAGGCGGATACACACGTGGCATAACAAAGAATCCCACGAATCTGTTACTGTAGCCTATCAGATGATGCACGATTGTCACATGTAGTCATAGTAACGAATCTCCAAATACTTGAGATAACAGTGAGAACGCGCTACTGCGGTGTCTCTACAGCCAGCAAAACTTCTAGACTCCTGCAAAAATTAAAGTGACACAGACCAATAAATTCATATGCAACTTGCAGCAGCTCCTTTGACTTTCCAAAATACCCGTCACATTATTAGTTAATTAACATGTTCTCCTTCCAAAACCTAGACGAAGGCCTACGGGTCTTGGGGAAACACGTGAAGCAATGGCATCGCACTGAAGAGGCTTAAGATGGACGGTGAAGGACCTTCGGCTGACTTAATCTTCTGATGCAGGAAAATGCAACTTAGTTACAATTCACTTACTTAATTAGGTATTTCGCCAGTCAGTTCTGGTAGGCACACAAATTACTTCCATCGCTAGTTCCTATAAATTGTGTTGAGTAATACAGACATGGAGTCTCGTTGAGTTTTAAGAACAGATGGAAGTTCTAGGCTACTGGTTAGGTTCTCTCAGGAGATGTGAAGAAATTCAACATTTCACTCTGTATTCTTTAGTACTTTTTCAAGATACAGCTAAATTACAGCTGTATAAACGTCTGTATCATTTTCAACTGATTGTAAAATTAAATACTCTGTTGGTGATACAGTGGAATTTACTTGAATTTTAAGGTAACCTTTCTTTGGAGGGCGACAAAGTCTGGTTAATACTGATGACATCGCAGCCTTAGGAATCGACTGACAGTTTCTTAAAAATAAAATTTACCAAAAGTAAGTGAAAACATTCAGAAGTCAATGGGATAAGACACTGACAAAACCAGGGCTTATTGATCCATATGTGCTGAAAGGGTCTAGGTTTAATTATCTGACTGTATTATTTGTATATGTAAGTTATGTGTATATATTTCAATGTAAGAACACACAGTACAGTCATTCGACATCTATTAACTTGCTTCTTCATAAACACGTTTTAAGACTAGACAGATAACGAACTCTACTTTGATGTCTATTTCACATATGGAATGGGAGTTGTTTCTAATGTTGTTCTGGTTGTGAAGTGGCCGCATCGTCCAGGGCCCAAGTATTCAAATCCTGAAACACGAAATGGCATTCAATTCCCACCTTCCTTTTTATGTTTCGCGTTTCACACGTTCCTTGTGCTGTGCGCAGCCGAAAGTCCTCCCTGACATTTGACAGTCGCTGAGCTAAGGAGCTCGAAGGTTCAACAAAGCCGTCCGTCAAAATTAAGAAAAGGGAATATCTGAAGAGCAAAATTATTGAGCTTGAGACAAATATTAAGGACAAAAATATTAGAGATCTGTACAGAGGCAAAATTGAATTTAAGAAAGGGTATCAACCTGACTAATTAGGTGAAGGATGATAATGGCAATTTACTTGCAGATCCAAACAAAATTTTGAATAGGTGGAAAAATTTCTTTAACCGGCTCTTAAATGTTTATGGGCAGATTGAAATACAAACAGCTGAACTGTTGGTGCCAGAACCTAGTTTAGATGAAGTTGAACTAGCGATTGGGAAGTTGAAAAGTCATAAATCTCCAGGAATTGATCAGATTCCAGCCGAATTAATTAAAGCAGGTGGCAAAGGGTTGCATATGAGGATCCATAAGCTTATTCAGTTAATTTGGGATAAGGAAGAGATGCCACAGCAATGGAAGGAATCCATAATTATTCCTATTCATAAGAAGGGGGACAAGACTGAGTGTGGTAATTTCGCTGCTGTCAACCTCATACAAAATTCTATCAAACATTCTTTTGGCAAGATTAACCCCAGATGCGAATGAAATTATTGGGGATCATCAGTGTGGGTTCAGACGAAACAGATCAACGATTGATCAGAACTTTTGCATTCGTCAGATACTAGAGAAAAAATGGGAGTTCGGTGGGACCGTACATCAGTTATTTATAGATTTCAAAAACGCCTATGACTCGGTGAAGAGAGAAGTGCTATATAATATTCTTATTGAATTTGGTGTACCAAAGAAGCTAGTGAGTCTAATAAAAATGTGCTTAAATGAAACCTGTACCAAAATTTGTGTAGGTAAATATGTATCTGAGACATTCTTCATCAAGAACAGTCTAAAACAAGGAGATGCTTTATCTCCATTGCTCTTTAACTTTGTGCTAGAATAAGCCATCAGAAAAGTCCAAGATAGGAGGAGGGTTTGCAGTTGAATGGGACACATCAGCTATTGGCATTTGCTGATGATGTTAATTTATTGGGGGACGATATGAATACAATAAAGAGGAACGCAGACGTTTTACTAGAGGCTAGTAGACAAGTGGGGCTGGAAGTAAATTCAGAAAAAACTAAGTACATGTTAGTATCTCATCATCAGAAGACAGGCGGGCAAAATTATCTTAGGGTGGCTAATAAAACCTTTGAAAGTGTGACAAAGTTCAAATATCTGGGAACAACAATAACAAATCAAAATGACACTCACGAGGAGACTAAATTCGGAAATGCCTGCTACTTCTCAGTTCAAAATATTCTGACTTCCAGTCTGATTTCTAAGAACCTAAAGATTAAAATACACAAAACAATAATTCTGCCCGTTGTTTTGTATGGGCGCGAAACATGGTCTCTTACTCTGAGGGAGGAACACAGATTGCAGGTGATTGAGAATCGGGTGTTGAGGAGGATATTTGGTCCTAGGAGTGAAGACGATGGGGCGTGAAAAAAACTGCAAAATGATGAGCTTAAAAATCTGTACTCCTCCGCCAATATTGTCAGGGTGATTAAGTCGAGAAGAATGAGATGGGCTGGGCATGTAGCGCGCATGGATGGGACAAGAGGTGTGCACCGGGTATTGGTTGGGAAGCCTGAGGGGAAGAGACCTCTGGGGAGACCTAGACGTAGATGGTAGGATAATCTCAGGCGAGATCTATGAGAGATAGGAGTTGAAGGAGACTGGATTTTGTTGGCCCAGGACATGGTCCGGTGGAAGGCTTTGGTTAATTCGGTGGCGAACCTTCGGATTCCCTTAGCCAGCTAGGTAGTTAGTTCTTCCGTTCTTGTTTACCTGATGACGGAAGCGGAAACGTTATTTTGTAAGTTAAACTTGAGCGAAGTCCAAAAGAGCATTTACCATCACAGTCAAATCAAACGTCTACTTACTGTTGTCTCGACACTTATTGGTGCAGTTAAGCACGCACTGGCTTGAAAATCCTCTCAGCTTTCCGGTTACTTTGTTCCTTGCACACACCGGAGCGTAGGAGTTCCTGCACGTGCACTGTGGACACAGCTGGCAGGTCGCGCTCTGCACAGCGAGCAGGAACGCTGCGGGATAAATACAGAAAACATTTGGACACGAGTAATGGAAAATGTAGCAAACTTAGCTCCGTCTTCCTTCTCAGATACACATAAGAATGAAGACGCAGCGGTAAATGTTACCTGATCGTCGCCTACGGTCAGCGTTAACACACGGCGGTTTTCGTACTCACCAGCGAGGAGAATCACTTTCTGCTTCATCGCGCTGATCTGTAAGTAGGTGTCTGCACGGACCAGCCCCTTTATAGCACGAGTCGCTTCTTCCTTCGACACGTCAAAGCCAACGTCAGAGCTTACGCATCGCCTTGTCTTGTCTCTCATTCTAACTCGCGTCCCTCTTATCCTCGCATCTCGCTCTCGAAGAATGTCCGCGTCACCCTTAACCGTGATGCAACTTCGCCTCTACGAGCGGTATTTTGCAGCCAGAAATTTGGAGACCTCTGGAGGGGGAGCCTGTAAATTGATCCGGGCGACCGGATTTCGCTTTCTGCCAGTCAGGTCCACGTGTCGATCGGTTTTGGCGCCCTCCTCCTCTCTCTTTCCTGGGGTAATAGCGGCCGGAGCTCAGCCTTCATACTTGAGACATTTAAATTCTGCAGCTGTTATTAAAAGTGTTCTTTGCAGGATGCACATAAAATATACGCGTATGAAGGGACCAAAAAGTGTCACAATTCCCGCTTGCCTTTCGAATCTTCCCTTCCCCTTTTGCTATGACGTAGCAAAGGCTCGGCTATATTCTGCGTCATGTTTCCTCTTAAAAATTACAGATGACGCTACTCAATGACGCAGCGTCACCATGAACTCAAATACGAACAATTCTGAAGCAGGAAGAGTCATATTTTGCACGTGATATTTCCGGAAGAATGAAACGAACCAAACCGGAATTCCAATGTTTTGTTCTTTGAGAATAAAATTATCTTGAACAATTTTTTCCCCGGCAGCAAAACGGTATGTGACATTATGGTACCTTTGTTAAAGAGCCTTGTGGTATGGTTGTTACTTGCATAGATTTCGTAGGTCCTAGTGACTGTGCCTATCGGATAACAGAGCCCAGCGATCGGCCTCCGACAGTTGGCCCGGAGGCGATAGTGGAAAATGGACTTCCAAATATGACAATGGATCTGAATGTTCAAGCAATAGACTCGCACTGGTTTTGCTATTTCTCTTGCTAGCACCGAGACCGACCGTTCCGGAAATTAAAGCCTCGTCCCACATCCCGGAAACTGTTCCGAATGTCACGGAAATCGTTTACTTTTCTGAAACGTTATTTTTTTCATCAGCTCAGTTGAACATAATTGCCCAGCACAAAGTCAAATTAATTTCACATGTCAGCACCTCTAAGAACATAATGCATGTTGTTCCTTGCCTTTCCTAACAGGCAATTTGCGAAAACACTGAGACAGGGCCAATGTTTCGGAGTACATGAAGAACGCCGCTGAGCTCTGAAATCAACACTGACGATAACCTGCTGCACATATGTGCGGGCTAACCTAAACTCATTAATTTCTTTCATGCTTACCATTTCGACAGCCTACATGACGAGGAAACAATTGTTGAGTATCAGTCAGTCACGTTTTGTTACGGTGTAGCAATCACGCTGGCCACGCCTACATGGCGTACAGTGGGGCAGCTTTACTTTTACAGAAATATCATTTTATACACTTAGTGGCGCGCTGAAAGATTTGCGACAAGGACTTCTCAGTTTCCCACACAGGAGAGAACGACGATGCGGCTGTATTGCCAAAAAAAAGGAATTATTATTAACTGCAAATGGGTTTTTACCCGGTGGCAGTGGTTATGGAGAATGTTTAATGGGAAAAGCCAACATATAAAAATATGAACACCACAATTCAACTGGGCGTGAGGTCTCTTTGTATGGGAACTACTGTTATTCTGTGATTCTGAGGCCTTTCATAAAGGCACAGACTCAACAAGAAATTTCAGATGTAAATTGTAAGTTGGACAGAGTAGATGAGAGTGTGAATGAAAAGCCTGAAGCGCACATGGAGAAGGGCCTAGATTGGAACATGTTGCCAAAGTAGAAAGCAGAATTAATACTAATATCACTTCTAAGTTAGACGAGTATAGAACTGAAGTGGAGCTGTCAGAAAGGAAGTGTTAAATTTAAGGCTCAACGTTTCTAAATGGGAAAGTACAGCTAATTCTGAAGAAATTACTATTCGCTCAGATAGCCTACAAGAACAGGTAACAGTAGCAACCAGACAAGCAGAGCCTGTTAGGGGGTAACAGTCAAACGCCACTGACAAATGTAACAGCTGGCACAGACCAAGGCTCTTGTTCGTCTGGAATAGTAGATTTAGCAGTCCCACGCGCAAAACACTTGGGGAAGTATGAATGGATTAAAATGTACCAGTGTTATGCACTGTTACACAAATAAGGAAGAGGAGGAAAAGAAACAAGTAATAAAAACACAAGAAAATGAGAATCATAGGAAGAATGTGAAATGGTGATTCCATGATAAGAACACACAAAAATCAACAATAATTATCAGTAATAAATTAAAAGGTTAAAAGCCAACAAAAATGCATTTTGAAAATGAAGGTTATCCACATTTCTGCAGAAAACAAGAAAAGCACATAAATCAATATATATATATATATATATATATATATATATATATATTGATTTATTTCTAACTTGTAAGTAATATCCAGAGTGAGCTTTGATATGTTAGGCTTGTATAACCCTTCTGCTCATACACTTATATATTTAATCGTAAACACGTTGTAAATCATTCATAAATATAATAAACGGAATTCTTAATAAATTCAACATTATACTTTCTTTGTGTGTACATGTTTAACATCCATCATATAAATTAATTCAAGAAATTTGCATGTATAATGTCAGGAGGAAGTTTACTGTCGGAACACCAATGTAAACATCGTTTCACAGCCTTAATTTTTTAACTTTGTTACATGAGAATTATTTATATATGGATAATGCCCTACATGTCATGTCATGTATCCTCACTTTCCCCAAAGAATTTCACTCTTATACAGAAATTCTTAGACACATCTATGTAAGAAATGATAAACATTTCTCATGTGTATGGTGCTGTGGGCTTTTATTTTCTGGCTCAGTATATCACAGATGAGCTGAAACAATTCAGTTGCATGCCATAGCTTGTGACCAGTTGTCCAATTGGCACATCAGGAAACCCCTGTTCATTGCCAAACTGCTTTGCCGCTTCACCATCAACAGACGTGCCACATTTTTTATAGCTCCTACTGAGCCAAGAACAGATTCCCATATTTATTTACAAAATCAATATAACAGCCAGGACTCCAGAAATACAGCTCATATTTAAGTTACTTAAGAAGAAAAAACAATTTCTCACAGCCTGTGTGTCTGTGTGTGTCCATACAGGCCTATAGAGAGTCTCATAAACAAGGTTCTTTTACCACCTAATGGTGTTCCCACCCTGAATGTTCATATAATCATCACAGTAGTAGAAGGACAATAGCAAATTAATAAATGAATATTTGGGATGGCCACTAATCATACGATATACCTACCAAGTTTAACGATAATCTGTCAGCCGATCGGAATGTTCTCAAGTGGGGAGAGATAGAGTACACACACACACAGCCATGGTAAGTCTATCTTTCATTACAAATGTAGGGAAGGCGGCCAGCTGCACACACCTGTCTTCAACTCTTTTCCTCCCATAACAGAACAGAACCACATCCTGTAATTCAGCATCTTGTGAAAACAATTAAAATAAAATCAAACTGATAATATGGACATATTTGAAGCGGTTAACCACAGACTGAGAACACGGGTAAAAGATATTAGTATTGTGTAAATGCAGCAAGATACCATCTGCTATGCGTAAGTCACAAAATCACAGATGTGTATATTAGTTTAAAATAGATCAGTGTCCTAGGAATTACAATATGGCATGAATGCTTGAAACACAGCATCCCACTCACATTTGTCCAATCCTGCCTTCACCTCCCACTTTTTGTCCATCGCATATTATAATTTGTGTGCACACGAACGTTATTCCATAAAACAGCACTGAGCGCCGTACATTCTGTGTGCAACCTCCCACCTCCCTTCCTTATGATTCCAAGATAAATGATGCAAAGCGCATGTTCTGGAATACAGACTTTCTTCTCTCAGACTAAAGTGGCTGAAAGGATGAATAATTGATATGCTTAAACTCTACTGATTTTAAACAATATCAGAACCAAGACTCAAAAAAGAAAAAAAGTCCATTCTGGGAGAAAAGCTCGTTTTACACATTTTCCATACACGGCCGGAACAAATCAGCAATTCCAATTATTATGCTCCCTATAATAAAGTTCTTGCAAAGGTTCTGCTTATTCTCTAATGACAAAGTAAAGTGAAATGGAAAATTTCTAATTCCTCCCCACCCAACGGATCCAATACAATGGCCACCATCTGTCCGATGTTTCTCAGATACTGAATATGGGCATCTTCTTGCTGTTCTTGTGATTTCTGCTGCTTGCTACTTGAAGGGCCAGCGGAGTTATCGTTAACGTGGGGCTCTCCTTCACCTGAAAGATTTGTCCACTCGTTGAAGTTCGAAGCAAGGGCTTAATAGAAAAGAATATTCTGAACAAAAGATTTATATTTAGGAAGGTTCTAGGAATTGTCACCACCAAATTGCAAAATTTGCATTCACAGAAGCATGCACTCAACGGAGTAGAACAAGCCCTTATGTGTGTGTGTAACTTGAAAATATCATGAACGACATAAACAAATGGTTTACAGCCAACAAACTGGCACTAAGTTCTCTCTCTCTCTCCATTTTCTTTTCTAAAAAGGAAACTTCATAAAATTTGTTACTAAGCACAAGGCATATAATAGGTTTTATGAAAAATTAATCGCGGAAGTTTAAACAATTTCCTTGGCTTACGAGTTGACAACACCTCAGATTGGAAGAAGCACATTGAGTATATTATTCCCTAATTAAGCTCTGCGTGCCTTGCCATCTGAACAATCATGCCACCCATGACAACAGATACTATAAAGCTAGTTTACTTTGCTTATTTCCACTCTGTGGTGTCTTATGGATTAATATTTTGGGGGAATTCAACAGACAGTAATAAGGCTTTTTACATGCAAAAGAAAATCACAACAATGGCAGGTGTCAAAAGCAGCGTATCTTGTAGAAAATTATTTCGTAAATTTAATATACTTCCACTTGCAAGTGAATTTATACTCTGCTTGCTATCATTTGTGGTGGAAAAGTTGGATAATTTTAAAAGAAATACAGATGTACATAATTTAATTACAAGATGTAAACCCTGCTAAATGTCAAAGAGGAGTGTACTTTACACGTGTCAAGTTATTTAATAATCACCAACCAACAATTAAAACTCTAAATTGTGATATAAATGTATTCAAGCCTGCACTGAAATTAGCTTTCATACTTGAATTGCAAAATCTGAAGGTTTATGTACATTCATATGTGAAACACGTTCTTGTAATTGTGTCAAAAGTACCGAGGTTTACGTATATTGAATGAAGTCCTGAAGTTTATGTTTACTGTATGAAATGACTTGATCTGCATCCCATGGTTTAGTTCTAAGAAGGATCCATGGAATGCAAAGAAACTCTACTCTCTAACATACCTGAATAATGCAATTCCTTATCCAAGTCACAAACACTCCAGGTGCTTCGTTCTGTCTGGTTCTTCACAACTCCAACTCCAAATAAGCTGCTTCCCCATCACGCACACAACTGATCTTCTCAAACGCTTATATTCAGACAAATTGGTCTGCCATGTCTTCGTTGAAACCAGTCCACACACACTACAGCTACAGTTCACATGAAAGTTGCTACTCAGCACATCCCCTGATCTCAAACTCCTCTTTGAGACAGACTAGGCACTCCCACTAAATCTATAACAGTACACCTCCTCGGAAAGCAAGGTAATCGCACGAGGGCCTGAGGTCTTCCTTGTGGCATTGTGAGGCATGCTACGAACACCCCATACTTGGTCACTAGGAATCAAAAGTGGGCAACTGTGGTGCGGTGGCCACTTAACCAACATTACAACCTGTAACCCTAGCTGCTTACTTCTAGCTTCTTCACTGCGATAAGCTCTTGCACAAATTTAAATCAACAGCTACTGAATTTCCACATGCAAGTCACAAAAACAGAGGCTGCCACCACGAGTCTGTGGGTCATCCCAACCGCATCGACTGATGAATTGTGTCCATCACGCACAATGGTCATGTCAGCTACCGGAGCAAAGTCTTGCTACCTCCGTAGTAATGATGGACTCGAAACTGCATAACGGCTGAAGTATCCCATATGCTTGCATTCACGCCTACCTGAAACAAAACCATGTACAGAAATAAACATCCGCATTGAGAGACCAGTATTAATTCTTACTACGAAGGCACTCTACACCACATTAATAACGTACTAGCAACTAATCCGGCCTTTCGTGCAACCAAAATATTTCCCACTTTACGTACTTCACACGGGAGAAAGATGACAAACATCAGATCAAATAAACTTGCAAGCCCTGGCAATATAAGAGAGTAAAGCTGCACTCGACTGGGCATGCATCCTACCATCACGCCGTCCGAAGGAAACAATACCAGCAGAGGAGCTGCGCCATTTTCTCGCACGCAGGGACGGCAACGTCTGAAAAACAGCGAACACATCCCGCCACCGCCGGAGCACGAGGGATATTCAATGATCAATATGTGCGCACCCTGACGAACTGTCCTGTCATCTACCGACAATACCCCTGAGGTACATGCGTGTCCGCGAACACTACACGGCACTGCCGAACCAAATGCTGACTGAAATACCACTCCAAAGACCGTAAACTGATAAACACAAGGCAGGTAGCTCCAAAATTGACTTTCGATATCACGCCCGTGCGCACAGACATGTTTATTTGTTACCATGCACTTGGGCAAACATTACACGGATCCCTAGGGTCAAATCAACAGGTCACGCCGCCATTGTGCCAATTCTTTCAAGTACTGCATAATTTTTTGAAGGAGTCTCCACGAACAGCGGAGAATTTTATGGAAGTGCATTAAGACGCACTCTTTGAACCAAGGTCAACAGTTCATGACACGAAATAACAGAAAAAGATAATTATTTGTCTGAATTCGATTCTACAAGGAATTTAATCCATGCTTACACGTGATATGAGCAATGCGACAGAGTTGGAGAATGTGTAATATTCCTAAGAATTCCATTCACGCAGTGCATTTATTGAGACTATCTGCTGGTTTCTTCCAGCTTAAAACATGTTTTCAAACACGGCAGCAATTTCTTTCTCGTACTGAACACGTACAGGTGTTCAACTTATCAAATGGGACACGAAGTAAGTGCTGGAAACAGCGACTTCTTCAAGTTTTTCTATTATTCTCGAGACAGTATTCAATGGCGCAACAAATATTCGAGCTGAGGAACGACTGGATTTTAGAGCAACACACACCTGAACGCGGTCCTAAATTCGTCAGAATCTATCGAGAATCGATGAACCAATTACTGTAACCTGAGTGTCAACCCATCCTAATCTTCGGAACTTATTAAAAACACAGACAGAGAGAGAGAGATGCTTCAACTAAGTTAACAGTCCTATAATATTTCTTGATGATTTAGACAGGTGTAATACTTCGTTTCTCACTCTGTAAGACAATCCGAACTTGAAAACACTTAGGGAAAGAGATTCAAGAAGATTATTTACAAGCGAGTGGGGCGAAGTAATACTGATAAAGAAAAAAGTTTGTAAACGGTACATTAAGCCTTCAACAGAGAATGCTAAATACCAAGTAGTTCAATTCTGAAAGTTTACTTCAACATATGTACCAAGTGCTTTAATTATGATGACTTTTATATTTATGGCTTTTCTATGATTCTCACTATAAACAGCGATCATTTCCTTAAACAGCGTTAACCAGTTGATCTTCGTAATGGTGAAGAGTTGTGTTTTCTTCGCGGTACGGACTGGATTCTTAAATATAATTCAGACGAACTATGATTCTCGGAATAAACAGCGATCATTTCCTTAAACAGCGTTAACCAGTTGATTTTCGTAATGGTGAAGAGTTGTGTTTTCTTCGCGGTACGGACTGAATTCTTAAATATAATTCAGACGACCTACGGCTTCATGGGGTTAATGATGCTTACTTTTTACATTTCAAAGAGCACACAAAAAGTTAAGTTATGAACCCTCTTAGGAAAGGAATGAATTATTTCGGAAGATTTAGTAGCGGTGAGACTTAATATTAAACTGTGTTATTGTATAAAGAGTATCTAGAGATGTGAATCAGACTGCAGTGACTCACGATAGACTCAAATTTCGGTTTCCTTGCACTTGTAAACCTTCAGTTTCATTGATTAGGAAAATAGATCAGGTACTCAATTTGACGATATTTTATATTACTATACACAGAATAAACTGAAAGTCGACAAAACTGCAATTTTTATTAGCGAAGAGTAATTATAACTGTTATAAATTACGCCTTCATAGTTTTCTGACTCGAGATACTGTAAACTGGTGTAGCTTTAATTCAATATATATCTCTACTGTGTTGCTACAAGTGGACTTGAATATCAATTCTTGAGTCTTGGTCTACGCTCCTGTATCCCATCACCATCCTTCGGGATAAAACGCAGAACGATACTTCGTTCTGATGACTGCCTCAATCAAGCAAAAGATGTTGAAAATGTTTCTCCATATTTTGGGAACCTCTGCTCTATACAGCAGCTCTGTCTAATTCCATCACAGCGTAAAGGACGCCTACTCAGTCGCGTCTCTGGCAGACGGCTAATCCAAATCAATACAGACTCCATACGCAATACTCGGTCCACCTAACACCACAGCATTTCCTTACGAAATTTATCCAACAGAAATGAAGTAAGGACGACCAATCAGTTTTTAAAATTTCTGTGTCTATACACGAAGAGAAAGGCTTTGACCAGTTAAACGACTGTCAGCTACACGATGACTGCCGTACATGTTTACATCAAGAGAGACGGAAGAAATTGGTCTCATACCGCAAGTGTGCGTGTCTATCACCGGACACGCAACGTCTCTGTGATTGTCTGCATTTTCTCCTTTTCCAATCTTTCCCATCAACAATTCTCAAATGATCTGTAACTTTTCCTTTCTGTTTCCAACTCATAAAAGAACTCGATTCCTTACCGTACGTAGGGGGTTTCAAACATTCTTTGATTTTGGCGATATCGGTACCTTCGCGAAATCCCATCCATGCAGATCAGGCTTTACTCAGACACTACATTGCCGTCGAGACATACTAATTTTTAATTTCCCACAGAACGCTATCTACGAAAGTCATTATAATTTTGAATCAACCTAGAAATAATACATCACCGTACTCACCCGAGTCCATCGCTCACTGGTGCCTCATCGTTTCAGACGTCTCGTGCCAGACGACGTCACAGAGCAGCGTCCAGGAGCGAGACGTGGAAAAATCTTCAGGTTCAGAGGGTTCACGACGGCGATGAAGAATGATGATATCATAATCACCGTGAATATGAAGAGGGCTCCGCCAACCACCTCAAAGCAGACATAATGACAAAAATTTATAATTACGTCGCTTCTGTATGTAAGCTCTGAAACTCGATCAGTGGGCATTATCTGACAATTTCTCATTGTACTCACCGGAGTCCTTAGTTCGCTGCTGCTGTAATATAATTTTCGGGTTGTCGTGTTAGCAAGCTCACGATGTAAGCGGCCGTCATCCTCACCGCTCCGTAAACCTCAAGTCTTGAACGAGCGTCACGTGGTTGTTACCACTGACCTAGAAGGAGACGGAATGCGTGGGCAGTATCACAGAACAATCAAAACGTAAAATAGAATAATATCTCAGAATACTTAGTTCAGTGTTGCAACGTCATTTCAGCCATCTTGTCTTGTGTGACGCAGGCCAAGTCACGTTGTATCGGTAACAGCACGCAATATAAGTTTTTCTCTCAACGTACTTTCAGAACTCTCTACTTCAGAGGACGGAATATTTCATGCAACTCACCTTGAATGACTTAAGTAGGCTCGCGTTGTACAGGACGTAGCACCCGAGGACACAAAACAGGACACATGTACTCTCGCATGTGCGTGTCACAGTCCTTGAGAAAAATATATAGACGATCTTATATCACTCCACTTTCTCCATGGAAAAGCGACGTAATTCACCTGTAAAGCCGCCAGACAGAAATGCCGATAAGTCAGGGTCGTTATCTATCCGACCAGGTTAAATCTGTATTCATTATGATAAGGTCAAATCCAGGAGTCAATTATAATAAATATTACAATTTTCATCGATTTGTGCTTACATTACACGTACAGTGAATGGCAAAAGAGGTGGAAATCCACACAATAAGAATTTATTATTATTTTCGCTTCAGATTCCAGGATTAAATTTTCAATGGTGCAAGGGTTTAAGTCGAATAAAATCTAACTCAACGATTTTTGTAATTTCTAGAGAAAATCGGTTAGTATTTTCATTATCACGAATTCGCCTGCATTCTTTAGAGCCTCGTACTACCACCACGAAAGCTTCAACAACTCTTTGGCTGTCGAACAAATCGATAATTAAACCAAACACAAGCTGAGACGTAATATCAAAATGGCTGACTGAAGCCCCAACTTACGTAAAGACTGGACACGTACGCGCTGTACCGGAGCAGGAGACAGACAACCAGAAACAAACTCAACTTGTCCGTAGGAAACAAGTTTCGCGGAGCATGCCGGGAAAGGCAAAGATGAAAAACTCATCCACCGCGTGTCGGCAGAGATGACTAAGGGGCAGATAAAATTATACGTCCAGTAATAAAACACTAGAAGCGAAAATACTACGAGCAGCGAAAACTCAATGATTTAATCGAATGAAACCAAATCGCGGGACGGAGGGTCAGCCTCAGGTCGTAAATGGTCGTAGAGAATAAAACAAGGCTCGAAAAACGTAAAATAAACGGCAGCGTCCTCTGTGCGGGAACATCGGGACCCACCAAAAGCGCCGTTACCCACAGAGGGCGCAAGTTATTATTTTGCTTTAAGAGGTTTGTTTTAAGTTCCTATGACCACTTAGCGGCTGGGGTTGAGCCCCCCTGTCGGTATTATTCCATATCAATTACTGCTCTTTCGCTGCTGGTACAATTTTCGAATTCTGAGTGGTCCTCTCATTATACCTAATCTTACTATGCTCTTGCTATATCCCCTAGACAAGATCTGTTGCCAGGTCGGTTAGTCGAAAGACTTGGACGACTCGCCTCGCCCACAAGGTTCTGTTTTCCGTAGCGTGCGAGCGCAAAGCCAACGAGTTGGACTCGTCCGACTCGGGCGGTTCGTTGGAACCAGGCGCCCGGCGCCCAGGCCATTGTCCGGAGCCGGGTCCGCGCCACTGCTCGCTCAAGAAACGGCCTGGGCCTCCACCTCCTTTCGTGGGGGTTAGGGCGCTGGGGGTTAGGGCCGGGGGGTGGGGTTAGGGCCGTGGGGGGGTTAGGGCCGGGGGAGGGGTTAGGGCCGGGGGGGTTAGGGCCGGGGGTGGGGGTTAGGGACGGGGGGGGTTAGGGCCGGGGGGGGTTAGGGCCGGGGGAGGGGTTAGGGCCGGGGGGGGGTTAGGGCCGGGGGGGGGGTTAGGGCCGGGGGGGGGGTTAGGGCCGGGGGGGCGCTAAGTTGATTAGGGCGTTTCATGCCATTTGCAGAAACATTTAATTTTTTAAAAATTTCGACATTTTTTAAAATTTCAATTTTTTCGAAAATTTTCGAAAAATCGAAAAACGTGAGAAATCGTCCAAAAAGCTAGGTTAGGTTAGGTTAGGATAGGTTAGGTTATGTTAGGTAAGATTAGTTTTTTTAAATTTCAATTTTTTCGAAAATTCTCGAAAAATCGAATATCGTGGGAAATCGTACAAAAAGCGCACAAAACCAAATTTTTTTGAAAAATTCTGAATTCAAAATTTTTTCGAAAATTTTGAAAATCTTTAGTTTTCTTCGCGTTTCATGCCATTTGCAGCCACTTTTAATTTTTTAAAATTTCTACAATTTTTTAAAATTTCAATTTTTTCGAAATTTTTCGAAAAATCGAAAAACGTGGGAAATCGTCCAAAAAGCGCACAAAACCAAAATTTTTTGAAAAATTCTGAATTCAAATTTTTTTTCGAAAATTTCGAAAATCTTAAGTTTTCTTCGCGTTTCATGCCATTTGCAGCCACTTTTAATTTTTTTAAAATTTCTACAATTTTTGAAAATTTCAATTTCTTCGAAAATTTTCGAAAAATCGAAAAACGTGGGAAATGGTCCAAAAAGCGCAGAAAACCAAAAAGTTTGAAAAATTTTGATTTCAAAATTTTTTTCGAAGATTTCGAAAATCCAGTTTTCTTCGCGTTTCATGCCATTTGCAGCCACTTTTAATTTTTTGAAAATTTTGAAAATTTTTGAAAATTTCAATTTTTTCGAAAATTTTCGAAAAATCGAAAAACGTGGGAAATCGTCCATAAAGCGCAGAAAACCAAAAAAATTTCAAAAATTCTGAATTCAAATTTTTTTTCGAAAATTTCGAATATCTTTAGTTTTCTTCGCGTTTCATGCCATTTACAGCAACTTTTACTTTTTTGAAACTTTTTGAAAATTTTTTAAAATTTCAATTTTATCGAAAATTTTCGGAAATTTCGAAAAAAGGGAAATCGTCGAAAATGCTAGGTTAGGTTAGGTTAGGTTAGGTTAGGTTAGGTTAGGTTAGGTTAGGTTAGGTTAGGTTAGGTTAGGTTAGGTTAGGTTAGGTTAGGTTAGGTTAGGTTAGGTTAGGTTAGGTTAGGTTAGGTTAGGTAAGGTTAGGTTAGGTTAGGTTAGGTTAGGTTAGGTTAGGTTAGGTTAGGTTAGGTTAGGTTAGGTTAGGTTAAGTTATTTTTTTAAATTTTCAATTTTTCGAAAATTTTCGAAAAATCTAAAAACGTGGGAAATCGTCCAAAAAGCGCACAAAACCAAAAATTTTTGAAAAATTCTGAATTCAAATTTTTTTCGAAAATATCGAAAATATTTAGTTTTCTTCTCGTTTCATGCCATTTACAGCAACTTTTAATTTTTTGAAAATTTCTAAAATTTTTGAAAATTTTAATTTTTTCGAAAATTTTCGAAAAATCGAAAAACGTGGGAAATCGTCCATAAAGCGCAGAAAACCAAAAAATTTTCAAAAATTCTGAATTCAAATTTTTTTTCGAAAATTTCGAAAATCTTTAGTTTTCTTCGCGTTTCATGCCATTTACAGCAACTTTTAATTTTTTGAAACTTTTTGAAAATTTTTTAAAATTTCAATTTTTTCGAAAATTTTCGGAAATTTCGAAAAAAGGGAAATCGTCGAAAATGCTAGGTTAAGTTAGGTTAGGTTAAATTAGGTAAGGTTAGGTTAGGTTAGGTTAGGTTAGGTTAGGTTAGGTTAGGTTAGGTTAGGTTAGGTTAGGTTAGGTTAGGTTAGGTTAGGTTAGGTTAGGTTAGGTTAGGTTAGGTTAGGTTAGGTTATGTTAGGTTAGGTTAGGTTAGGTTAGGTTAGGTTAGGTTAGGTTAGATTAGGTTAGGTTAGGTTAGGTTAGGTTAGGTTAGGTTAGGTTAGGTTAGGTTAGGTTAGGTTAGGTTAGGTTATTTTTTTAAATTTTCAATTTTTCGAAAATTTTCGAAAAATCGAAAAACGTGGGAAATCGTCCAAAAAGCGCACAAAACCAAAATTTTTTGAAAAATTCTGAATTCAAATTTTTTTTCGAAAATTTCGAAAATATTTAGTTTTCTTAGCGTTTCATGCCATTTACAGCCACTTTTAATTTTTTTGAAAATTTCGAAAAATTTTCAAAATTTTAATTTTTTCGAAAATTTTCGAAAAATCGAAAAACGTGGGAAATCGTCCATAAAGCGCAGAAAACCAAAAAATTTTCAAAAATTCTGAATTCAATTTTTTTTTCGAAAATTTCGAAAATCTTTAGTTTTCTTCGCGTTTCATGCCATTTACAGCAACTTTTAATTTTTTGAAACTTTTTGAAAATTTTTTAAAATTTCAATTTTTTCGAAAATTTTCGGAAATTTCGAAAAAAGGGAAATCGTCGAAAATGCTAGGTTAGGTTAGGTTAGGTTAGGTTAGGTAAGGTTAGGTTAGGTTAGGTTAGGTTAGGTTAGGTTAGGTTAGGTTAGGTTTGGTTAGGTTAGGTTAGGTTAGGTTAGGTTAGGTTAGGTTAGGTTAGGTTAGGTTAAGTTAGGTTAGGTTAGGTTAGGTTAGGTTAGGTTAGGTTAGGTTAGGTTAGGTTAGGTTAGGTTATTTTTTTAAATTTTCAATTTTTCGAAAATTTTCGAAAAATAAAAAACGTGGGAAATCGTCCAAAAAGCGCACAAAACCAAAAATTTTTGAAAAATTCTGAATTCAAATTTTTTTTCGAAAATTTCGAAAATATTTAGTTTTCTTCGCGTTTCATGCCATTTACAGCCACTTTTAATTTTTTTGAAAATTTCGAAAATTTTTGAAAATTTTAATTTTTTCGAAAATTTTCGAAAAATCGAAAAACGTGGGAAATCGTCCATAAAGCGCAGAAAACCAAAAAATTTACAAAAATTCTGAATTCAAATTTTTTTTCGAAAATTTCGAAAATCTTTATTTTTCTTCGCATTTCATTCCATTTACAGCAACTTTTAATTTTTTGAAACTTTTTGAAAATTTTTGAAAATTTCAATTTTTTCGAAAATTTTCGGAAATTTCGAAAAAAGGGAAATCGTCGAAAATGCTAGGTTAGCTTAGGTCAGGTTAGGTAAGGTTAGGTTAGGTTAGGTTAGGTTAGGTTAGGTTAGGTTAGGTTAGGTTAGGTTAGGTTAGGTTAGGTTAGGTTAGGTTAGGTTAGGTTAGGTTAGGTTAGGTTAGGTTAGGTTAGGTTAGGTTAGGTTAAGTTAGGTTAGGTTAGGTTAGGTTAGGTTAGGTTAGGTTTTGTTAGGTTAGGTTATTTTTTTAAATTTTCAACTTTTCGAAAATTTTCGAAAAATCGAAAAACTTGGGAAATCGTCCAAAAAGCGCACAAAACCAAAAAAATTTGAAAAATTCTGAATTCAAATTTTTTTTCGAAAATTTCGAAAATATTTAGTTTTCTTCGCGTTTCATGAAATTTACAGCCACTTTTAATTTTTTGAAAATTTCGAAAATTTTTGAAAATTTTAATTTTTTCGAAAATTTTCGAAAAATCGAAAAACGTGGGAAATCGTCCATAAAGCGCAGAAAACCAAAAAATTTTCAAAAATTCTGAATTCAAATTTTTTTTCGAAAATTTCGAAAATCTTTAGTTTTCTTCGCGTTTCATGCCATTTACAGCAACTTTTAATTTTTTGAAACTTTTTGAAATTTTTTTAAAATTTCAATTTTTTCGAAAATTTTCGGAAATTTCGAAAAAAGGGAAATCGTCGAAAATGCTAGGTTAGGTTAGGTTAGGTTAGGTTAGGTAAGGTTAGGTTAGGTTAGGTTAGGTTAGGTTAGGTTAGGTTAGGTTAGGTTAGGTTAGGTTAGGTTAGGTTAGGTTAGGTTAGGTTAGGTTAGGTTAGGTTAGGTTAGGTTAGGTTAGGTTAGGTTAGGTTAGGTTAGGTAAGGTTAGGTTAGGTTAGGTTAGGTTAGGTTAGGTTAGGTTAGGTTAGGTTAGGTTAGGTTAGGTTAGGTTATTTTTTTAAATTTTCAATTTTTCGAAAATTTTCGAAAAATCGAAAAACGTGGGAAATCGTCCAAAAAGCGCACAAAACCAAAAATTTTTGAAAAATTCTGAATTCAAATTTTTTTTCGAAAATTTCGAAAATATTTAGTTTTCTTAGCGTTTCATGCCATTTACAGCCACTTTTAATTTTTTTGAAAATTTCGAAAATTTTTCAAAATTTTAATTTTTTCGAAAATTTTCCAAAAATCGAAAAACGTGGGAAATCGTCCATAAAGCGCAGAAAACCAAAAAATTTTCAAAAATTCTGAATTCAAATTTTTTTTCGAAAATTTCGAAAATCTTTAGTTTTCTTCGCGTTTCATGCCATTTACAGCAACTTTTAATTTTTTGAAACTTTTTGAAAATTTTTTAAAATTTCAATTTTTTCGAAAATTTTCGGAAATTTCGAAAAAAGGGAAATCGTCGAAAATGCTAGGTTAGGTTAGGTTAGGTTAGGTAAGGTTAGGTTAGGTTAGGTTAGGTTAGGGTAGGTTAGGTTAGGTTAGGTTAGGTTAGGTTAGGTTAGGTTAGGTTAGGTTAGGTTAGGTTAGGTTAGGTTAGGTTAGGTTAGGTTAGGTTAGGTTAGGTTAGGTTGGGTTAGGTTAGGTTAGGTTAGGTTAGGTTAGGTTAGGTTAGGTTAGGTTAGGTTAGTTTAGGTTAAGTTAGGTTAGGTTAGGTTAGGTTAGGTTAGGTTAGGTTAGGTTATTTTTTTAAATTTTCAATTTTTCGAAAATTTTCGAAAAATAAAAAACGTGGGAAATCGTCCATAAAGCGCAGAAAACCAAAAAATTTTCAAAAATTCTGAATTCAATTTTTTTTTCGAAAATTTCGAAAATCTTTAGTTTTCTTCGCGTTTCATGCCATTTACAGCAACTTTTAATTTTTTGAAACTTTTTGAAATTTTTTTAAAATTTCAATTTTTTCGAAAATTTTCGGAAATTTCGAAAAAAGGGAAATCGTCGAAAATGCTAGGTTAGGTTAGGTTAGGTTAGGTTAGGTAAGGTTAGGTTAGGTTAGGTTAGGTTAGGTTAGGTTAGGTTAGGTTAGGTTAGGTTAGGTTAGGTTAGGTTAGGTTAGGTTAGGTTAGGTTAGGTTAGGTTAGGTTAGGTTAAGTTAGGTTAGGTTAGGTTAGGTTAGGTTAGGTTAGGTTAGGTTAGGTTAGGTTAGGTTAGGTTAGGTTATTTTTTAAATTTTCAATTTTTCGAAAATTTTCGAAAAATAAAAAACGTGGGAAATCGTCCAAAAAGCGCACAAAACCAAAAATTTTTGAAAAATTCTGAATTCAAATTTTTTTTCGAAAATTTCGAAAATATTTAGTTTTCTTCGCGTTTCATGCCATTTACAGCCACTTTTAATTTTTTTGAAAATTTCGAAAATTTTTGAAAATTTTAATTTTTTCGAAAATTTTCGAAAAATCGAAAAACGTGGGAAATCGTCCATAAAGCGCAGAAAACCAAAAAATTTACAAAAATTCTGAATTCAAATTTTTTTTCGAAAATTTCGAAAATCTTTAGTTTTCTTCGCATTTCATTCCATTTACAGCAACTTTTAATTTTTTGAAACTTTTTGAAAATTTTTGAAAATTTCAATTTTTTCGAAAATTTTCGGAAATTTCGAAAAAAGGGAAATCGTCGAAAATGCTAGGTTAGCTTAGGTCAGGTTAGGTAAGGTTAGGTTAGGTTAGGTTAGGTTAGGTTAGGTTAGGTTAGGTTAGGTTAGGTTAGGTTAGGTTAGGTTAGGTTAGGTTAGGTTAGGTTAGGTTAGGTTAGGTTAGGTTAGGTTAGGTTAGGTTAGGTTAAGTTAGGTTAGGTTAGGTTAGGTTAGGTTAGGTTAGGTTAGGTTTTGTTAGGTTAGGTTATTTTTTTAAATTTTCAACTTTTCGAAAATTTTCGAAAAATCGAAAAACTTGGGAAATCGTCCAAAAAGCGCACAAAACCAAAAAAATTTGAAAAATTCTGAATTCAAATTTTTTTTCGAAAATTTCGAAAATATTTAGTTTTCTTCGCGTTTCATGAAATTTACAGCCACTTTTAATTTTTTGAAAATTTTTGAAAATTTTAATTTTTTCGAAAATTTTCGAAAAATCGAAAAACGTGGGAAATCGTCCATAAAGCGCAGAAAACCAAAAAATTTTCAAAAATTCTGAATTCAAATTTTTTTTCGAAAATTTCGAAAATCTTTAGTTTTCTTCGCGTTTCATGCCATTTACAGCAACTTTTAATTTTTTGAAACTTTTTGAAATTTTTTTAAAATTTCAATTTTTTCGAAAATTTTCGGAAATTTCGAAAAAAGGGAAATCGTCGAAAATGCTAGGTTAGGTTAGGTTAGGTTAGGTTAGGTAAGGTTAGGTTAGGTTAGGTTAGGTTAGGTTAGGTTAGGTTAGGTTAGGTTAGGTTAGGTTAGGTTAGGTTAGGTTAGGTTAGGTTAGGTTAGGTTAGGTTAGGTTAGGTTAGGTTAGGTTAGGTTAGGTTAGGTTAGGTAAGGTTAGGTTAGGTTAGGTTAGGTTAGGTTAGGTTAGGTTAGGTTAGGTTAGGTTAGGTTAGGTTATTTTTTTAAATTTTCAATTTTTCGAAAATTTTCGAAAAATCGAAAAACGTGGGAAATCGTCCAAAAAGCGCACAAAACCAAAATTTTTTGAAAAATTCTGAATTCAAATTTTTTTTCGAAAATTTCGAAAATATTTAGTTTTCTTAGCGTTTCATGCCATTTACAGCCACTTTTAATTTTTTTGAAAATTTCGAAAATTTTTCAAAATTTTAATTTTTTCGAAAATTTTCCAAAAATCGAAAAACGTGGGAAATCGTCCATAAAGCGCAGAAAACCAAAAAATTTTCAAAAATTCTGAATTCAAATTTTTTTTCGAAAATTTCGAAAATCTTTAGTTTTCTTCGCGTTTCATGCCATTTACAGCAACTTTTAATTTTTTGAAACTTTTTGAAAATTTTTTAAAATTTCAATTTTTTCGAAAATTTTCGGAAATTTCGAAAAAAGGGAAATCGTCGAAAATGCTAGGTTAGGTTAGGTTAGGTTAGGTAAGGTTAGGTTAGGTTAGGTTAGGTTAGGGTAGGTTAGGTTAGGTTAGGTTAGGTTAGGTTAGGTTAGGTTAGGTTAGGTTAGGTTAGGTTAGGTTAGGTTAGGTTAGGTTAGGTTAGGTTAGGTTAGGTTAGGTTAGGTTAGGTTAGGTTAGGTTGGGTTAGGTTAGGTTAGGTTAGGTTAGGTTAGGTTAGGTTAGGTTAGGTTAGGTTAGTTTAGGTTAGGTTAGGTTAGGTTAGGTTAGGTTAGGTTAGGTTAGGTTAGGTTAGGTTATTTTTTTAAATTTTCAATTTTTCGAAAATTTTCGAAAAATAAAAAACGTGGGAAATCGTCCAAAAAGCGCACAAAACCAAAAATTTTTGAAAAATTCTGAATTCAAATTTTTTTTCGAAAATTTCGAAAATATTTAGTTTTCTTCGCGTTTCATGCCATTTACAGCCACTTTTAATTTTTCTGAAAATTTCGAAAAATTTTGAAAATTTTAATTTTTTCGAAAATTTTCGAAAAATCGAAAAACGTGGGAAATCGTCCATAAAGCGCAGAAAACCAAAAAATTTACAAAAATTCTGAATTCAAATTTTTTTTCGAAAATTTCGAAAATCTTTAGTTTTCTTCGCATTTCATTCCATTTACAGCAACTTTTAATTTTTTGAAACTTTTTGAAAATTTTTGAAAATTTCAATTTTTTCGAAAATTTTCGGAAATTTCGAAAAAAGGGAAATCGTCGAAAATGCTAGGTTAGCTTAGGTTAGGTTAGGTAAGGTTAGGTTAGGTTAGGTTAGGTTAGGTTAGGTTAGGTTAGGTTAGGTTAGGTTAGGTTAGGTTAGGTTAGGTTAGGTTAGGTTAGGTTAGGTTAGGTTAGGTTAGGTTAGGTTAGGTTAGGTTAGGTTAGGTTAAGTTAGGTTAGGTTAGGTTAGGTTAGGTTAGGTTAGGTTAGGTTAGGTTTTGTTAGGTTAGGTTATTTTTTTAAATTTTCAACTTTTCGAAAATTTTCGAAAAATCGAAAAACTTGGGAAATCGTCCAAAAAGCGCACAAAACCAAAAAAATTTGAAAAATTCTGAATTCAAATTTTTTTTCGAAAATTTCGAAAATATTTAGTTTTCTTCGCGTTTCATGAAATTTACAGCCACTTTTAATTTTTTGAAAATTTCGAAAATTTTTGAAAATTTTAATTTTTTCGAAAATTTTCGAAAAATCTAAAAACGTGGGAAATCGTCCATAAAGCGCAGAAAACCAAAAAATTTTCAAAAATTCTGAATTCAAATTTTTTTTTCGAAAATTTCGAAAATCTTTAGTTTTCTTCGCGTTTCATGCCATTTACAGCAACTTTTAATTTTTTGAAACTTTTTGAAATTTTTTTAAAATTTCAATTTTTTCGAAAATTTTCGGAAATTTCGAAAAAAGGGAAATCGTCGAAAATGCTAGGTTAGGTTAGGTTAGGTTAGGTTAGGTAAGGTTAGGTTAGGTTAGGTTAGGTTAGGTTAGGTTAGGTTAGGTTAGGTTAGGTTAGGTTAGGTTAGGTTAGGTTAGGTTAGGTTAGGTTAGGTTAGGTTAGGTTAGGTTAGGTTAGGTTAGGTTAGGTTAGGTAGGTTAGGTTAGGTTAGGTTAGGTTAGGTTAGGTTAGGTTAGGTTAGGTTAGGTTAGGTTAGGTTAGGTTAGGTTAGGTTATTTTTTTAAATTTTCAATTTTTCGAAAATTTTCGAAAAATCGAAAAACGTGGGAAATCGTCCAAAAAGCGCACAAAACCAAAAATTTTTGAAAAATTCTGAATTCAAATTTTTTTTCGAAAATTTCGAAAATATTTAGTTTTCTTAGCGTTTCATGCCATTTACAGCCACTTTTAATTTTTTTGAAAATTTCGAAAATTTTTCAAAATTTTAATTTTTTCGAAAATTTTCCAAAAATCGAAAAACGTGGGAAATCGTCCATAAAGCGCAGAAAACCAAAAAATTTTCAAAAATTCTGAATTCAAATTTTTTTTCGAAAATTTCGAAAATCTTTAGTTTTCTTCGCGTTTCATGCCATTTACAGCAACTTTTAATTTTTTGAAACTTTTTGAAAATTTTTGAAAATTTCAATTTTTTCGAAAATTTTCGGAAATTTCGAAAAAAGGGAAATCGTCGAAAATGCTAGGTTAGGTTAGGTTAGGTTAGGTAAGGTTAGGTTAGGTTAGGTTAGGTTAGGGTAGGTTAGGTTAGGTTAGGTTAGGTTAGGTTAGGTTAGGTTAGGTTAGGTTAGGTTAGGTTAGGTTAGGTTAGGTTAGGTTAGGTTAGGTTGGGTTAGGTTAGGTTAGGTTAGGTTAGGTTAGGTTAGGTTAGGTTAGGTTAGGTTAGGTTAGGTTAGTTTAGGTTAGGTTAGGTTAGGTTAGGTTAGGTTAGGTTAGGTTAGGTTAGGTTAGGTTAGGTTAGGTTAGGTTAGGTTAGGTTAGGTTAGGTTAGGTTAGGTTAGGTTAGGTTAGGTTAGGTTAGGTTAGGTTTAGGTTAGGTTAGGTTAGGTTAGGTTAGGTTTGGTTAGGTTAGGTTAGGTTAGGTTAGGTTAGGTTAGGTTAGTGTTAGGTTAGGTTAGTGTTAGGTTAGGTTAGGTTAGGTTAGGTTAGGTTAGGTTAGGTTAGGTTAGGTTAGGTTAGGTTAGGTTAGGTTAGGATAGGTTAGGTTAGGTTAGGTTAGGTTAGGTTAGGTTAGGTTAGGTTAGGTTAGGTTAGGTTAGGTTAGGTTAGGTTAGGTTAGGTTAGGTTAGGTTAGGTTAGGTAGGTAGGTTAGGTTAGGTTAGGTTAGGTTAGGTTAGGTTAGGTTAGGTTAGGTTAGGTTAGGTTAGGTTAGGTTAGGTTAGGTTGGTTAGGTTATTTTTTTAAATTTTCAATTTTTCGAAAATTTTCGAAAAATCGAAAAACGTGGGAAATCGTCCAAAAAGCGCACAAAACCAAAAATTTTTGAAAAATTCTGAATTCAAATTTTTTTTCGAAAATTTCGAAAATATTTAGTTTTCTTAGCGTTTCATGCCATTTACAGCCACTTTTAATTTTTTTGAAAATTTCGAAAATTTTTCAAATTTTAATTTTTTCGAAAATTTTCCAAAAATCGAAAAACGTGGGAAATCGTCCATAAAGCGCAGAAAACCAAAAAAATTTCAAAATTCTGAATTCAAATTTTTTTTCGAAAATTTCGAAAATCTTTAGTTTTCTTCGCGTTTCATGCCATTTACAGCAACTTTTAATTTTTTGAAACTTTTTGAAAATTTTTTAAAATTTCAATTTTTTCGAAAATTTTCGGAAATTTCGAAAAAAGGGAAATCGTCGAAAATGCTAGGTTAGGTTAGGTTAGGTTAGGTAAGGTTAGGTTAGGTTAGGTTAGGTTAGGGTAGGGTAGGTTAGGTTAGGTTAGGTTAGGTTAGGTTAGGTTAGGTTAGGTTAGGTTAGGTTAGGTTAGGTTAGGTTAGGTTAGGTTAGGTTAGGTTAGGTTAGGTTGGGTTAGGTTAGGTTAGGTTAGGTTAGGTTAGGTTAGGTTAGGTTAGGTTAGGTTAGGTTAGTTTAGGTTAGGTTAGGTTAGGTTAGGTTAGGTTAGGTTAGGTTAGGTTAGGTTAGGTTAGGTTAGGTTATTTTTTTAAATTTTCAATTTTTCGAAAATTTTCGAAAAATAAAAAACGTGGGAAATCGTCCAAAAAGCGCACAAAACCAAAAATTTTTGAAAAATTCTGAATTCAAATTTTTTTTCGAAAATTTCGAAAATATTTAGTTTTCTTCGCGTTTCATGCCATTTACAGCCACTTTTAATTTTTTTGAAAATTTCGAAAAATTTTGAAAATTTTAATTTTTTCGAAAATTTTCGAAAAATCGAAAAACGTGGGAAATCGTCCATAAAGCGCAGAAAACCAAAAAATTTTTAAAAATTCTGAATTCAAATTTTTTTTCGAAAATTTCGAAAATCTTTAGTTTTCTTCGCGTTTCATGATATTTACAGCAACTTTTAATTTTTTGAAACTTTTTGAAAAATTTTTAAAATTTCAATTTTTTCGAAAATTTTCGGAAATTTCGAAAAAAGGGAAATCGTCGAAAATGCTAGGTTAGGTTAGGTTAGATTAGGTAAGGTTAGGTTAGGTTAGGTTAGGTTAGGGTAGGTTAGGTTAGGTTAGGTTAGGTTAGGTTAGGTTAGGTTAGGTTAGGTTAGGTTAGGTTAGGTTAGGTTAGGTTAGGTTAGGTTAGGTTAGGTTAGGTTAGGTTAGGTTAGGTTAAGTTAGGTTAGGTTAGGTTAGGTTAGGTTAAGTTAGGTTAGGTTAGGTTAGGTTAGGTTATGTTAGGTTAGGTTAGGTTAAGTTAGGTTAGGTTAGGTTAGGTTAGGTTAGGTTAGGTTAGGTTAGGTTAGGTTAGGTTAAGTTAGGTTAGGTTAGGTTAGGTTAGGTTAGGTTAGGTTAGGTTAGGTTAGGTTAGGTTAGGTTAGGTTAGGTTAGTTTAGGTTAGGTTAGGTTAGGTTAGGTTAGGTTAGGTTAGGTTAGGTTAGGTTAGGTTAGGTTAGGTTAGGTTAGGTTTAGGTTAGGTTAGGTTAGGTTAGGTTAGGTTAGGTTAGGTTAGGTTAGGTTAGGTTAGGTTAGGTTAGGTTAGGTTAGGTTAGGTTAGGTTAGGTTAGGTTAGGTTAGGTTAGTGTTAGGTTAGGTTAGTGTTAGGTTAGGTTAGGTTAGGTTAGGTTAGGTTAGGTTAGGTTAGGTTAGGTTAGGTTAGGTTAGGTTAGGTTAGGTTAGGTTAGGTTAGGTTATTTTTTTAAATTTTCAATTTTTCGAAAATTTTCGAAAAATCGAAAAACGTGGGAAATCGTCCAAAAAGCGCACAAAACCAAAAATTTTTGAAAAATTCTGAATTCAAATTTTTTTTCGAAAATTTCGAAAATATTTAGTTTTCTTCGCGTTTCATGCCATTTACAGCCACTTTTAATTTTTTGAAAATTTCGAAAATTTTTGAAAATTTTAATTTTTTCGAAAATTTTCGAAAAATCGAAAAACGTGGGAAATCGTCCATAAAGCGCAGAAAACCAAAAAATTTTCAAAAATTCTGAATTCAAATTTTTTTTCGAAAATTTCGAAAATCTTTAGTTTTCTTCGCGTTTCATGCCATTTACAGCAACTTTTAATTTTTTGAAACTTTTTGAAAAATTTTTAAAATTTCAATTTTTTCGAAAATTTTCGGAAATTTCGAAAAAAGGGAAATCGTCGAAAATGCTAGGTTAGGTTAGGTTAGGTTAGGTTAGGTAAGGTTAGGTTAGGTTAGGTTAGGTTAGGTTAGGTAAGGTTAGGGTAGGTTAGGTTAGGTTAGGTTAGGTTAGGTTAGGTTAGGTTAGGTTAGGTTAGGTTAGGTTAGGTTAGGTAAGGTTAGGTTAGGTCAGGTTAGGTTAGGTTAGGTTAGGTTAGGTTAGGTTAGGTTAGGTTAGGTTAGGTTAGGTTAGGTTATTTTTTTAAATTTTCAATTTTTCGAAAATTTTCGAAAAATCGAAAAACGTGGGAAATCGTCCAAAAAGCGCACAAAACCAAAAATTTTTGAAAAATTCTGAATTCAAATTTTTTTTCGAAAATTTCGAAAATATTTAGTTTTCTTCGCGTTTCATGCCATTTACAGCCACTTTTAATTTTTTTGAAAATTTCGAAAATTTTTGAAAATTTTAATTTTTTCCAAAATTTTCGAAAAATCGAAAAACGTGGGAAATCGTCCATAAAGCGCAGAAAACCAAAAAAATTTCAAAAATTCTTAATTCAAATTTTTTTTCGAAAATTTCGAAAATCTTTAGTTTTCTTCGCGTTTCATGCCATTTACAGCAACTTTTAATTTTTTGAAACTTTTTGAAACTTTTTGAAAATTTCAATTTTTTCGAAAATTTTCGGAAATTTCGAAAAAAGGGAAATCGTCGAAAATGCTAAGTTAGGTTAGGTTAGGTTAGGTTAGGTAAGGTTAGGTTAGGTTAGGTTAGGTTAGGTTAGGTTAGGTTAGGTTAGGTTAGGTTAGGTTAGGTTAGGTTAGGTTAGGTTATTTTTTTAAATTTTCAATTTTTCGAAAATTTTCGAAAAATCGAAAAACGTGGGAAATCGTCCAAAAAGCGCACAAATCCAAAAAATTTTGAAAAATTCTGAATTCAAATTTTTTTTCGAAAATTTCGAAAATATTTAGTTTTCTTCGCGTTTCATGCCATTTACAGCCACTTTTAATTTTTTTGAAAATTTCGAAAATTTTTGAAAATTTTAATTTTTTCGAAAATTTTCGAAAAATCGAAAAACGTGGAAAATCGTCCATAAAGCGCAGAAAACCAAAAAAATTCAAAAATTCTGAATTCAAATTTTTTTTCGAAAATTTCGAAAATCTTTAGTTTTCTTCGCGTTTCATGCCATTTACAGCAACTTTTAATATTCTGAAAATTTTTGAAAATTTTTTAAAATTTAAATTTTTTCGAAAATTTTCGGAAATTTCGAAAAAAGGGAAATCGTCGAAAATGCTAGGTTAGGTTAGTTTAGGTTAGGTTAGGTAAGGTTAGGTTAGGTTAGGTTAGGTTAGGTTAGGTTAGGTTAGGTTAGGTTAGGTTAGGTTAGGTTTGGTTAGGTTAGGTTAGGTTAGGTTAGGTTAGGTTAGGTTAGGTTAGGTTAGGTTAGGTTAGGTTAGGTTAGGTTAGGTAAGGTTAGGTTAGGTTAGGTTAGGTTAGGTTAGGTTAGGTTAGGTTAGGTTAGGTTAGGTTAGGTTAGGTTAGGTTAGGTTAGGTTAGGTTAGGTTAGGTTAGGTTAGGTTAGGTTTAGGTTAGGTTAGGTTAGGTTAGGTTTGGTTAGGTTAGGTTAGGTTAGGTTAGGTTAGGTTAGGTTAGTGTTAGGTTAGGTTAGTGTTAGGTTAGGTTAGGTTAGGTTAGGTTAGGTTAGGTTAGGTTAGGTTAGGTTAGGTTAGGTTAGGTTAGGTTAGGTTAGGTTAGGTTAGGATAGGTTAGGTTAGGTTAGGTTAGGTTAGGTTAGGTTAGGTTAGGTTAGGTTAGGTTAGGTTAGGTTAGGTTATTTTTTTAAATTTTCAATTTTTCGAAAATTTTCGAAAAATCGAAAAACGTGGGAAATCGTCCAAAAAGCGCACAAAACCAAAAATTTTTGAAAAATTCTGAATTCAAATTTTTTTTCGAAAATTTCGAAAATATTTAGTTTTCTTCGCGTTTCATGCCATTTACAGCCACTTTTAATTTTTTGAAAATTTCTAAAATTTTTGAAAATTTTAATTTTTTCGAAAATTTTCGAAAAATCGAAAAACGTGGGAAATCGTCCATAAAGCGCAGAAAACCAAAAAATTTTCAAAAATTCTGAATTCAAATTTTTTTTCGAAAATTTCGAAAATCTTTAGTTTTCTTCGCGTTTCATGCCATTTACAGCAACTTTTAATTTTTTGAAACTTTTTGAAATTTTTTTAAAATTTCAATTTTTCGAAAATTTTCGGAAATTTCGAAAAAAGGGAAATCGTCGAAAATGCTAGGTTAGGTTAGGTTAGGTTAGGTTAGGTAAGGTTAGGTTAGGTTAGGTTAGGTTAGGTTAGGTTAGGTTAGGTTAGGTTAGGTTAGGTTAGGTTAGGTTAGGTTAGGTTAGGTTAGGTTAGGTTAGGTTGGGTTAGGTTAGGTTAGGTTAGGTTAGGTTAGGTTAGGTTATGTTAGGTTAGGTTAGGTTAGGTTAGGTTAGGTTAGGTTAGATTAGGTTAGGTTATGTTAGGTTAGGTTAGGTTAGGTTAGGTTAGGTTAGGTTAGGTTAGGTTAGGTTAGGTTATTTTTTTAAATTTTCAATTTTTCGAAAATTTTTAAAATCGAAAAACGTGGGAAATCGTCCAAAAAGCGCACAAAACCAAAAATTTTTGAAAAATTCTGAATTCAAATTTTTTTTCGAAAATTTCGAAAATATTTAGTTTTCTTAGCGTTTCATGCCATTTACAGCCACTTTTAATTTTTTTGAAAATTTCGAAAATTTTTGAAAATTTTAATTTTTTCCAAAATTTTCGAAAAATCGAAAAACGTGGGAAATCGTCCATAAAGCGCAGAAAACCAAAAAATTTTCAAAAATTCTGAATTCAAATTTTTTTTCGAAAATTTCGAAAATCTTTAGTTTTCTTCGCGTTTCATGCCATTTACAGCAACTTTTAATTTTTTGAAAATTTTTGAAAATTTCAATTTTTTCGAAAATTTTCGGAAATTTCGAAAAAAAGGAAATCGTCGAAAATGCTAGGTTAGGTTGGGTTAGGTTAGGTTATTTAAGGTTAGGTTAGGTTAGGTTAGGTTAGGTTAGGTTAGGTTAGGTTAGGTTAGGTTAGGTTAGATTAGGTTATGTTTGGTTAGGTTAGGTTAGGTTAGGTTAGGTTACGTTAGGTTAGGTTAGGTTAGGTTAGGTTACGTTAGGTTAGGTTAGGTTAGGTTAGGTTATTTTTTTAAATTTTCAATTTTTCGAAAATTTTCGAAAAATCGAAAAACGTGGGAAATCGTCCAAAAAGCGCACAAAACCAAAATTTTTTGAAAAATTCTGAATTCAAATTTTTTTTCGAAAATTTCGAAAATATTTAGTTTTCTTCGCGTTTCATGCCATTTACAGCCACTTTTAATTTTTTGAAAATTTCGAAAATGTTTGAAAATTTTAATTTTTTCGAAAATTTTCGAAAAATCGAAAAACGTGGGAAATTGTCCATAAAGCGCAGAAAACCAAAAAAATTTCAAAAATTTTGAATTTCAATTTTTTTTCGAAAATTTCGAAAATCTTTAGTTTTCTTCGCGTTTCATGCCATTTACAGCAACTTTTAATTTTTTGAAAATTTCAATTTTTTCGAAAATTTTCGGAAATTTCGAAAAACGGGAAATCGTCGAAAAAGCTAGGTTAGGTTAGGTTAAGTTAGGTTAGGTAAGGTTAGGTTAGGTTAGGTTAGGTTAGGTTAGGTTAGGTTACGTTAGGTTAGGTTAGGTTAGGTTAGGTTAGGTTACGTTAGGTTAGGTTAGGTTAGTTTAGGTTAGGTTAGGTTAGGTTAGGTTAGATTAGGTTAGGTTAGGTTATTTTTTAAAATTTCAATTTTTCGAAAATTTTCGAAAAATCGAAAAACGTGCGAAATCGTCCAAAAAGCGCACAAAACAAAAAAATTTTGAAAAATTCTGAATTCAATTTTTTTTCGAAAATTTCGAAAATATTTAGTTTTCTTCGCGTTTCATGCCATTTGCAGCCACTTTTTTAAATTTTTTGAAAATTTCGAAAAAAATTTAAAATTTCAATTTTTTCGAAAATTTTCAAAAAATCGAAAATGTGGGAAATCGTCCAAAAAGCGCACAAAACCAAAAAAATTTCAAAAATTCTGAATTCAAATTTTTTTTCGAAAATTTCGAAAATCTTTAGTTGGGTGTCTTATAGATGCTCGTGAAGTACAACCTGGTGGCATAGGGGCTGTGTAGTGGCGACATATGCAATAATCGTTTATAGTGCTTCTTTCATTGAGCTGTAGTTTACGAAATCCCACCTGTTTTCATAAATGATGGAAGATATTTAGATTATGGAAATGTTTATTAGTTGGTGTCTTATAGGTGATGTTTGTCGGACTTTTCAAATGACTCAGCTCGCGAGACGTTTTCGCCCTTCTGCAAAATTACTTGTGAGAAATTATCGTGCAGGGAGAATGTCGGTGCTGAATTTTCGTGATGTCTTGAGTGCCAACATGAAATGTGAGGAGGATAAGTTCGTGTTGGAAAGGACGTGGACGATTTCACTGGGTGATTTATAGGTAGACGTGCAGGTATTCAAGAGTTGTGTCTGGTATCAATCTGAGCAGGGTGTCGAAGGTTGCTCTGTGCAGTAACATAACGGCGACCGACAGGTTATGTGACAAATGTGCCCTAGGATGTAGGCGATGTAGATGCAAATTGTGGGCTACTTGTTTCATAGTGCTTCGTGCGAAGTTGATTGAGCTGTAGTTTATTGGGTGTGGTTGGATTCATTAATTATTTTATGATTTTTGAGGTTATGGAAGTGATTGGTAGTTGGTTTCTTATAGGCGAAGTTGGTAGCTCGTTTCGCCTTAATTTTTTTCTTTACTTCCTCTCGTTTTTAAAGGAGAAGATGTGTCACTAATGGTAGTCACGGAATAAAGTTTGAGGTCTTCATAATTTTACAGTCTTTCGAGTGGTATTTCAGTCAGCATTTGGTTCGGCAGTGCCGTGTAGTGTTCGCGGACGTTCATGTACCTCAGGTGTATTGTCGGTAGATGACAGGACAGTTCGTCAGGGTGCGCACATATTGATCATTGAATATCCCTCATGCTCCGCCGGTGGCGGAATGTGTTCGCTGTTTTTCAGACGTTGCCGTCCCTGCGTGCGAGAAAATGGCGCAGCTCCTCTGCTGTTATTGTTTACTTCGGACGGCGTGATGGTAGGATGCATGCCCAGTCGAGTGCAGCTTTACTCTCTTATATTTCCAATGCTTGCAAGTTTATTTTAACTGATGTTTGTCATCTTTCTCCTGTGTGAAGTACGTAAAGTGGGAAATATTTTGGTTGCACGAAAGGCCGGATTAGTTGCCAGTAGGTTATTAATGTGGTGTAGAGTGCCTTCGTAGTAAGAATTAATACTGGTCTCTCAATGCGGATGTTTATTTCTGTACATGGTTTTGTTTCAGGTAGGCGTGAATGCAAGCATATAGGATACTTCAGCCGTTATGCAGTTTCGAGTCCATCATTACTACGGAGGTAGCAAGACTTTGCTCCGGTAGCTGACATGACCATTGTGCATGATGGACACAATTCATCAGTCGATGCGATTGGGATGACCCACAGACTCGTGGTGGCAGCCTCTGTTTTTGTGACTTGCATGTGGAAATTCAGTAGCTGTTGATTTAAATTTGTGCAAGAGCTTATCGCAGTGAAGAAGGTAGAAGTAAGCAGCTAGGGTTACAGGTTGTAATGTTGGTTATGTGGCCACCACACCACACCACACCACACCACACCACACCACACCACAGTTGCCCACTTTTGATTCCTATTGACCAAGTATGGGGTGTTCGTAGCATGCCTCACAATGCCACAAGGAAGACCTCAGGCCCTCGTGCGATTATATACCTTGCTTTCCGAGGAGGTGTACTGTTATAGATTTAGTGGGAGTGCCTAGTCTGTCTCAAAGAGGAGTTTGAGATCAGGGCATGTGCTGAGTAGCAACTTTCATGTGAACTGTAGCTGTAGTGTGTGTTTACTGGCATCAACGAAGACATGGAGGACCAATTTGTCTGAATATCAGTGTTTCAGAAGATCAGTTGTGTGCGTGATGGGGAAGCAGCTTTTTTGGAGTTGGAGATGATAAGAACGAGACAGAAGGAAGCACCTGGAGTGTTTGTTACTTGGATAAGGAATTGCATTATTCAGGTATGTTAGAGAGTAGAGTTTGTTTGCATTCCATAGATCCTTCTTAGGAGTAATCCAAAGGATGCAGTACAAGTCATTTCATACAATAAACATAAACTTCAGGACTTCATTCAATATACGTAAACCTCGGTACTTTTGACACAATTACAAGAACGTGTTTCACATATGAATGTACATAACCTTCAGATTTTGCAATTCAAGTATGAAAGCTAATTTCAGTGCAGGCTTGAATACATTTATATCACAATTTAGAGTTTTAATTGTTGGTTGGTGATTATTAAATAACTTGACACGTGTAAAGTACACTCCTCTTTGACATTTAGCAGGGTTTACATCTTGTAATTAAATTATGTACATCTGTATTTCTTTTAAAATTATCCAACTTTTCCACCACAAATGATAGCAAGCAGAGTATAAATTCACTTGCAAGTGGAAGTATATTAAATTTACGAAATAATTCTCTACAAGGTAAGCTGCTTTTGACACCTGCCATTGTTGTGATTATTTTCTTTTGCATGTAAAAAGCCTTATTACTGTCTGTTGAATTCCCCCAAAATATTAATCCATAAGACACCACAGAGTGGAAATAAGCAAAGTAAACTAGCTTTATAGTATCTATTGTCATGGGTGGTATGACTGTTCTGATGGCAAGGCACGCAGAGCTTAATTAGGGAATAATATACTCAGTGTGCTTCTTCCAATCTGAGGTGTTGTCAACTCGTAAGCCAAGGATATTGTTTGTTTCAACTTCCGCGATTAATTTCTCATCACCGTAACCTCTCCTTTTGCCTCTGTACGTAGGTACATGCACATTCACAACATTCCCTAGGGTGGAATGCTCACCTCGGGAGCTTACAGAGTTGTTCACGCCGACATTGTCGGTGCCCCGGCATATTCCTGCAGGCAGTCCACATCCCTTCTGTACTCACGTTTTCGGGCATATGTATTGTGCAGTGTTGATGGATGTCGTTCCGTGCGCCGTGATGTCCGCTCGCTTGCTCTGTGTTGGGGTACTGAAGTATGTATTTTCATTAATGTTCTAGTACACCGGCCATGCCGTCATCATGAAGTTACCTCCTTCAGTTCCCTCTGGGTGTTCTGTTTGACAAGGCTGGGGTGAAGAACCAGAACGATATTGGCCGCAGTTAGATGACCTGTTACTGGCGAGTAAAACCTCTGTGTTGTGCGCCAGACACAAGATAGGGCGTTGGACCAACATTTCTCAAAGAGAGAGCATATTAATTGGCTCACAAAGTGCAGCTTATGTATAGAGCTACAATAACTTGATGTGAGTGAGTGTGTGTGTGTGTGTGTGTGTCTGTCTGTCTGTCTGTTCATAAGAGGCACCAGTACAAGAAGTAGGACACTGTCTTCTGACTTCATATCACAAAGAATATTAACTGGATGAATATTCGGAATATGTACCAAGTTGGAAGAGGAATACTTTTTCTGCCAAGCAACGGTAATGCTCTGACAGAGGCTGACTGCATGTTGGATGTTTGTTCTTACGTGTCTAATCCCCTGTATGTCTATGAACGGCATTCCCCCCCGCCCCCATTTCAGATTAAGTATTTGAATAAGCAGGAGGCACCCATTAGATAAAATAAGTTGGCATGAGATTGTTCCATTTCGGACGACTTTGCCTCCAATGTCTGTGAAAGTGGCCCCTTGAGATTCTAGATTTCTTGTGTATCTTACACCTTTCCTGGTATATTGCAGGAGGAGTGCACCAACACTAGACAGACTGACATCCGAGAGAAGACCGCTTGTGTCCCCGATGGTTGGCCGTCCTGTTGCTGAGTGCGTACATGGAGAAGAGGACTGAATGCAGCATGTAAATTTTGTGTGCCTCTGGAGAGGTGGTGCAGTTTTCTGTTATTTAACCCATTGACAGGGGCTTGCTCTGTTGTGGTAATTGTGTTGCAAGTGTGATAGCAACTTAGATATGAATCATGTGAACGTGTAAGGTGTGGATGTCTAGTTATGTGTGTGGGGTGTTCTACGGAGTGTAGTAAAATAGTAGAAATGTCGGCCGCAATCACATTGCGTTGATAAGAGTCTGCTTCATAGTGTGGTGGCCAACACATCTCGGAATGAGAGAGAGTTTGTCATGTGTGACAGGCTGTAAGTTGCAGGTGCTCTTGGCTTTGGCCGCAGCTTGTCACCAAAGATATGATTCCTCTTCCTGGAAAGAATATGTTATTTCGTTTTATCTGCTTCATCCCATTTCACATTCTCAGTTCAAGCTAATGCCACAGGAAGATCTTCAAAACGTCAGTCATTGTGAATCTGTTCGGAAGCAGATGGGGGGGGCTCTGCAGTTTCACTCGTTTAGGAAGTGCGGTGATGAAGATCTCTGGCATAGCTATACCGGACAGTCTTGATAATAGTGGGTGTCCGTTCTCTGACCCAGGAGGGCTTTAAAAGTGTGCTGACCACGCATTACTTAGTTTGTATTTTCTTCATGTAAATCTGTAAAGAGATGTCAAAGCGGGAGGTAACGGGAATACTTAGTGATCATCACCGAGAGGGAGTTTCCAAACAGTCGTTAACGGGAGATGCGCAATAGCAGTTGTCCTATGATCGAAAAGTGTGACTTGCCAGTGATGAGATTGCTTTTTGTAAGTCAGGTAAGTGCAATGAGTTTTATGGATTCTGTGTGATTTTCTGCAAGTGGTTTTCAGCGAATATTGCCGGCATTAATTTTGTTGGTAGTGTATTAAGTGTTGATTGCTGCATGTGCCAAAATGAAGTCTGACGAAGGGAAGTTGGTGTTGTTGAAGTACGGTCACCAGTGGGCTGGGTCGTTGGGTGTGTTATAGATGCTCGTGAAGTACAACCTGGTGGCAGAGGGGCTGTGTAGTGGCGACATATGCAATAATCGTTTATAGTGCTTCGTTCATTGAGCTGTAGTTTACGAAATCCCACAATTACTTGTGAGAAATTATCGCGCAGGGAGAATGTCGGTGCTGAATTTGCGTGATGTCTTGAGTGCCAACATGAAATGTGACGAGGATAAGTTCGTGTTGGAAAGGACGTGGACGATTTCACTGGGTGATTTATAGGTAGACGTGCAGGTATTCAAGATTTGTGTCTGGTATCAATCTGAGCAGGGTGTCGAAGGTTGCTCTGTGCAGTAACATTCCGGCGACCGAGAGGTTATGTGACAAATGTGCCCTAGGATGTAGGCGATGTAGATGCAAATTGTGGGCTACTTGTTTCATAGTGCTTCGTGCTAAGTTGATTGAGCTGTAGTTTATTGGGTGTGGTTTGATACATAAATTATTTTATGATTTTTGAGGTTATGGAAGTGATTGGTAGTTGGTTTCTTATAGTTGGTAGCTCGTTTCGCCTTTTTTTTTTTTCTTTACTTCCTGTCGTTTTTAAGGGAGAAGATGTGTCACTAATGGTAGTCACGGAATAAAGTTTGAGGTCTTCATAATTTTACAGTCTTTCGAGTGGTATTTCAGTCAGCATTTGGTTCGGCAGTGCCGTGTAGTGTTCGTGGACGGGCATGTACCTCAGGTGTATTGTCGGTAGATGACAGGACAGTTCGTCAGGGTGCGCACATATTGATCATTGAATATGCCTCATGCACCGCCGGTGACGGGATGTGTTCGCTGTTTTTCAGACGTTGCCGTCCCTGCGTGCGAGAAAATGGCGCAGCTCCTCTGCTGTTATTGTTTACTTCGGACGGTGTGATGGTAGGATGCATGGCCAGTCGAGTGCAGCTTTACTCTCATATATTGCCAGGGCTTGTAAGTTTATTTGAACTGATGTTTGTCATCTTTCTCCTGTGTGAAGTACGTAAAGTGGGAAATATTTTGGTTGCACGAAAGGCCGGATTAGTTGCCAGTAGGTTATTAATGTGGTGTAGAGTGCCTTCGTAGTAAGAATTAATACTGGTCTCTCAATGCGGATGTTTATTTCTGTACATGGTTTTGTTTCAGGTAGGCGTGAATGCAAGCATATGGGATACTTCAGCCGATATGCAGTTTCGAGTCCATCATTACTACGGAGGTAGCAAGACTTTGCTCCGGTAGCTGACATGACCATTGTGCGTGATGGACACAATTCATCAGTCGATGCGGTTGGGATGACCCACAGACTCGTGGTGGCAGCCTCTGTTTTTGTGACTTGCATGTGGAAATTCAGTAGCTGTTAATTTAAATTTGTGCAAGAGCTTATCGCAGTGAAGAAGGTAGAAGTAAGCAGCTAGGGTTACAGGTTGTAATGTTGGTTACGTGGCCACTGCACCACAGTTGCCCACTTTTGATTCCTAGTGACCAAGTATGGGGTGTTCGTATGATGCCTCACAATGCCACAAGGAAGACCTCAGGCCCTCGTGCGATTACCTTGCTTTCCGAGGAGGTGTACTGTTATAGATTTAGTGGGAGTGCCTAGTCTGTCTCAAAGAGGAGTTTGAGATCAGGGGATGTGCTGAGTAGCAACTTTCATGTGAACTGTAGCTGTAGTGTGTGTGGACTGGTTTCAACGAAGACATGGCAGACCAATTTGTCTGAATATCAGCGTTTGAGAAGATCAGTTGTGTGCGTGATGGGGAAGCAGCTTATTTGGAGTTGGAGTTGTGAAGAACCAGACAGAACGAAGCACCTGGAGTGTTTGTGACTTGGATAAGGAATTGCATTATTCAGGTATGTTAGAGAGTAGAGTTTCTTTGCATTCCATAGATCCTTCTTAGGACTAAACCATGGGATGCAGAGCAAGTCATTTCATACAGTAAACATAAACTTCAGGACTTCATTCAATATACTTTTGACACAATTACAAGAACGTGTTTCACATATGAATGTACATAACCTTCAGATTTTGCAATTCAAGTATGAAAGCTAATTTCAGTGCAGGCTTGAATACATTTATATCACAATTTAGAGTTTTAATTGTTGGTTGGTGATTATTAAATAACTTGACACGTGTAAAGTACACTCCTCTTTGACATTTAGCAGGGTTTACATCTTGTAATTAAATTATGTACATCTGTATTTCTTTTAAAATTATCCAACTTTTCCACCACAAATGATAGCAAGCAGAGTATAAATTCACTTGCAAGTGGAAGTATATTAAATTTACGAAATTATTCTCTATAAGGTAAGCAGCTTTTGACACCTGCCATTGTTGAGATTATTTTCTTTTGCATGTAAAAAGCCTTATTAGTGTGTGTGATAAGGAATTGCATTATTCAGGTATGTTAGAGAGTAGAGTTTGTTTGCATTCCATAGATCCTTCTTAGGAGTAATCCAAAGGATGCAGTACAAGTCATTTCATACAATAAACATAAACTTCAGGACTTCATTCAATATATGTAAACCTCAGTACTTTTGACACAATGCAAGGACGTGTTTCACATGTGAATGTACATAACCTTCAGATTCTGCAATACAGGTATTAAAAAAAATTACAAATTAATATACATAAACCTCAGAATTTTAAATAGAAATGCAAAACCACTTTAAATATAGATTATAGATATACATAAAACTGAAGAAATTTCAGCAGAGGTGAAATAAACTGCAGAATGGAAAGTGTGAGTGATGAGGTGACCTCTCAGTGCACGCTTGAACACCTTTAAATCATTTAGAGTTTAAATTGTTGGTGGAAGATTATTAAATAACTTGGTACGCGTATAGTACGTTCCTTTTTGACGTTTATTAGGGTTAGCATAGACTATACAAAAATTATATGCTTGTAGTTAATTTTTATTTCAATGTTGTTGAGATTTGTCAAACTTGTTTCCACTTGCAAAATAAAAGTCTAGGTGTCCATGAAACCCAAAGTTTCTGGAAATAAATATGACATGCGCCCTGATGTGGAGAAAAGGTGTTTAGAGTATTACAGTAAGTGCAGTATGTGAAAGTATTATAACAATGCTGCATGGAAGTTACTGTAACTAAAACATTTGACTTCCCTTACTCGTTATAACTTGAAACTGTTGGTTGTGTTTTCCAGTTCGTGGAGACAGCATCTAGTGCTCAGAAGTCAAGCACGACGGATCCGTTCTACCGTCGTCAGTGCTGGGAAATAATTTGCTGTTTCTTGGTGGCATCCCTGAATTTTAATGATGATGAGAATAGAGTGCAGCAGCTTTTCTCTTGTCCAAGGTATATAAGAGCAGTTGGAGGCAGAAGAATATTGTCAAACTAACCTCATTCTTGATATTAAAATAGTGTACAAAATAAAAGATGTTTTTCCAGCCTGATGGTACTAACATGACATAACAGATTGTTAATCACTGGCTTTTCTTCGCAGAATTGTAAGCGAGTCCCAAGGCAGTCTATGAGGCACTGATATAGATTTTTCTCTGAGCACCCAGAACTCATTATTTACTGGTACAGTGAGCCCGTTAGAGGCTGTATCACAATTAGTTTGGGTTTAGTATCCTGCCAGTACCAGGAGGCTTCTACAAGTAATGTATTTCTTTGTCATATCATAAACCCAGATTTCTCATTTGCTCTGTGCCTCTTACATCAGTTGCTGATTTAGGAAGCAGCTACTGCATTGGCCACTGTTGTGACCATTGAACATTAGGATGTGAGTGTAATTATCTTTACTCATTGTGATTCGCTGTTGCAGTTTTGATGATCCACATGTGGAGATCTCCGCAGTCCATTGGATTCCGTACAGATTGCAGGACAAGCAAGCCAGAGCCACTCACCAGATGGCAGTCACAGGTAAGTTCATCCATTTGAGTAAATTGTTTAATAAACTTCTTTTCTGAATTATAATGCCATTATTGAAAGAAGAAGAAGAAAGTGTTGAAGACCTTTTTTCCTGAAAAGTAGCAAATGGTTTTAATGAAATGAAGAACTTGTCTATTTCTTCTATTGACACTACAAAGAAACAATGAAGAACGTGATTTTTCTTTGCCAGTTTAAGGAACCACATTTTGAGGCTGACCTCCACATAGTTCTATAATTGAGAATGCATGGAGTGTACCTCCATGCTCTCACTGCCTCATGGCATTGCGCTTAGTCACAAGGATAACTTCAGCTGATATAGCGAACCATTAAATGTTTAAAAATCATAATCGGTGTTGGTTTTCTGTAAGTCCAAGTGGTGTTAGAACCCAAAGACCACTGTGAGAACCTGAAATCTCTCTTAAAACCACATTTAGTATGTGAACTTGTTGAAAGCGTCTGCTTCATATCTGGAAAAGCCAGTAAGGCCTGTTGTGTATGTTGGTAGGAGTGTTTGTTGCTGCAGCCATGAAAGAGTTACGACGGTGTTCCTTGTGTGTCACTACACAATGGTGGCGATATCACAGGAAGCTGGTGAGTTCAGTTTTATAAATTTAGATTGTTCAACATTGAAACAATTTATATTACTGATGGTGAAGTTTCCACCTTTGCTTCCAGAAGGCATTATAAAGTGGCATTACTGATGGTGATATGGAAAATAAATCTAATTGATACGGCTACCTCTTGCCCCTTGTCGGTTGAATTCACCTTAGTAGTAGAAGTGCTACAGATGTTGGCTGTGTTGTAGTGGCTTGCCATTTCTTAATCTTTCATTTACGTCCTTTCTTCATGACATCAAAACAGGCGAACCTGAAGGGCATGGACCCTTCTGGTGTTTATAGACTCCCTCGCTGTCATAACGGGGCATGAGGAGAGGGAGCCGTGTAAGCCGGGACACCTCGGCTCCAAACAGACGGCAAGCGAACTGTTCGTAAAATATCCACTGAATCAGTCGCAAGGGAAGTTGCGTGGGTCTGACGTGATGTGTGTGAGTTGTAGAGTTTGTAGTTGCAGTATTATGACGTGTGGAATAATGGCCCACTTGGCGAATGTTTTAAATTTGCTGGGGGGGAGGAAAAAAAGGCTCCAGTATGAATCTGTAAGCGAGGGAGTTCAGAATTTGTCAGGTCGCTGGTTGTGACCCGTATTTAAAGTTAACTTGTGAATGGGTTTGTAATGAACTTGACAGAATTTGTCTTCTGAAAATGGAAGGTGCTTGTTCATTGGCTAAGGTAGGAGTGTTAACTGCTTGGTGAAGTAAAACTGTGTGTTCTTAGAAGAGTGTGATGTCTTGATTTCTTGAATGTGAATGTATTTTCTCTTTCTGGGAGTAGCAGATTACGAGAAACAGAATGATCCTTCAGATTGTACTGAGCACCACGTGACCTGCGTACTGCTAGCCAGAGAAGCGTTGAAGTACGTGCGGCAACAGTTGGCAGACCGACTTGATGTCAGAAGATTAAACCTGCTGGGACAAAGAAGGAACCTCGTATCCGCAAGAAACTGATATCAGTCTGAACCAGGCATTCGTTGTGTGAGTACATGAGCATTAGAATGTATTTGATGCGGTTGTCATGTGAGAGAGATGAGTCTGTCCAATTTTATTAGGTACTTTAGATGTTGTGAACTTAAATGTGAGATTTGATATGTTGAAAGACCTATGTGCGGTGAGAGATTGGCATAATTGCAGTATCTGTGGTATGCTAGAGGCATTCATGATTCTCTAGTGAATATATTGTTTATAGGACATCGAAATTGGAGGTTAGGTGTAGCTTGTAGACGAGGGTGGTGACTATTTGTGATAAGGTTTTGTTACACGTGAGATGTGTGCAGTGCTGAGGAGCCTTTAATGTGGTCTGTTTACTAATTAATAAGTGAGCATTTGCCAGAGTAAGTAATTTAGTTTTGTGCACAGTGAGCGGAGCTGCCGGGATATTTTCTGTGTTTGTGCTTAATTTTAGAGTTTGCTGTGTTGAGCAAGGGGATCGGTTACAAAACTTGTAAGTTTGGGGTGTGGTGTTTGTTATGAATTTGGATTTGCTTGCAAAAATGGAGATGACTGTCAGAGGTTCCATTTATTTGAGACTTAACCATAAGTTGAGAGTTGTCAGGTGTCAGTCTCATGGACATGTGATGAGGCTCAGTATTACTTCTGGTATATTCCGTGGTTGTTGGTGGGGTAAGGGGATTTGCATTAGGATCGAGGAGTGGTGTGGTTGGTTGGAACCAAGTATAGAAAGGCAGTGCCACTTATGTGGGTCACAATGTACCAGTGGTGGTGTTCGTCAGGATTGTTATTTTATGTCTGTAAAATGGTTGTGAAGAGTTCTTGGCTTAGGAAAGACTAATTTGTTAGTGTTGTCAGTCAGAGTGTTCCTTAGGAAGAATGTAGAGATTGTGTTTTTGTGTGTGTGAGAGAGAGACAGGCTGAAGTTATTGACCATTTAGTTTGGTTAAAGATTGTTGACCTGGAAATGAAATGATATATGATGTCTGTTTGGTGTTCGTTGACCACCTTGGCTGCTCCCTCATAAATATATTTTTACATAACCCCTCCTTCCTCTCATCTTGGGCTCCCATATCGCACCCACGAAAACCCTCAGTTATTTTTTAGAGGGCAGGAATCAGGAAGGAAATGCATACAATACGAAACCTGTGTCTCCCCTCCATTCATTTCTAGAACTTATTACTACTGTAAGAATCCGTGCTGAAATGGAAGGGAGGGGACTTTAAGTGGTACAGCTCTTTTGCAGGATGTTTGTTAAAATATTAGATGTTCGAGCCGTCTGTGAGTGAAGATTCCTTTGCGTATGATTCTTGGAGGTAGAACGTAGCTTTGTTTGTTGCACGTTTTATTGATCTTGTTATTGGGTAGTCAATCAACATACGATTATGATGTTGAAGGGGTCCCGGGATCTTAATAAACATTGTGACCACAATCAGAAATTCTCGTGTAGACATGCTGGCAATTCCGTAATCAGCGTGCACTAAAACTCATCTCGTAAAACTGTTTATTGACGTAATGTCAGATACAAAATATTGTTTTGTAGAATTGCTTTCTTTATTTTGTTGTGTTTCTACTTGTTACATTGAGAGTGCTGCTGCTGGTGTCATGGAGAGATGTTTCCTCAAAGTAAGAAATTTTTGGTGGCTCCTTTACTTAATGGGGAATCCCCACGTCCATATTACAGAATGTCTAAGTATTTGCGACCGGGTAGGTGGCCCCAGCACCCTGCCAGTTTCTTTAGCACTTACAGTCATCCTTCCATCATGTTATGTGAATTGGGTGTGGAGCGAGAGAGAGAAGGCAGGCAGTTGTCTTCTGGCAAACTGCTGCTTCTGTAATTGCTGGAAATGTGACCATACGAGTAACCAAGACTTTGAATAAAAATCTGCCCCAAGATGTGGGCGTAGGTGTGCGGATTGTTTTAAAAAGGGTAGCAGAAAAATTGAACGTAGTTTAGCGTAATGAATGGCGCGTTGCTTTGGTTAACAAGGAAATGATCATTTGTTTACCGTAACTGAAACAAATTATTTACGAACACACAGTCACGAAGGTCATATTGAACGGCTTTTCGCGTTTGCTTTACTTCATCGTTTTGTCGTCTGATTTGACTTCGTTTGTCCCCACCATTTTCCTACGTGATACGACCATAATTCGTTGCGTTGGATACGTTACTGGGCAGGGGAAAAGGGTCCCTTTGTAATTTATGAAAGTGACATTTGACAACTTGCCGAAGTGTAGCCTAGAACGTTTGTACATTGGCCGACAGAATTCGTGTATTTCTACATTGATTTGAGGTCTTGTTCGTCCTCGTAATCGTTAAAAAACAACTTGGCTCAATTTGAATACTAAGAAAAGTGTTAAAACTAGCTACTACGTGTTTGTCCAGGAAGGCACAGATGTTTTGTAGTTGGTAGTATAGCCAGTATGATCTGAGTTTTTATCCATTTTTGTTGTCTGGATTTGGAAACAGTTATTATTGAAATATGATATTGTGTAATATTACCAGTTAGGATTCCAGTGAGACAGATTAGATGTTTGGAAGAAGAAGATGACAATAATGATGACAGTAATTGCAGTAAACTTGTCTTCGCGATGTGTGTGTTACTTTTTTTTCAGAATTGTCACCTTTACTCAGAACACCTGATGTGATCTGGATATGCCATTCTGGTCGCTGTGGTGTGACAGCAGATAGGTTGCGGTGTTTAAATATCAGTGTTGTAATGCAGTTTGGAATAAGCAGGGTTCCTAATGACGTAGGATGTGGAAAGAGGCAACTCCATTCTGAATGAATCTGGTTACATGTGGAATGTCACGGCCATAGCACTTTGGAATTTCCTGGAAACTCGGCTATGCTGTCAGAGGAATTTTGCACTTATCTTCATCCAAGATTGTTTCCTTCCACACAAAAGACTGAGCTACGCCGCAGTTTAAAATATAAGGTGACATTTTCATTGATCTGTCTTTTACACGAACATTTGTCATTTCAGAGTTGGTGACCATGAAATAATGACTTTTTGTACAGACTGGATGCAGCGGCTTGTTATCGTTTAGGTTCAGCTGTAACAAGGTAAATGTTAGGTGGAAGGAATATGTTGTTTGTGGCAATTCTTACTAATATAGAATATCACAATTTCTTATCTTATATAAGAATTATTAAGAAATCTGTCAAACTGCCCTCCACTCTTTCCATTTTAGTTTTGATTAGATCGATCATTGCTGGTGGACGTCGTGGTCTCTTACAATTGAACAAAGTTTGAGGTAAGGGATTCCTATTTATTATTATTGTTCATCACATTTAATGTTTTCATCTGCATTTTTGAACTCGTGTACGAGAATTAGACTTGTCTTTTTTTTAACACAATTTCAATTAACATTAGATTGACTGGTGTGTGTTCACGGCAACATTGATAATAAAAGAATATTCCAGTAGGCAATTAACTTTTTACAATTTTAAAGGAATTAAACGTGTTTCGTGGCCCAGAATCTTAATAAAAATATGTTGATGCTAAGAAGTGGGGTACATATTCTGAATAATAATTCTAACACTTTACAATTCCTGATACTCGACATTATTAAAGCGTTTTAGGGAACTCTGAAGAATTTTTATTTCGGATTTAGAAGCCTAATTATCGACGAATCTCCCTACATCAGCAGATTAAATCCAGGGAATGTTTGCTGTTATTGAGTGCAAAGTATTTATGGGTGCAAAACGTGGTCTTTCACTTTGAGGTAGGAACATAGACTGAGGGGCTCTGAGAACAGAGTGTTGAAGAAGATGTTTGGACCCAAAACGGGAGTGGGACAGATAAGAGAAAAATACTTGACGAGCAACTCACCCGATGTTGTTAGGGTGAGTTGAGTGTTTACAAGGCCTGAAGGGAGGAGACCTCGGCGTAGGTGGCAGGATAACATTAAGATGGATCTTAGGGAGACTCGATGTAGCGAATTGGCTTTCCGAACACGATAATGAATCTTCTGGTTCAGTAAAGGAAGTGGGATGTTCTTTGACAAGCCGAGAACCATAGAATATCTTGCTCATTGCAGGTTGAGAGTAGCGTGATGTAGGCCCGATCTGCGCATGCGTTAGAACGACTTTGAGATTTTGTGACTGTTCCCAACTGTAATTCTCGCGTTCATTTGATAAATTTAAATGACGTATTGTGCTCTTGGTTTATATAAACGTGTAACTTAGGCAGGAAAGTCCTTAATCATGTAAGCTCTTACGCACTTTTACTTCTACAGAGAGAGAAGAACTCGAAAATTTTATGCTTATGAAAAGGCGTAACCTTCTTTTTCCAAAATTTGTTTGTTAACTGCCCGGTTCTGCAACAAAGGTCGCATAATTTCTGTGGCATGTTTTTGTAAACCTTGACAAAGATGGCTTACTACATCGGCGAGCGGGAGGTCATTGCCCCGATCAGCTGGTAATGCCGCATGGGTTAGTAAATGACGTCATAGCCTCGCGTCACACCCAGGACAGAACAGGACTCTGAAGCCACGGATAGAGCGAGCGATACAATCCCATGTCAGCAGATGCGAGTCGAGAGACCGACGGAAACAAGGCCATGAGAATAAAGCCTCAGTGGGAGACCCGGAAGGGGCGAGGGAGCCATCTCAAGCGCCGTGGATCATAAAGCATCAAGGATTGGACTGCGAGACGCGGGATCAACATTTCTAGATCAACGATCACGCAGGTTATGAACTGGCCGTGACACCAAATGAGACTCGAGTCCATGCCTACCGATTCGCTAAGCTAATTAAGAATCCCTGAGACAACCCATCAAAACCCCGAAATATCCCACCAGCTACGTCGCTCTCTGGGATGGGACGCAGTGTGCGACCAGCCACGTCGTAGCGGACGCCGCGATGTACGCGACAGACATTAAGGAGGCTAATAAGTTTTTTGAAAGTGTGACAAAGTTCAAATACTTGGGAAAAACAATAACGATTCAAAATGATGCTCACGAGGAAGTTAGGAGGAGATTAAATTCCGGAAATGCTCGCTACTTCTCAGTTCAAAATATTTTGTCTTCCCGTCTGATTTCTAAGAACCTGAAGATTAAAGTATACAAAATACTAATTTTGCCTGTTGTGTGGTATGGGTGCGAAACATGGTCAATTTCGTTGACATTACTGTGTTGAATATTTCGGGCACAAACCTGGGTCCACATTTTCGCCTTCCGCTGTTATGTTATGGCAGTGAGCGTCAGTGTGGACCCGGCTTTAAGAGGCCGAGAAGTGAAAATGAAACTTAAAGATAAAAAGAAGAAGACAAATCTAAATAAGTAGGAGACTCGAGAACAAGTGTCCATATCCAGAAAATCATTCCGTACCGAGCATATTTTATTAGCCACGTGATCTAATTAGAGGTTTGTAGAGACTATTACCGATTGGGTACAAGAATACTTTGTGGGGTGGAGTTATTTTATCACGTGCTCGAGGCTGATTTTCAAAAGACATGCGTAATTTAGAATTTAAAAAGAGCCGGTTATGACGACAGGCTTCTGTACGCTGTCAGAATTTTCGTTCACTGTTTAACGTTCAAATGCGGCAAGCAAACTTTTTAAATTTTGGGACTTTACTGAGTTACGATGCAACTGACCATGAATGCAGAATGCAACGTGCGTGTTATTTCAACAATTTTAGCGTTCCTGAATTTCTTGTCACAGTGAACTTACTAAAACTGCAGCTGTGGTAGCTTGCTTGGTGACACACGCTATGCGACTCCACCCCCATTTAAAAGAAGGTTGAGCTGAAACAGGGTGTTTCATGTTAATTGTCGTTGAAATAAAATTTACTGTGCGTTAGATGTATAACACACCTCTTTCGATCTTTACTTTTTATGTATGAGGGGATGGTTATTCATGTAATAAATGTTTCGAACCCCCTCTGAGCTTAAGATTATGGCAGAGCAGATCTCTATCTATCTACCTGTCCGAAAGTCCATCCACCTGTCTTTATTATCCAGAGTTTCCGCATAAAACACAGTAACTAAGTACAACAGCAGAGCATACAGGCTTGGATTCAAACCAGTAACCTGCCGAGTACGAACCCCATTCCACAGCGCCCAGTTCCCAAGCCGCGCGTCGATGCCTGTTCGTTGCTTGGTTCTCAGCGTCAATAACAAATATAATGCTCCATGCGCTGTGATCTAATAGGGCAAACCACGGAAGTCTAGAATACTTTTCCAGAAGTCAGATTTCTTGAATAGCCCAGCGACTATTACGTTGTCAAGAAGCATTCTGTTCTATAGTTTCTTTCGCAGTCAAATCTAGAGCTCATAACGTGACGAGAACAGTCCTAATGTATTTGAATACATTTATACAAAGACTGAATAATGGCTACAGAATTTCATGAAGCTAAACCTACGATGGCTCAATTTTGTGGGCCCTCAGATTTTAATTGGGAAACTTGGATGTTTCCAAGTTAATGTATGTTCAATAATTCTCTTGTGTTTAGATTATTTACGACGCGAAACTTGGTCAGTGGCATTTATGCAGTGTCACAAACGCCTACATTTTGCGTTTTGGACGAATGCTTTGTGTTGAAAAGCATGAAACATTGGGTACTTGGCTAGTAACAGCGGACATAGCGTGGGAACCGCGGCGCGCCATTTGCTTGTCTGGTCTCTGACGTCACTTACCCCAGGTTAAATTTTATATAATTTTATGTGTGTCGAACTTTAAAACCCAAATAATAGGCGTACTAAATATATTTAGTGGCGTCTGCACTTATTATTGTGATCATTAAATGCCGTCCATTTGTTAGATTTAGCTTTAACCGTCACAGGATGTCAGGTGGGGTGACATCTTACGGGCGAAATCGCTCTTCATTTTTTTAATCGCGTAGCATCAGAGAGCCATTAGCCTTCGTAAGGGTGAGACGTGAGCCTGCCTGCAGTCTATCTTGGCCTACAGCGTACGAATCTGGTATTGTAGAATAAGCAACTAGTGTCCATAAGTTGTATTAAATAGTTTACGTGAAATTAATTGTGATTTCGTATTAATAGAGACAAATTAAATGTTTTCGGACACGTCCAAAAGCTACTTCACTTTTCTTTGTATAGTTGGATAAAAAGTAGTTCGTGGTGTGTGCAAATTAGGTCGTGTGAAACAATGAAGAAGTGTTCACTAAAAACGTCGTAACAGTTTCGTGATTTGAAATAACTTCGACTTTGATTTCACGTTGCTCGGTCAACAATTGCAAAATCATTATTCACGATATTCATTCCAACATGGAAAATTACGTGCGAAGTTGGTAGCCATTATGGCGTCTTTTTGCGATGTAGAAATATTAAATATTCAAGTCATTCAGAAATGAAGAACTTTTCCAAAATATTAAATTTGTTTGCCGACTTTTGAGCACGTACACAAAATTACTGCTGACCAGTGGCTTTGTAATCCGCGTAGCCTATAGGAACTGTACCGAGTACACATTAATATGAATAATTAATTAGTTGCAAAAGTGGTAGACATTTTGATTTTTCCGACATGAATATTCAAGCTGATCTGAATTATATTACATATTAATAATGAATGAGTTTTGCAAAGTTTCTAGAAGTTTCTCTTCAAAATTCTGGCGAACGTTTGGGAATCAAATTACTGTAGGACATTAATTGTTGATTGTCATTCTTATGATTTAGTCTAAAAATTCAGTGGTCCCATTGTAAAGTTATTGTCGTAGTTTCATGAAAATAATTTTAAATGCACTTGAGGAGATACTTAAATAATTATTGTGATAATATTATGTCAGTTCGGTTTCATATAAATTGATGAGTACATTTCAGTCAAATAGGGTTACGATGCACTCAGATGTCATTGCTAATATTAAATAGTTTTGTTTTCATATTTATAATCAGCTATTTACATGTGACATTACCGTAAAATGACCTCGCTCGGCTCACTGCTTGTTGCATCCGGAAGGCTCTCGGATAGATTCCCGAGCTGGTACAGAAGGTTTCGTGTTTTTATCCAGTTTCTCAGCGCATAACTAGTCACTGTGTCTTATATTATACTTTATTTTCGAAGCTGCAAAATGATGTGAGCACTAATGTACCAAAGTTAAGTCGTGGGCAATTCTTTTGCTGATCCTGGGATTTGGGATTCGTGCAATAGAATGACGGACAATTGTCTTCCTGTGATTAAATGAAAAAGTTAATTACACTTGAGAAATGTGAAATTCATTTCTTAGGATGTCTGCACCATTCCACCCCTTCAAACTACGTTACATTTTATCTTTACGTCGACACGTTAAATGATTTGTTACATCTTTGCAGCTTTTCCTGTACTCTCGCGTAAAATATTCCCATTATCCATAGAGTCAGGAATTCTTCCAATATTTCATCTTCCAGGATAGGAAACCATGAACACTTTTCATCTCCTCGTAAACTCCCGTCGTTTGTTCTACTTAGGCTACGAAGTCTAAACTGCAGTGCGTTTAAAAAGTTCGGTTCATTGTGTTCAGAATTTGTACAAAACTTGAAACATGTTCTCCTGCACCAACAAATTATTCCCCATTATAGCCAAGGTTCTTGGATTGTGACTGAGTAAGAGCAGTAACTGTCAAATCCGCTGACGTCACGTAAATTAAACATTGATATAAAATTATTTGATGGCAGACTCCACACACGAATCGTACAAATTATCATTCTTTCTGCATGACTAACTCACTAATAAACCTAATAATTCTTTCCTTCTGTGTGCATGGCCGGCGAACACTAACTTTTCATGATTTGTACGTTCTCGTGTGCCCCTGCCATCCGTTGCTTCTTTGAATGTAGACAAATTTTAAATTTCGTTTCGTGAAAGAGCTTAAGAATGAACTTCAGTCGAAATCACGACAGTAAATAAATGGGACCAAAGGCGTCCCCACTCACAAATTCAAGGAATATTATAAAGAGTAGTATGATAATATTAAAAATGTCGCTAAATATGTTACTTGTGATGGGTAGTTGGACAGAACCTTCTATTTAATGTGTTTTGTTCTGAAGTTTCGGTCAGGATTACCACAGTGAAGTTTGCAAATGTTGAACACAGCTTCCACATCAGGTGTTATGTTATCCTGACATATCAATAAGAGCTCTTAATTAATTTACATCTCGACGCTGAGGCTCTCTGTCCCTGTTCCAACTTCTCGATTCTCTTCCACGTCTTCATACATTACAACGTTCTCTGGAAATTCACTGCCACAAAAGAACACGGAAGTTAATTCTCGTCACCAGAAAAACCGAAATTCTACTCCTAGTCCGAACCATTTAACTTAAATTCGGATCTTAACTCCGTTTTAATAATATTCTCCTCCACTCCGAGGCCCCTTAGCTCGTGTCACGTGTTTCCGTGTCAAAGTTTTCTGCTAGGTTTCAAATTCCTTGGGCGTGGCCTTCTTGATGTAATCACAGGAAAGAATAAAATAAATGAAACTCCTTCAACTGATACATCGTTGTTATATCATCATGCTTCGAGTCGAGAATAATTTCAGTTATTGTAGAGTATGAACTTATGTAGGCGTTGCCTTAGTTTTCTAATTTGTTCTGTGCTAGAAAAGATGATTCCATGGACCCGGAATCAAAACTTTAAATAATTCATTTTGACCAAACATCGGACGGCCGTCTTCGCTATGTGAAACTGAATAAAATCACGAAACCAAGCAAAGAGGAGGTTTTTGATCAGAGGAGCTTATGAATGCAACCAGTGGTGGACGGAGCACGGAAAACCAAAACTGTTTTGTTATTGTTAAATTGAGATTTGCAGACATCAGCAACAAATCTTTTTAAAATTGGTTGTCTGTCCATTGAAGAGCCTCCCCCCCCCCACAGCTTATATTTTATACGCAACGTGTTATGTATGCTGTCTAAATGCCCAGCCAATCTTAACCATATTGATTTGTTTATGGCTGTGATGTTCTCACACTAAAAGGCCATGTTACACGATCATATAACTTGCCGAATTCGATGGCGCACGCATTCATCGCGAACTAACAGACATGTCGAAATTTCGTAGTTATATCGCGCGGTGTATTACAGGCAGGCAGGCTCTGGTCATTGCGGTAAGATTTTCGATAAACCAGGAAATATAAGAGAATATTTGCTCGTCAGGGATTTCGAAGTGTTTAGTGTTCAGTAAAGATTGGCTCAGAGTTTCGAAAGAGTGTAAAGTCTGTGTGTGAGTGAAGCGGCCCTCTGAGTATTTGTGGTTGTGTTGTGTTGTGTTGTGCCAGCGAGAGACTTCGAACCAGGGACCATGGCAAGAGGAGCAACGCGCAAACAGTAAAGTTAAGAGAAAAAACCAGTGTCGGCCGAACCCCTAGTGGACGAGGACCCATCCGCTGGAGGATGGGCTGGGTGCTCGCGGCAGATCTTGTACGCCATAGCATCGGCACGGTCTTATCAGAGCGGCCAGGCTCCAGGTTGCCAACGATAACCACGTCGGTCCGTGCCAGGCAACTTGTATTTGACGCGGCGCCCGCCACGACTGAGGGAATGTTAGGTTAAGGTCAAGTTGGCAACCCTGTGCACTTTATACTTTTTTTATAGTTTGTAAGTGTCCTCCCTGCCCTCCCCGATAGGTGCCCAAGTTAGGTCGCGTGCACTTAGCTTTTGTGTCCATGGCAATGGACGTTCAGTTAGGAGGGTTTGATATTTCTGTGTGTTTTTTTTTATCACAGGGTGCACAACTTGACAGGTTCGGTCGGCACGACCAATGAAATCAATGCGAGAAGGAGAGACAGACAAAAAGAACTTTTGCATTCTCTTCCTGTGAACAAATCGCATTGCAAGGAAAAAGATTCAGTAAAGCCAAAATACGTATTTTGGTTCTTCAGTCTTTCGCTTCAGTGCTGAAAGATTTGTCTGAATCTGTAAGGTTATTTATTGTCAGGAATTCTGAAGAGAAATATTATGTTTTGTTGTGTGTTTTATTCTGTGAACTGAATTACAGGTTATTCGACGTTAGAGAAAGACATCGATTGTGTTTTTTCTTAAGAAAGCGTAATTCAGCGTTATCGAACGCAGATCAGTTACACGAACATTTTGCGTTTCGTTTGTCCGCGAGAATCGCGGAATTGGCGCCGGAGTTAGGATTTTGCACGACGAAAACTTCGCCGACGTAATAACGCGCTTTGGTTTGAACAAATTAGGAGTTTCGTGTGTTGTTCCGGGCCGCGAATCCGTGTCGCTGTTATTTTTTTCAGGAAGGCGAACTCCTTGCACGGGCGTAAAGGTAAGTGACAGAATAAAGGTGGGTGAGAGGTTCGACGTTGTTTGGTCCTCGTTTCCGACGTTTCGTTCTTCGATTCAGTGAACCGTCATTCCAGCGCGACAAATCTGAATTTCGTGTTCTCGTTTCATTTCCGATCTTATTGCGACGTCGTAAAAGCTCGATAAATTTTAGTGTGCGTTTTCGTTCGCCGAAGTGGATGGCCTGCAGTCGTGTCGCTTCGAAGTTGCGCTTGTCAAAACGGACAACTGCAATGAGCAATCATAAATGGCTACTGAACTCTGCGCATGCGCACAGCAGAAGAGATGAGTCACGGAGTCAACGAACAGCACAGGTAAGTTTTCTGAGTTCGTGTTCTTACTTCCAATGTATGATTGTTGAGCCGTTCTTACAGAAGTCGTTTTGTTTGTTTGTTTGTTTGTTTGTTACAGGTCCCGCTCATTTCCTGTGCCTCAACGTGGCGAGCGGGTGAAACAAAGAACGATGCACGCCCGAAATTGGTTTTAGGTTTTACTTTGACGGAAATCCGTCCATTTTGGTCACACTGTTTCGTCTGTGTGCGGTTATGATTCGTGATTTGCCCAAGTTAATTGTCCTTTAAACGTTTCAATGTTATTTCGCGTCGCCTATTGACACGTGTTCGTCTGTCTTATTTTCTCCAGGTTGTGAGGATTTGAATAGGAGAGTCGACTTATGCACATAAGTGACGTGGAAATTATAATGGAAATGTCCGGGCAGTATTTTACGAAGTTGTGATTCATCGATTTTGATTAACATGGTTCGGGTAATTTGGACAATTACTCGCGGACGGATACGATGAGACTAATGGGTGGTCTTTAAAAAACACAGACGAGGGGGATTGTTTTGGTTTCTTAATTGTGACACTCTGTGGCACTTATAAAAGTGTCAATTATTTGCTTTCATGAATGTACAGAATTGAAAAATTTGACAGGGTGACCAAAAATGCTCGGAATGATGAAAGAACGTTTTGATATTTTGGCCAAGCAACGGAAGTGTGATGATACAAACTTCTGTTAAACCTCTGTTGTGTGACCACAGAGTTGTATTCGTGAATCTGGTAATTTAGAAATTATGGGGATGCATCGTTCCTTGGCCAAACAGGATGAACCTGATAATTTTAAATAATTTCCTGGTCACCAAGCCCTCGTTCACAGCTTCAAATGCATTCAGTATTTAGCTTTTCAAGAAGTTCCCTCTTACAAATCCTGCCATTTCAGTCTGAACCTGTAACCTAGCAACCTTAAATTTATTTTCATGTTAGCGATGTCACGTGTTGAATGTTAACCGAAGAGATTTTCTGAATCTTTCCGAAATTATTCACGTGTCTGTAGTAATAGCAGTGCCTGGATCCAGTTTCTGAAATTTAATGTCTGAAATATTCATTCTTATAATAATTTCTCTAACTATACATGAGTCACTTAACTCGACTTTTATCACTAACATTTGCCTTAACGTCACGTATAAGAATTGTGGAATGGAGGGCTTAATGTTCATCAAAAGGTTTCAGGTAACTCGTGTCATCACTAGCTCAAGTTGAATTTTGACATTCTGTGAAAATGATGTACGTAAATCTGTGATTTATCGGAAGGTACTACGCTTGCAGGTACCTGGAGGAACTAACAAAAACCAGGACAGCTCATCCGCAGTCCAATTCTTGAGCACAGGACGTCCAGAACACAGAGCAGAGGGGCTACGCCTTCAACAATTCATCATCACGAAGTTTTGTTGTTAACTTGATGCATGTTTTTGGATATTTCCTGGGGATTGAGACGAGCTGCATCCAGTGAGTTTTTCTAGTGTTACAGGATAATGTAAGCAGAGCCAGCGTCTGAAATGTTGTTTTTTTCAACAAAAATATATTTGTTTCGAAAGTGCAATTAGCCTCTTTACCGTCCAGTAAAATGTTAATTTTAACTTTGTCCAGTTAACACAATTTATTCCAGCAGTATCAATACAAATCACATTAAAATTACGCAATTTATAATATTTCTCTTTAGAGTAAATTAAATGTAAAAATACCTTCACGGCGACTACCAAAAACACGTAAATAAAACCGAGCGCCTTACTCCAGACTCCTCCCAGTTCCACAAGAGGCGCCACCATCACCTCGTTTTCATCTCGTGCTACCAAGGTCTCCTACGTCGCACTCGCATAGCAAATTGTGATGAGCATTGACTATTATATTAGGAGCAAACCTTCGTGTGTTTTTAAACATAATTCTCGTGTGTTCTAATTGTGGTGCAATGTATTCAGTACAGCTGTTTCTCTGTCGTTCAATATCCTAGAAACAAAGCGAGCTCCTGAAACGCTGAGCGATGGATGAACACAAATCTTAGTACTTAGTACATCGTATTTGATTCTGTGTAAATGTTGTTTTGAAATTGATGTTGCTAAAACTTCTGTCATTATTTACGAGATAAATTGTTAGTATTAACTGAAATTATGAATTGTAAAATGGTATAAAAGATACTGGACTGAGAGCTGTGTTTTAAGTCCACCTGACGTCATATTTTCAGGGGCTTAAAATGTCGCCTTTGATACATTTCATTGCCTCATCTTTATCAATTCCTCGTGGCGTCTGTTTCGATTCTGTCTCTGAGAGTTTGTTTCTGTTTTGTGCGGTCGAAATTGGAACTCCATTACGACAACGGAATCATCCAAATTCGAAAGAGTTCAGAGAAAGTTTCGTGCTTTGTGCCACGGTAATTACGAATGCATTTTAGTTACAGTAAATATCTCAGGCGGCGTCTTGATGACTTCCCTTTTCAATTCGTTTAAGAACAAAATTAGCTTTTTCCGTGTTTGATTTTGCTTTTGTCCTGACCTCTGTACATTTACGGTTAGTCTCAATTTCAAGGTCAGAGGCGTACTGCGTGTTTTTGTGCAGTAATTAAAGTTAAGATTCATCCGCGAAAGACTTGCTCGTGTTGTGTTGGTGGACGTGTATTCGCGTTACTAGACTTCTATGTCACTTTTATTAGATTCGATGTACGAATTAAAATAAATGTATGCTTATAAAAAATCCGGACAATTTGTGACCGAATGTCAAAGTATCATAACAATTATGCACTGTCGTCTTCGTTACTTCAATGCAACACGAATATTCAAAATAATAACGTGTAAAATTTACTGCGATGTAACTTAATGAAGCTTCTACAAAGTACAGTCAAATAATTAAATAAATTTAGAGCGTGATGGAGCACGTACACACAGACGTAGTGTTCCGTGCTCCGTGACCGGAGAAACCTAAATGGAGAACAGCCCGTTAAATCGGAAAATGTTGTGGGAGATTTGTCGCCAGTTACGAGAAAAGCTTTGACCTTGGTAGTGCGCGCAGAGCATAAGGAAAATGTTTTCTCAGCTAGAATACGTTCTCACGGCGGGGAGTACGAAGACGCCCGTCTTCTGCGTTGTAGCGCCGCGAAGTCTGGTAGGAGGTCCCTCCTGCCTCCATCATCACGTCGTCTTATCGCCCTGACGATGGAGGCATCAAGCAGCGTCGGTTTGAAGCCACAGATTTACAACCCTCAGACTTCTACAGAGGTCAGAACTGCCGAGGTCAAATCTTTCGCCGTGAGTCAGGAATAATATGCATAGCAGATCGTTACAGATTGCACCGTCCTTTAATTACGAGTCGTAGTTCGTAAGTTTTTCTACGCACTTATTAAGTAGCTGAGCGTTGCCACGTTCAGCGCTGATTAGATCGCTATAGCCCTTATGTCCGGATCCCCTGTTTTCAGTGCACGTGCATCGTGTCTCAAGGTCCCCTCCCAGTCCTCCCCTGCGCCTCATCGTGGGAAATTGCAGTGTCCGGAGTCTTTTTCTGTAACTTGTTTGTCAACTTGTTTTTCACCTGAAAATAAATAACTAAAGCCTCAGCTGAGGCGATCTTTAATTAAACCCCGTGAACCCAGCAAAAGAGTCTCATAAATCCCTTCATCGAACCCAAACCCACCTTGGCAACAATCTACAAAGAAGAAGGGAACGGTTTCACAACCTCTTCAAATGCCGTGCTTTCAGTTAACAGATGTGTTTATTTATTCACGGTATTTTTAGGTATTTTAATGAATAAGCACAAAATATTACCACAAAATACACAAAATTGAATTTCGTTAAGGCACATACAGAGTAACAGGAAAATGATACAGCTCTAATCAAAGGGGGAACTCAATTCATGTTTCCGAGATAAAATCAAATACAGAATCAGCTTAACAGATCGTAAGCCGGGCCTGAAAGAAGACTTCACGTCTTATAACTGCCTCGAACCTGGACAATACCTCACCAGAATGCGCCACTAACCAGGACGTGGTTAACATAACACATCATTTATTCCGGCCCGAGTCCATTGTGTTACAAGACAGAACAGTTTCATTTCTTCGAGGACACCAGCAGAATCTAAAGTTCTCACGGCGGTAAGAACGAAATTTCTTTCGTTCTGGATTGACCACTGATCGGCGCTGCAACCAAGGACACAGTCGTCATCCTCCACCTTTCCTTCCTCAAGCGCAGAAAAATCAATAACGTCCCGAAGTTCCTCGTCCGCCAGATGGCAGGAGAATGTTGATGTAGACCATGCACGCAGCTAGTTTTAGCTCGCAGACACAGATAGCGCGCGTGTCAACACTTCCACTTCCTGTTCGTACAGCGGATGTAATGACGACGTATATTAATTTGCACGTGTTTAACTATAAGCATAATTCATTATGGCGTGTAATTAGCAAATGGTCATTTTTGGTCCAACAACACAAAGTTTATTCGCGGGAAATCTGTTGTCTCGTCTCAGTAAATAAAGAAATTAATTAATGCCAGACGGCATGACAAAATATCCAAAAGACAGTCGCCTTCCTTTGAATTTTAAGTTAATATTCTTTAACGATGCCATTTTATAATGACTCAACTTTTCGGTTCATAATTAATATATGATATAATGATTACCAGCCCATGAATATTGGTCATCTGGAGAGAACTTTTGACTGTGAAAGAGGCTTAGAGCCTGCCACTTCAAAACCATCGTCAGTACGGGCTTCTACTGCACATTTTTCACATAACCGGAAATCTTCTAGAACTATCTAAACAAAAGACGGGAGTCTAACGAAGGTTTATTGCGATTACATTCCAAATTCTTTTGCACTAAAAGGGCTATAAGCTGTGTCTATTTCTTGTTCCTACTTTTTAATTTCTGTTTTGCATGGATCAGAGTCCTTCATCGGAATCCGATAGCAACTTACTCACTCAAGAAATCCACCGCCTTTCATTGAATCCAAAGGTTCATCACCGCCTTCACAAGATTATCCTTATTCAAATTCAACCCACTCTCTAACATTTAACTTCATTACAATCCATTTTAATATTATCCTTCAACTTACTCTTATGTTTCATGGTAAATTTAAAGTGACATAGAAGATGCTGTAGAATTTACTTTTTCTTACAATCTCTGATTGGTTAATTAGGTTAATGGACCTATAATAACTTCACCTAGATTCTAGGTTGTCCCCAGACATTGTGGCAAAGGGAAGGAAACCCCCGTCCTGCCAAGAATTGAAGCCCGAACGCCCAGTTCGTAGCTAGTAGCCTGAAAGAGGCCCCAATCCGGATTGACGGAGGCGTTACTTATATACTTTGTATATCATCTTGGAAATTCAGCGGACGCCGACTTCCTTATGAGCTCGGCGTAAACCGTAGTCAGAAATGTGGGGCGTAAGCGATGCCTTTTCTATTTGTGTAACTTTTCTTTTGAATTCGAATCGTTTCATTGGAAAACAGAGACAGATAACGGCGAACGAATAAAATGTACGGAGAAGAAACAGGGAAGGAGAATAGGAAAAGATGGAGCTGAAACAAGAGGGAACACAATAATAATTGTGATCTTACCTCTCGTTCCATGTGTGGATTTTCCACGGATCTGCGTTCTGACATTCGACAACCGAAACCTCCCAATAGCCGCGATGTACGCGACAGACATTAAGGAGGCTAATAAGTCCTTTGAAAGTGCGACAAAGTTCAAATACTTGGGAAAAACAATAACGATTCAAAATGATGCTCACGAGGAAGTTAGGAGGAGATTAAATTCCGGAAATGCTTGCTACTTCTCAGTTCAAAATATTTTGTCTTCCCGTCTGATTTCTAAGAACCTGAAGATTAAAGTATACAAAATACTAATTTTGCCTGTTGTGTGGTATGGGTGCGAAACATGGTCAATTTCGTTGACATTACTGTGTTGAATATTTCGGGCACAAACCTGGGTCCACATTTTCGCCTTCCGCTGTTATGTTATGGCAGTGAGCGTCAGTGTGGACCCGGCATTAAGAGGCCGAGAAGTGAAAATGAAACTTCAAGATAAAAAGAAGAAGAAGAAGGCAGAGCTAAGACTCGAGAACAAGTGTCCATATCCAGAAAATCATTCCGTACCGAGCATATTTTATTAGCCACGTGATCTAATTACAGGTTTGTGGCGACTATTACCGATTGGGTACAAGAATACTTTGTGGGGTGGAGTTATTTTATCACGTGCTCGAGGCTGATTTTCAAAAGACATGCGTAATTTAGAATTTAAAAAGAACCGGTTATGACGACAGGCGTTTTACTTCTGTACGCTGTCAGAACTTTCGTTCACTGTTTAACGTTCAAATGCGGCAGGCAAACTTTTTAAATTTTGGGACTTTACTGAGTTACGATGCAACTGACCATGAATGCAGAATGCAACGTGCGTGTTATTTCAACAATTTTAGCGTTCCTGAATTTCTTGTCACAGTGAACTTACTAAAACTGCAGCTGTGGTAGCTTGCTTGGTGACACACGCTATGCGACTCCACCCCCATTTAAAAGAAGGTTGAGCTGAAACAGGGTGTTTCATGTTAATTGTCGTTGAAATAAAATTTACTGTGCGTTAGATGTATAACACACCTCTTTCGATCTTTACTTTTTATGTATGAGGGGATGGTTATTCATGTAATAAATGTTTCGAACCCCCTCTGAGCTTAAGATTATGGCAGAGCAGATCTCTATCTATCTACCTGTCCGAAAGTCCATCCACCTGTCTTTATTATCCAGAGTTTCCGCATAAAACACAGTAACTAAGTACAACAGCAGAGCATACAGGCTTGGATTCAAACCAGTAACCTGCCGAGTACGAACCCCATTCCACAGCGCCCAGTTCCCAAGCCGCGCGTCGATGCCTGTTCGTTGCTTGGTTCTCAGCGTCAATAACAAATATAATGCTCCATGCGCTGTGATCTAATAGGGCAAACCACGGAAGTCAAGAATACTTTTCCAGAAGTCAGATTTCTTGAATAGCCCAGCGACTATTACATTGTCAAGAAGCATTCTGTTCTATAGTTTGTTTCGCAGTCAAATCTAGAGCTCATAACGTGACGAGAACAGTCCTAATGTATTTGAATACATTTATACAAAGACTGAATAATGGCTACAGATTTTCATGAAGCTAAACCTACGATGGCTCAATTTTGTGGGCCCTCAGATTTTAATTGGGAAACTTGGATGTTTCCAAGTTAATGTATGTTCAATAATTCTCTTGTGTTTGGATTATTTACGACGCGAAACTTGGTCAGTGGCATTTATGCAGTGTCACAAACGCCTACATTTTGCGTTTTGGACGAATGCTTTGTGTTGAAAAGCATGAAACATTGGGTACTTGGCATAAAATGAATTAATGGTTTCATCATCGCACTCAGCTGTGCTGATGCAGTGAAAGGTTTCGACGGACTGGACTCGTAGGTCGATTGAATCTGGTGTCAGAGTTGCAATATTAAGACGAAAATTCTCCGGGATGTCGCGCCGTATAATACAGTAGAAACTGACCGACGTTTCAGAGGTGCTTACTTCCTGCATCATTGGGCACTCATCGCCCTGATGATGGTAGGTAATAAGCACCTCTGAAACGTCGGCCAGTTTCTACTAGATTACTTGCCGCTGTGAGAAGCTGAAATCTCACTTACAGCAAGGATGTTTCTGGCAAAGTGACAACTTGCAAGATCAAGAAGGAGATGGGGGATACCATTGAGGTTGGTTTTATGGAAATAAGTTGCGAGTACGTGGACTGGATCCGTGTGGCTTGGCACTAGGACAGACGGAGGATTCTGTTGATCCTCGGGGTTCTGTTAAAGGCCTGCTTCGTGTTCGGCAGGTGCCGGGTTAAAATCTCGGCTCAGAGCCCGGCTATCTCAGCCCCTTCAGGCAAATTCCGGGATGGTACCGTAAATTAGGCCACGACCGCTTCCTTCCACATCCTTTCTAATTCATTATTCATTGTCTTCCTCTCATTCGACGCTGTGTAATCCGTTGAATTGTAAAAAGATAATCACGAGGAGGTTTTATCATTATCGCAGCTGCGTCGTCTCACGCACGGCTCTGCCTGATTTCCGCTGGCCTTGACCTAAGTAATTGGTTCACGCGGCGATTTCTTGCTTCAGGCAGGATCCGGTACGAGAGCTCGTGGCAGAATTTCCTGAAGAGGACGTCTGCATTTTATGGCTGTCGACACGATCACTGTGATGGAAAAGTTCTCTTATCACGGAATGTTAAACTGCAGGTCGTGTCTCAAATATTTTTAGATGCATTTAACTCTTTGAAGCACAGTGGTAACTATATGTACCACCTGCAGTTATATTTATGGGGTCTTCTTAAGGTACAATTTGGCTGCACGCGACAGAGACGGACTCATCGCAGCTTCCCGCCACTCACTTTTGAGGTGACGACCGAGACATGCGGCAAAGTGTTTGTTTTGTTGAGACGCGTGCACATATTCTGTGAAAAATGAGTATAAAAATGCTTCTAAAAAGGTTACTCGAAGAAGAAGAAGAAGATGTGTTGCTGTGTTATTTGTTGCGAAAGAAAGAAAGAAAGAAAGAAAGAAAACCTACGAGTTCAATATTCAAAACCAGACGCGAAGAAGGATCTTTCTGTCTGTTAATAAAGAATCATTTATCATTAGAAGAAGAAAGTTTCAGGAGTTATTTCAGATTGAATCAAAAGCAGTTTGGTTACGCACTGAGTTTAATAGGAAAAACATACAAACAACAAAAACTGTCGCTCACGTTACGGTTAAGTTTCTTATATTGTATTATTACTAATTATGTCACAAATGTAATGACAATTGTCTTCATTCAGTGATGTTGGTTGGTTCGGGGGTCGAGGCAGTTCTTATAGGAGAATGTGCTGATACCTCAGATGAACTTGGGTTGGACATCCCATGTTGCTCCTCGCATATCCATCTGAATCACTTCATAGTGACTTAAAATGTTAGCTTGTATTTTCAAACGTGGAGCCTTTACGTGGTTCCCAAATGAAGCAATTTCGTCTTCAATTTCTGTATCAGTGTTGGCACTTAACTGTTGCACGAGATTATCAAGAATATCATCATGATTGTTGTTGCGTCTTTTTCGTCGTGGAGGCTGTGGTACAGAGGACTGCGATGCTTCATCTGGACAACCTTCGCTGTTTTCAGTCCGAGTCTCAAACTGTGCGTTTGCCGCTGAATCTGACTCAACATTAGATGCAGTAGGTCTTTCTGTTGAAACCGGTTCTAAGAATTGGAGTCTCTTGAAAAAATCCCACTTAGAATTTTTCGGTGGTGCAGCTGATCCGGTTGACATTTTTCTTTTGCGTTTAAATCGATTGTATGAATCCCGTATATACTTCCAGCGTTTTCTACAGTCTCCATCTGAAATGAGAAAATACGCCCATTTTCGTGTGCGTGTTCTTTGTGTACGATATCACTTATTGAGTGATTGACAATTTTTTCCCTTCAGATTTATGGCGACTGGCGAAAGTTACGCTTCACTATCGTTTGCTTACCGTATATCAGCGCGTCATATTTCACCAATCGTGAAAGAGGTTCTTAGGTGTCTAAGAAACAAGTTGGTACCTCAACTCATGCCTGAACCTACGCAACGAGAGTTTCAACGCATTTCAAACGAATTTTGGATAAAATGGAATTTTCCGAACGCCGTTGGAGCCAATCTCTTTCAACTACAAAGCTTTCTTTTCTATCGTTCTTTTAGCCATCGTGGACGCTAATTACAAGTTTATTGCGGTCGACGTCGGTGCGTATGGCAAAGAAGGTGATTATTGGAAATAACTTTAATCTTCCGGGTCCTGAGTGCCTTCCGGGAACCATTTCTAACTTTCAGGCGAAGCATCGGGTCTCGACGCGTATCTGATGAAGTTGCAAAGAATAACGTAACTGAACAGACATTCAATTATCGCCTTTGTCGTGCCGGAAGGGTATCGGAAAATGCATTTGGGTTGATTTGCCAAGTATTTTGAGTGTTTTATACACACATAAACATTTTGCCGGAGACATGTGATGATTTGATATTAGTCGCCTGTTATGCGATGGATTCCTAGTAAAAATCTGAAAAAACTTTCTATCACTTCAGTAATGACGTGGAAACAACGCCACCAAACACGCACTCCTTATCTCGAGCAGGAGGCGAGATAAGAGAAGAGTTGAGAAAATATCTCATGTCAGACGCTGGTGCAGTTTCTAGGCAAGTAGATCGCAAAAACCTGGTAATAATCCATTCATTGCATGACGTGTTTAAGTCTAGAAGACGTTATATTGTATTATAAAAACGCAAACAACTAACCACTTTTGTCTAATTAGGCGAGCTTTGGGATTTAGAGGGTTAAGTCTGGCATTTATGAAAGCGACAGTGAACTTATGAGTCCTGCAAATTTCGTGACTGTCAGGCATCGAGCAGGACCCCGTTCCTTGGCGTATAAAAATGTATTCTGTGAAAGTTAAGTTGCCACCACGCCCCGCAGTAAAGCTGACAACCGATTTCAGACTACGTTGCCGATAACTGGGTTACACCGAACGCCTATTGATTGCAGCATCCTTGGCGATGTAAAAGTCTGACCAGAACGAGCTGCATGGAGCAGAGTCCATCTTCAGCCCTCGGTCGGTCGGCTAGTCAAATTCTGAACGAAATTCTTATCTCCTTATAACGCAGTTTCCTCCTCGCTCTTGTCACTTCATCCGTCTCGGGTCCAGATATTACCCTCAGCGCTCTCTTCTCAGACACCCCGAGTCTGTGTTTTCGCTTGAAGTGAAAGACCGGGTTTCACACCCATACAAAACAGTAGGAAACATTCGTTGTTAGAGAGGAGACGGGAAACAGAAGATTGTGAACTGCGGGCGGGAGAATGTGAAGGTGCGTCGTGCAGTTGTAAAACGCTTGGAAGTGCCTGAGGTAAAGTTGGTAATCGGCTTCCTCAGACGTTGGTAGTATTTCGTAGGATTGGCGGGCAGATTGAAATAGCTGAAGATTGTCAGTTTGTAGATAATAATATGAAGAGTTTTATTCAGTCTCAAGACAAGATCAAGTTCACGCGCCCTGGGACCATGAAGTTTATGTATAATATCGAAGAAGGTGGCGTGATGTCGTTCTCTTTATGAGTGCGACCTCACACGTGATCTCGTTACAGGCGATGACATCATAAGGAAACTGTTATCACAGGAGGCAGAGTTGCGAGCTGTGAGGGCGCTCTCATATTACATCTGCTTAATCTCAATACGTGGGACTTACACAGTGTCTGAATTTAATTCGGATGGAGTTCGGACCTCAGCTTCTGGGGAATGCGGTGATGATCCTTCGTGGAAGTGTAGGCAACTGTCAGTTGCTCAAGAGACGTGCTAATTCCTTTCTTGTAGCTCCTGAGAAATGCCGCCAGTCGTTTTTCTGGGTCTCTCCGACTGTCGGTTGTTTCCATGGAGACGGTTCCCTGACCTTGACCGCTATTTGTGATCTGGCCTTCGGCGTTGTGCGAGGGCTGGGCCTGCCAAAGAATTACGGAATGTTGGTCGTTCGCTTAATAACTCGCCCTGCTCGATTAATCCAGACCCGGGGACTAACAGGAATCTTTACTCGAATTTACCGCGGGCCGGCGAGGGAAGTAGGTTGTGTGGATAAAGCTGGCTCAGGAGGAGAATGCCCCGCGTAGCGAACTTTCGGTTTGCTGCCCTCAACAGCGCTGAACGGATTTTGATGAAACTGAACGCGAACTGGCGTCGGTAGGCATCGCTTCGGGAAATTCTCCGCTCCACATTTAGCTCATCTCTGGTTTTCAGAGTTCACTTGGCAAATGTTCACATTCGCTGGCTTCATATTTTAGGGTAACAAGTTTGAATCCACGAAGTCATTGTCATTATCGGAGATAGAATTGAAGTTGCTCAAAATCTGCCACCACGCGAGATCCGACATCCAGACAATTGTCTCAGTTCCTTGCCCACGTAAAACCGACGTTTCGGGAACAAACCCTGAAGATGGGGACAGAGTTTGTTCCCGAAACGTCGGTTTACTACGGTAACCAGTTGATTATGTGTAATAAAATTGTTTGTATCTTGTGAATCACACAAAACATCATAGTTGAATGGTTAGTACTCCTGCTACATGTTTGGCAGGTCCTGGGTTCAGATCTTGGCCTGCAGACTGGCTATCGTGACGAAGGCTTGTTGTGGTTTTCCTCAGTCCCTCCAGAAAATGCTTGGATAGTTCCTTAAATTAGGCCATGATCACTTCTGTCCACATGTTTTCCAATTCTCTGTTTACTATCATCCTCTCACTCGACATTATATAGTCTCAGCTAGTGACAGCATCGTTAAATAAATTGTGAGTCACATGAAGATGGCTGCCTTCTGGGTTGTAGCATTACAACACAGAAAACGAGTCATATTCGTACTCGCCACTGTGACTCGCATGCTTTTGTTATGCTGTAACTTTGTGTGCCTGAAACTCGGGACTGTCAGTGTGATGGTATGAGATAAGAAATTCATGAACATGTGTCTGCACGACCTTGAATTTTAAGACATCCCATCTTGCTAGTGACATCTTATAAATTGATCTGAAGTTGTCACTGACATGAAATCCCACAGTCTTGGACTGGGGACATTAAAATATCATAGTAATTTATAAAAAATACATTTAACACTGCTTTAGCTTTATTCAGCTTTCAGTATCACATTTAATTTTCATTGTTGCAATTTGCATGCTCTTTCCTAATGTTCTTCAGTAAGACACATCCTAGTTGCTGATTTAACTTCCTTGTGTAGAGCAGATGCTCATGGGAAAAGAGTGTGAAGATGACAACGTTGTGGGATATTGCGCAGTGTAGTGTAATATAAATTGACACCATTATTAGGCGATCTCTCTGGTGATGAAGGCAGTAAGCATATTCCCCTTGTTACTTCATGCTTTTGAGTTAGTCTTGTTTCTTTTCTGTATTAATAACATAGGCAGGAAAACTGTGACATGAGTTAAGAAAGATAAAAACAGTAAGTACAGTTTCTATGGGATATTATGATACAAGGTATAAAATGTGAAAGTAGGGCAAGGAAATATCTCAATTTGGGAACTCTACATTCAGACAGGTAAAATGCCATTTGTTGCTTTCGAACATTTTCGCTAGATCTACTGATACTATTGGTAGCACTGCATTAATCTAAATATATCGATATGGGAAAGAATGACTAGCGAAATTGCGTCGATCACTTTCGTAACCTGTTTTGAAGTACAGTACATATTTATTGTACAGAGGTTTTGCAGTTATGTCAGACAGCAGACTGGCCGTATGTGATGCGAAGGTCTGAAAACACAAGCACACAAACTGTGATGATCTCGTGGTAGTGGATTGTGTCTTGGAGTCTACGACTAGACAGCGGCGGATTTATCGTACGTAGTAAGATTTAGCAATTTGTGCGTTGTATTATAATTTTAACGGTTACATTATTTCTTGACGATGACTTCGCAGTTATACACACGAAAGTAAACAAGGTACGAAGTACTGGTTAATATTGCACTTGTACTACCTTATCCGTGTGTTTGGTCACGTAACTTCGTCTTGTTTCAGGTTCGGACTTCTGTAGGGCCCTATTAAGCATGACAGATCTGCGATTCGATGGCCGAGTGGTTGTAGTTACAGGAGCTGGTGCAGGTGATTATCGTACACGAAAATAATGTTTGTGCCTGATCGCTTTTCTAGTATGCAAGACTTTCTTTCGGAAATATTTAATTCGTGTCGAAATTATTTTAGGTTATCGTTCTTGTCTTCGCGGTTTCAGCTTCATTAATGACTATATTGTACAAAAAAAATATAGTTCTTTCCCTCATTTGTTAAGACAAAAATATGAAATTGAAGGGTGTGGGCTGCTACAACAGTATGTTTCCAGTTTTAATTGTACCAGTTTGTGTGTGTCCATTTCCATGGATAAAAGTTGTCATGATAATATTAAAGTATGATGAGACTCCACATGCCATGTGATGTGTGCACTGCAGAGGTGAGTTAATACCCTTCTCTTTTATCATTTGTCTGTTTCCATTGTCTCATAATCGTATTAATCATGGCATTTGCTTACAACTTCTTGTAATGAACAGTTCTGTGTGTCATTTCACCCACTTATCATTTCTTGTGTGCCAGTTCCTCATAATTCTGACCAGCCATGACTTTATGTTTCAGGCCTGGGTAAAGCATATGCCCTGCTGTTTGCGGAGCGTGGAGCATCAGTTGTGGTGAATGACCTTGGTGGTGGTCGCCATGGCGATGGGAAGAGTAGCAGTGCAGCAGACAGTGTTGTAGAAGAGATCCGGCACAAAGGTGGGTTTAGTGCATTATGATGCTTGTTGGCTGCTACTGCATTTGCATGTAAGTTTCTTGTTTGTCCTCTCACCTCTTCTCTTTCTCCTTCCTTCTTACAAACTGCTTCCTTGTGTCCCCCTCTACCACCTCCGTCTGATTCCCTTTCCTTTCCAACTTCTGTTTTACGGTGAAGTCACAGCACCGCGGGATTGCATTTGTATCGTAGATTGTTTTGTTTCTGGTAGGTGGCAAGGCTGTAGCCAACTATGATTCTGTGGTGAATGGAGAGAAGATTATATAGACGGCTCTGGAAGAGTTTGGACGAGTAGATGTGGTAGTGAACAATGCTGGCATCCTGGGGGACAAGTCATTCTCCAGGATTAGTGACGCAGACTGGAGTATGTTTGAGATTAAATCTTATTCTTGGCCATAATATCAGATTGTGGGGTACTTTCAGTGTATTTGGACTGCTACAGTCAGTCAGGCAGAAAACTAAGAGCGCCAGTGACTGGATATTATGTAGCTGTCCCAGGGGCCATTTTACCTTGAAGTCTGATAGTTCAGTGAAATTGGAATATCATTTTTCTGCAGAGACTAATTCTGAAAGAGTTAAAATTCACAAGCGTCTATTCTCATTGTGGTTCTGACCAGTTTCAAGAGACTGTCCATGGCATTTGCCTAGAGAGGCTGAGGAAAACCTTGACAAATACTGTCTGCTATGCTGAGCTGTTTTGACTGTTATTGATATTGTATAGGAGGCCAAAAGAAAAGGGACTATGGTAGATTTCTTGAGTTCAGTGATGGTTTTGCATGCTTTTTTGTCTAGTTACTAGTGCTGTTGAGGTTTAATGATCATTTGTTACTGTTGCAGGCTTAATTCAGGACGTACACCTAACAGGTGCTTTCAAGGCAACTCGAGCCGCGTGGCCTCACTTCCGTAAACAAAAGTATGGACGTGTCATTGTGACATCCTCCAATTCTGGTCTATATGGGAACTTTGGGCAGGCAAACTACAGGTCGGTGTTAGTGACACTTCAGTATATTTATCTTTCATAGGATTGATCATTTGTATAATGTGTGCGTGATATCTTGGACATTAATCTGTTCTGCTTTGAATATCTTTGGGATTTAAAAGTATTAATTACAATACACCCCTCCCCCCGCCTATGAAATATTGATTTAACATTCTGGTTATTTATAAAAATAAAAGTTTGTCTTTGGTTGCCAGAAATGGTAGAAACTGTTTTCCCCCACAGTTCCTCAAGACAGATGCTGGGATAGTGTGTTATATAACCGAGGGTCACTTCTACATCCTCTCCAGTTCGCTCTTCCTTTCAGGACTGTGTAATTTGTGCGGCTGAAAAGTTGTTCTCAAATAAGAAAGTTGGTGTGAGCGATGGCCGCTTTATGCATTTCTTGGGAGGAGTCCATGTATGTTTTTTTTATGGTTGCAGTGCTGCCAAGATGGGGCTGGTTGGTCTGAACAATACGTTAGCGATAGAGGGCAGGAAGGACAACATCCACTGCAATGTGATTGTGCCAACTGCGGCATCCCGGCTTACTGAAGACATCCTGCCACCTGGTGGGTGCTGCTGATACTAAAGCCTGACAGTGTGTCACTTCTGTTTACAATAAATGAACATCAAAATGATGCAAACAGTGCATTTTGGAAGTATATTCACCCTTTTGTCATATTATCAGTTGTAATAAATAGTTCATGTTTTGGAGATCTGTTATCAGCAGTTTTTAATATTGTCTCATGATTATAAACACTAATGTGATACTGATAAGTCACTTGTTTGTTGCACAGATTTCTTTGCGCAGCTGCGCCCAGAGCTGATTGCGCCAGTCGTCGCGTGGCTGTGTCACGAATCCTGTGAGGAGACTGGCTCCATCATCGAGTCTGCTGCTGGCTGGGCAGGAAAATGTAAGTGTCAGTGGCACCCCTGTTCGGAATATGCTCGATGCCTGTAACGACACCACTGGTTCTGAGTCATGTGATGCCGTCCAAAACAGGACTGCATTTCATTAGGGTCATGAAGGTTGGGTCTGTTGTTGCTCTTTCAGTGAAATGCAGAAATGATTTTTTCACTGCAAATCACAATCGTAGATAAGTCGCAGAATCTGCATGTGGACTTCCGTAGATGTGTCAACAGCGGTAGAATGACCGGATTCATGTTTCAAGGGTCCTGATTTCAGTGAGACAGCTTGGAATAGCCATGAAACGCAGTAATGATAGACAAGCAGAGAACCGTTTACCTCCCGTGCTGAGTGTCGGCAGAACTTTCCATCAGGATGCGTTCTTGTCTGACAACCTTCAGGTTATCTGGTGCGTTCACCGGGCGGCCTGCTGCGTGCACAGATGAATGAGCTGGTGACGCCAGAGGCTGTTTGTGAGAACTGGGGCAAGGTGAAAGATATGTCTGCTGCCGTTAAATTGGAGTCCATCCAGGAGGCATCTGGTACCCTGATGACCGTTCTGGAGCAGTTGAAGTCGAACTCTGGGCTTTCTTCTGATGGCGTGAGTTATGACTCGATGTAGTTTTTTGCATATGCTTTCAGATAGTAATTCTTCAAGTTACCCCTGTGTCTAAGCACGATCCAGTGGAGGTGTATAGAGGGAGTGTAGTATAAGACGTATGAATGAGCAGAATTAATTTTGTTTATTGTGTACAGGATTTTAGCCCGTCGCCATAATTGTAGTACGTGGTTTATGTTACTTCAGTTGTGTGTTTCTTGCGTATGGTGTTGGAAGAAGCTGACTGCTTCATTGTGGCTTACGCCACTGGAGGTCCAGTATTTTGTTAAATGAGGTGTACATTAGTTTTGGCAATGGCTGGTGCTGCCATCCAAGTATTGATGGTGGCTAATCTTTGTGCAGAATTGAACTTCTTTTGTCTTTTTGATGACACTTATTCTGTGAACATGGTTTAAGGTCCTGATTTCCTTTCCAGAAGAGTGTTGTGACAAAGTTCCAATACACTCCTCGTGACCTGATCCTGTATGCACTGGGAGGTGAGTAATGTGCCGTTATGTGCGTGTGTTTGTGACAGTGTGACAGACAAGTAATGTGTTTGTTTTATTGCAGTTGGTAGCACTGTGACCAACCCAAGTGACCTGAGATTCCTGTATGAAGGCCACGCAGACTTCTCTGCGTTGCCGACGTTCCTCGTGTTGCAAGGCGTGTCTGCCGTGATGGAGTGTAGTGTTACTGCTGAGGTGTTCAGTGGCAGGGATTTCAATCCTGCCAGGGTAAGTGAGGTTATGTCTTGATAAGCAGACTCTTTTGAGGATAACCGCAAGGTTCAGCATCGGTCATTTCGAAGCCTGCCTTCGGATGCAACCCTGAGCCACCTCACAATCTTCTTGCTGTGTTTTCATCTCTGTATGTGCATTTCTTGCCTTCGCAGCTGAACATGTCCATATATCTTAACGCAAGGCACATTTTACTGCCTGTGCTTTGTCTATTACGAATATAATAGCCAGTCTCCATCGCACTTGACTTGTTTAGTTCACTGTACATGCAGTGAGGAAGAAATTAAAAGTCTGCTGGTCCTCATGGAATGAAAGCAGATCCAGCTTCTGCAAAAATAATACTGCTGTGGGTTGTTTTTCTGTTCAGTGCAACGGAGGATCATTCAGGTCGTATTCTATGCTAGTGAAGTTGTAATTGAGCAGTGTGGTGTGGACTCGGGGAATGCTTGCTATCATTCAGTCCAAAATGTTTTGTCCTCTCATCTCACATCAAGAAAACTAAAGATACAAAAGTTGTGCTGTATGGGTGTTAAACTTGGTCTCCCACTTTGAGGGAGGAACATAGATTGAGGGTCTTTGAGAACAGAGTGTTTAGGATATTTCGACCTAAGAGGCAGGAAGAAAATTGCATTATGAGCTTCACAGACTGTACCCCTCACTTGATACTGTTAGGGCGATTAAATCGAGGAGGATAAGACGGGCGGGACATGCGGAACGCATTGTGGAGGGGTGGGGTGTTTACAAGATATTGGTTAGAAGGCCTGAAGGGAGGAGATTGTGGGTGAGACATTGGCGTAGGTGGGATGGCGTTAAGATGGACCTTTGGGAGATAGGAATCTATGGAGCAAACTGGATGCAGCTGGCTCAGGTTAGTCTTATGGCAGGCTTTTGTGAACTCAGTGATGAACCTTTGGCTTCTATGAAGAAAGTGTTCTATTTTTTGAGAAGCCAAGTATACAGTCAGTTTTTCAAAGAATATCCTGCACCATAGAGAGAGTGAGGATAGAATTCACACTGATTCAGTTAGCTGCACAGAGTGTAGATGCTTCCCACTGGCATGCCACTCGGTCATGTAAACAAATGACAGTATTCAGTTGTTTTTGCAGATATATCATAAAGTATTTCTTTCTTTCTTTCTTTCCACTAAATGGATTCGAGAAGTTCTGCTAACTTAAAGATAGTTCAGTGGTTTCGACGTAGAGACTGATTGGATTATGAACCTTAGGGTTGCTGATGAGGCACAAAGGAATGAGAAACTATTGAGTACATAATTGGAGTTGACTGAGGAGGATCGTGTTGCTGCTATGTTGCCAGATGTTGCATGGTGAGCAGTACTTGGAGGTTCTGCGTCCCATCAACAGTGAAGGGACTCTTGAGGTGCACTTCAAGGTGGTGGATATGTTGGACAAGGGATCCGGGACTGTTGTGCTGGTGGAAGGTGAGATAAAATTGTGCAGTATGATCATGCCATTTGTAACTTCTGTCAACTTGGTTCGTGCAGTTGTAACGTGTCTCTTTTTCTTTGATCTGTCTAGGCTAGGGGGAATATAAGTGGTTTAAAAGTCTAGTCTTCAAGGTGATACAAATTCAGTTGCTGTCTGTTGTCATTATTGCAGTGGAGACATTTGATGAAAGTGGTGAGAAGGTGGCACAGTCCCTGCTGACAACATTTGCTGTTGGAATGAAGGGTGTTACAGACAAGCGTACTTCACCCTATGATGTGCCAACAGCAGAACCACCAAAGCGGATTCCTGATTTGTCTGTTGAGCAACGCACGTCTCTTGATCAGGTCAGAATAGAGGGAAGCATGTGTTACGTGTGAGGCTCTTTGGTTATTTTTCTTTGGGGGGGGGGGGGGGGGAGGAGTGAATGTAACTTTTCTTATTCTGTGTATGTATTTTTAGTTTCTTCTGTCAGTAGTACTAACGTGTGAAATATGGAGAAGAAGCACAATCTAATTAAGATCTTGACATATTTGTGGTGATAGAGCTTTGTAAAATGTGCATCCTTAAGATTATTTGATGTAGACTGAAAATGCTGACTGCTTTGAATCTGCACTTATTGCTGTGTGTGAAAATTTTGACTAATGAAACACTGCAGCTAAGTCTGTAGAATTTAGTATGCAGAGAGATCATAAACACACCTACAAATTAATTGTCAATGTTTCTTCACTTCAACATTATTTCCTGCAGGCTGCACTCTACCGACTGTCTGGAGACCGCAACCCACTTCACATTGACCCGAATGTGGCTGCATTTGGTGGATTTGATCGGCCCATCCTGCACGGTCTGTGTTCGCTGGGCTTCTCAGCCCGCCATGTCCTACAGCAGTATGCGGATAATGATCCAACCAAATTCAAAGCCATAAAGGTGTGTAATAGAAACATCTCTTTTTGGGGCTTTCCTATTTTCACATTCTCATGATAACATTCCAGCACCCTCTTTCTGTTGTTCTATGGATTGTTTGTGTTCACAGCATTTTTCACTTGCCTCTTCCGTGTCTGATGTACAGTTCAATTGATGTCAGTCATTGTGCTTTCTTATTCTTTCCACATGCTTTCCTATTTTCTCGCATCCCTGTTGGAATACTTCATAACCGTGACTCCCATTCACAGTGGATACGTTAAGGGAGGCCTATGGTAAGTAAAAAAATATTCATGTGAAGCATGGTGCAATGGTGTGGCTTGATAGTAGATTTCTAAGTTGTAATTCCGGAGGACTGTTCATAACATTTTACCATTTCATTTTTTTTTTTTTAATTTATCATCTTGTTGCTTTGTAAGTTCTTTGTACTTTTTTACCATCAGAGAGATTGTTAAATATGATGTTATTTCATGAATCTGTTTCATTTTCAGAGGTTATATAGCATCAGATAGAATGAGAGAATTTGGAAAGGGGCAGTAATATTAATTTTCATGTTACTATGCTGGAAGTTCTTTGGAGGGACTGAGGAGAACTCTGATTAGCCTGAGAAGGATAGTCAGAAACTGGACTGAGATGCAACCTGATATCCCCATTAATATGGTTTAGATCGTTGCACTACACAGGCCATCAGAGTGTGAGGGTATGAAGAAAATGATGACTGTCACTGGTTTACAGGCTCGGTTCAGCAAGCCGGTTATCCCTGGGCAGACACTACAGACTGACATGTGGCAACAGGGGAACCGTATCCACTTTCAGACCAAGGTGAAAGAGACGGGGAGCGTGGTGATATCTGGCGCATATGTCGATCTCACCGAGGCATCCGTCCCGCAGCACAAGGTATGTTTTTGTGGCTGACTGATGGGCCAAGATCATCTTTGATGATGGTTGTTCTGCTGGTGAGAAATTTCGTTGCTGCTGGCCTTTCACCACGTTCACATAATTCTGCCCTTATGCTCTGTCATGAGCTGGTTGAGTCTATCTATTTCTTCACATCATATTTCTCTAAGGTGCATTTTAGTAATGTCTGTGTGTGTGTAGATCTCCCAAGTGTTTTCCTTTCAGCTTTTCCAAAGAAATTTTTGTGTTAAATTTCATGTCTACGCAGTGGAAATAAAAAGTCACACATATTGCAGGTTCCTCACAGAAAAATGCAATTTGATTATGCAGTACACTGCTACTAAACAAGACGAAGCATTTGAGCTGTGTTGTTTGCATGTAAAGCTTACTTAATATAAATGTACATTTTGATGTAAATTCTGTAATTGTGTGTTGGAGAATGTTTAATTTAGTGTGGGTTTAATGAGCCAAATATAAGATTTAATTCTGGATTTTTAGTAAAATGATAAGAAAGCTCTGATGGGCAGGGCATACAGCATGCATGAGCAACACATGAAATGAGTACAGAATTTTGTGTGGAAAACCTGAGGGAAGAGATGGCTTCAGAGACCAACTCATAGATGGGAGTGTAATATTAAAATGGATCTTTAAAATACTGGGTGTTAGGTTGTGGATTGTGTTCAAGTGGTTCAAGATAAGTCCATGAGGCAGGCCTGAGCTGTGTGGTGTTTGTTCCTACAGATTGCAAGTTGTGTTTATAATCGATATAAAGTGTAACTGATATTCTGTTATCTTGTGATAACCTGCATTGTTCAGCCTAGCAATTTCTTACTCTCAGTGACAAGGTTATGTTTCCTTTTTGTTAAGATCCCAAACATTACAGCATTGCTAGTATCACATCTTCAGTAAGATCCATTTTAACCCTTTAAAGCTGAGTTGTAACTGTTTGTACCACCTGCTGTAACAGTCATTATCTCTGCATTTTGCCCACAGAATATATAATGTGGGTTTTATATTGATCTCAGAATAAACAGTAATTTATTTCTCTAAGCAGCATTAACTAGTTTAGTGTTGTCGTGGAGACGTGTTGTGTTTTCTTTGAGGTAACAATGGATTGATAGAATATTATGCACCTTCACTGTGGCTGAAGGGGTTAATTATTTTCTTTAATTTCCTAGTTGGTCTTCAGAGGTTACTCAAAAGCTCTATGGAATTTCTTTGTTTTCTCTTTCCTAGTTACATTTCCAGCTTATGGTAAATATCTGCAAATCAATTTCTCAGGATATTTGCATCTTCAGTGGGCAAAGTGAGGAAGAAACTTCACGATTTTATTATTATTATTATTTATTATTGACTGCAAATGGGTTTATACCCGGTGGCAGTGTCCTACAATAACATACAAAACAATGAGACAGAACAGAACAATGAGATACATCAACACAATGAGACAGAACAAAACAATAAACAAAAGGACACAACAAAAACAATATGACACCCAAACAATGGGATACATCAACACAATGAGACACAACAAAACAATAAACAAAGGACACAACAAAAACAATAAGACACAATAAACAATGAGATACATCAACACAGAGACAGAACAAAACAATAAACAAAAGGACACAACAAAAACAATATGACACACAAACAATGGGATACATCAACACAATGAGACACAACAAAACAATAAACAAAGGACACAACAAAAACCATAAGACACAACATACAATGAGATACATCAACACAGAGACAGAACAAAACAATAAAAAAGGACACAACAAAAACAACACATCCCACTCAAAATCAACCAACTCATAAATTACAAAACCATCCAACCTCAAGTACTTACCTTAAAAAAAAGAACTTAATACCACCTAGACATAAGACAATAACTGTAATGTATTACAAACGTCATGAACTGATGCACTCACACAACAATACAATGAGACACAACAATACAACATACCACACTCAAAATAAAACATCTGACACAATAAAAAAACACACATCCACTAATTAATCACAATACTTAAGAGTGGAATATAAAGTCCGCTCTCAGTACATGAAAATTTTATCCCAAAGAACTACAGCCCTTCATCACTTGGAGACTAAGACACTTCACTTCACTTATCACCATTTATTCCCAACTTAATAACCCTTAGCTTGTAACTACTTTTCTGACCCTCTTTCTAAAGGTGCCTAATTTACAGGGGAAAGACTCTAGCACGCCTGGAGGTAATTGGTTCCAGCTTCTTATGGTCCTATTTACAAAGGAATATTTGCCTACATCCGTTCTTTGTTTCCTAGTCCTAATTTTCCGAGTATGATCGTCCCTGCCCAGGTAGCATGGCTTTAATAATCTATCCTCTATCATTTTCCAAGCCCGGCCCCCCGTGTATGCTTTGAAAAGGGCGCACATTCGGGCTATCAATCTACGCTGTGCCAATGTTTCCCAACCAGATTCGTTCGTGAAATTAGCAAATTTAGCCGCTCTCTTCTGCACCCGATTTAGTGCTCTTACCTGTCCTTCCCTGTAAGGGTCCCAACACACAGCTCCATATTCAAGTATCGGTCTCACTAGCGACGTATAAGCTAAACGTTTCGTATTGTTATTTCCCTTTTTTAGTATACGCATTACGAAATGGAGAGCCTTCCATGCTTTAATTAGTGTATAATTCACATGATCTGCCCAGCTCAGATCACTGCGAATAAGTATTCCTAAGTACTTAAAGCTATTTGCCTCTGGAATTAATTGATCCCCAAAAAAGTAACTCAGCTTATCCTTCACCCTAGCTCTATTGAAGCTGACTGCTTTACTTTTACCTGGATTTATCTTCATTTCATTTTCTACCGCCCATTCCCATAATCTATTCATATCTGTCTGTAACTTATCAATGTCACTACTATCCATTATTTTCCTGTATACTATACAATCATCAGCGAAAAGCCGTATATTTGAATCAATGTTTTTCCAAATATCATCGCCCTGATGACGGAGGCAGTATGACCTCTGAAACGTTGGTTAACATCGACCAGACTACACAGCGCAATAACCCAGAAGACAGAAATCTTCATATTCACCGCTGTGAGAACCTCAAGTCTTACATCATTAAAGAAACTTCACGATTTGTACAGTTCACTTAGTGCTTTGTGAATAGTGAACTGTGGGAGACAAAGAGAAGTTGTCACATGAATACATTGTTTCACTACACTTGTTTATGTAAAATGTCATTAGGTCAGAAATTGGCTTAGACTTGGAAAAAAATTTTGGCATGATGCTGGGGGTGGAGCCGAGTCATGATATGGCCATTTGTGTGTGTTTTGTGTAACAGAATAATGAACCTTTGTTTTGTAAAAGCAGTAAGTTTTTTGACTAGCTGAGTCACTGTCAAGGAGGCAGGAAAGACTTTGCACTTTAGCCTACATGTACAGTACAGTAGCTGTGTTCAAGGTCATGGAAGAAACACAAGTGAGTAGCTCTGATGTATGCTGGTTGCATCAGTCAGTCACTATGCCTGCTGTGATGAGGTCCACCAAGGTGAGGGAAGTGAAAACTGGAATTTGTAGTTCAGAGGCATATCTCATGTCCTGACATAGAATGAAAATATGAACATGGTTTTGCATTTGTTTTTAAGCTAAAAATATAGTATTCATAAATATTTAACACGTTCAGGAAGTACTCATTATTGATTACAGAGTGTGTAACCATCGAAACTACTCTCAGTAATGCTAAAGATCAAATTACATCATATCCATATTTTTCCACTTTTGTATGGTTGTAAAATATGGTTTCTTTCTTTGTGTGAAGAACCTAAATTGTGTTTGAAAACAACCAAATATTATTTGGGATCTTGAAGGATCAAATAAGTGGATTCTTAGGATAGTGAACTAAAGGACTAAATGTGTTGTTCATAAGATGAAAACACATAATGTATGCATAGTTTGGTGGGAATCCTGTTAAAAAAATTGGACATAAGTAAGACTGAGAATTTAAGGGGAGGATAATATTAAGCTGGATCTTAGACAAATACAGATGTGTTTGAACTGTGCCAAAGTGGCTTGGTCCTGCAGCTAGTGATACTGTTTGGTATTGGCAATGTTCGACCTTCGTTTTCTATCACCAGAGAGTTAACAGGTTCCTAGAGACATGCAGAAATGGTGTATGATGTTGGTGGCTTTGTAAACTGTAATGTGAGGTTGCATTGTTGGTGCAGGCATCCACATCGGCGCTGGATTCGGATGGTGTGTTTGACTTGCTGAAAAAGCGGGTTGCGGCAAACCCAGAGCGTGCCAAGAAGATCGGTGGTGTGTTCCAGTACATCATCACCAAAGATGGCAATACTGTTGCCACCTGGAGTATGTATCACACAGTTGTCATGGATTTACAGCACTGTTAGAGAGTAAATTTTATACAGACTAACTTAAAACTTTCATCTGTTAAACGTTTTGTCTGTGCGGTTAATTCTCCTACTTCATATCTGGCAGATCTTGGGTTTGTATCTCATTTGAGAGACAGGGTTTTCTTATCATAGTCACGGAAGGCAATGATGAGACCCTCGCCGGGTTCGCTTGTCACGGCCACTTGCAGCTGAAACGGAAAGACTTGTTATGCATTTCTGTTGCGTCCTACAGGAGCAGTGTGTGACGATGTTAACAGAAACCCAAAAAACAAAACAAGAGATAAACTTAGGAATTTTACATGATTACAGGCTTTGTGGCATATGTATTTGTCAAGAAGTTCTGGAAAAATGAAATGTATGCAGAAATTTGATGGTGAAACCTGAGGAACACCACTTGGAAGACTTGTAAGAAGTTTGGAGATTAATATTCAATTTTAGCTTTGATGTTAGCTATATTCAGTCCTCAGTTCATTTTAATTATGAGCTTTGAATATCAGAGAAGCAGACAGAAACAAGTATGGTGTCCATAGATGGATTTTCCAAGTAATATTTAAATGTTTCAAAATGAAAATCATTTTATCAATCTGAAGAATTTGTGTTTTATGCTCATTATTTTACAATGGCTTCCTGTACATTCTAAATATATAATTTAGGACCAGCACAATGGAAATTACAAACATTTCTATAAATTTTGACCACGGTCCATGCAAGTGATAACTCACTTCAGAGGCATCCTCTGTTGGTCTGTAGTTGACTTCTGCAGCTGTGAAGTTGAAGTATCCATATTTCCTTGGTCTGACAACTACTACATGAGATACATTTGTCCCTGCAGGGATCCTGTCAATCTTGATGTTGAGCTGACCACCCACCAAAGTGAAGGCCTCTTTGTGAAAGCTACTGTCACTCAGCTTAACACCAAGAGCAGTACTTGTGCCAACATTATATAGTGTGTACTGCAAAGAATGTTGTGTGTTATAATCAAACAAGTTTATGAGGTATGTTGGTATTATATGGGTACTAAATACAATATTATCATGAGATGCTCCATATTCTTTGGCTTGTAACATAAACGGCCTATGATATGTAAAAATTTCTATTCTGCAAAAACAACCGGACGATAATTTTTCTGAAACAATATGACATCTAAATATCCCAGCTACTATGTCCATGTCTTCAACCAGATATCTATTCAGTATCTGTTTCGAAATTAGCAATCTGGCACCCGTTTCTTCTTCCTCATTACCATCTACATAAGCAGCTAGGGCTGCGAGAACAAAAATACTTAGAAATTTCATTCTTTCAAGACTTTTAACGAAATATTAATTTATACACTCCCCAACGTGTTGTACGCACGAGTACTTGGAATCTTTCCCAACGGAATGGCACTTCTTTATCAAAACTTCCAACTCGTTGCCAACTCACAAGCAACAAAGCATGTAATTCGACTCCTACTGGCAATGACCGCACTTAAAAATTAGTTCCGGTTCCCTTCATTGTCACCAATTTAAAAGTTAATGACGATAAAATATACCGTTCCAGCCGTTGCCAATGTTAAAATGAAACTGTTTTGGCTTCACTGTTAAACACGGAAGTTTAGAAGTTCCATAGTTTGTAACATGCTTTGTAACTCAGAACTGTAGTTTGTTAATCGGCTGTACTTCGTATGCGATTATTTGGAATAATTATTAGGCACATATGGATGTGCTTTGTTATCGGTAATATAACGTAACTGTGTTGAGAATCATGTCGATGTCTCTGTCATCAGACCCGGAATTGGAAATGAAAGTTAAAAAAGGTTTGAAAACGTGTCAAACATGGATTGAGTTGTTTATGTTGAACTTATATACGTAACATTGCAAAGCACTGCCCCCGATGGTGGAGAAGAGGGTAGAAGTTACCAGACTGCATCATGAGTTGCAGGGACGTTGCTACGATGTGGAGTATGCCATTGGGTAAGGTTTAAAGGAAATTCTGTTCGTTCACTAGTATTCAAGAGGAACCTTGTTCCCAAGTGAATACTTTTCCACAGGCTTGTAGCAGCATCTTGCTCATTTCTAGTTGACATTTTGAATTATGTGAAGTGTAATTTCTTTATGTTACAAGGAAAGCTTATTATTTAATCAATTAACTTAGTGATTTTAGACCTTCATTCATTTGACATTTCTGCCTGGCAAAGGAATAAGATCCTGAGTCCTGACACAAAGTCGCCAAATATGGTGTGTGTGCGTGTGTCTATCTATCTGTATATATATATGATTTGGAAGAAAAGTGAGAATCACAAGACCTTCCCAGAACTTTGTGTAGTTTTTTCAGCAGTTGTATTGTTCTCCAGGGCAGTGAAGTCTATGGAGGGGGCAGAGGATAACCTTGGTAACATACAGGAACTGCTGAAGAATGCGGTGTTCTTGCGACAGCAGATTAAGTACGAAGAAGCTCGCAGGTGAGTGTTATTGTGAATGTTGTGGACGTGATTTCTGTGGTCTGTCTGTGCCTTCTCTCAGGGTTCTTCCCATTTTATTCATATGTGAACTGAATGTAAGATGAGAAAATGTGTTTCAGTTGGAAAAGAATGTACTATAGCAAGTACAGAATGCTAAATTTGTGGGTTACCTGTGTTTTAGAATACATGAAGGAAATAGGGTTTGGGGAATTTGGGACACAAACTTGTTTTATAGCAACAGGAAGGAAGTCTGTCACTAGTGTAAATCCCCCATAAATAAATATCTCCTATGCGTAAGGAAAAAATGATCTGAATTGTTGTGTAGTACATGGACAAAACTATTCTGTGCAAATCCTCGTTTGGGAAGGAGTGATTCTACCAGTAAATTATAGCAGTGTGGTGTTAGCACTCCTGTTTCTCAAATGAATTACGTCCTATGCACAAGTCTCAGCAGGGGATTTGCTGTCCTGACTGAAGAGGGTTTTTTTTGTCAGTTTCCTCAGATCTTCCAGTTGAATCTGATCATAGTGTATCAGAATATGCCAGTTGATCCAGTGGTTTTTGAATGACTTATAAAGCAGTCTTATTAATTAAGTAAGCTGCATGTGTATGTCCATCTAGCCTGATTCAGTTACACAGCAGTTGACTGGTTTTTGTGAAATTTGGTGTGAATATCTACCATTTCAGTTCTCTTGATCTTCTGTTCATTTTAACTTTGTCATCTGCCATTACTGAATTGGGTTTTGAGGTTCTTATGATAGTGAATATGGAGGTGGATGTCTTGCAGGTTGTTGCACCATTTAATGTAAAAATCAGTCTGTGCAACGTCGCAGGCAACCATCTTTGTAATGAGTTGTTTTGTAGGACACTAAATTAATTTTATTGCTCTGTGGATCACTGTTTCATTCACAGTAGTGTAGAATACCGGTCAGACAGTGTGTTAGTGATTTTTCACCTTGCTGTGATTCTTCATGTGTGTTAGAATTGTGTTTTAGTCCTGTGTGCTGATCCAAGAACATTTGGATTGGCATGCGCATATGCGCAACGCATGTGATTTATGTTGCATGTCTTGTCTGTGTAGGCTCCCCCACTAATGCTGTGACATGCCAGGTAATTGCTGCTTCCTGTTGTTTATTATGTTGGTAGTATATTATGGTAAGCAGTCACTACATGATCATGATGAAATTGGGGATATCACATGGCCTTAGAATTGTTACTGTGTAGGAGAAAGAGTGCATGGTCACATGGACATAATGTTTCATTGATACAGAGGACACTACAGAACAAGGGAACTGTGGTCCTATAAGTGGGAAATATTAACCTGTCAGTGTGGGCTGTGTCGAATGGACGTCTTTGCACGGTGTGATAGGTGCCATGTATGTTTCCAACATCAGAGTGAAAGAAATGACTATATTTATTCAATTGTGAGGTGATACTGAACTGTGCAATATCGTTATACTAAGAGACAGTATATTTAAGACATTTATTTCCTCTATTAGGTTGAAGGCCAGTTCATGCTTCATTGTTCAAAGTTCCTGCTTTTGGAAAAGTTCTTAATTACAGATAATAATGGCTACTTATTTCACCTGCTGTTTTGTGTGGGTGTTAAACTTGGTGTCTTGCACTGATGTCTGTGATGAGCAGAATACATGTAACTAAGAGAAACATACAGGCAGCGAGAGAAAATTACATAATGAGGAGCTTCATGAATTGTGCTGTTTTTTTGGGAAAGTGTTCAAATCAAGAAACCAGTGGGTGGTTGGTGTTGCCCAAGGAATGTAGTGGCACTTTAGTATTAGCAGTGGATAGTTATATAATCAATATTGTTTGTGCATGTTTTTTTTCCTTCAAATTAGCCATTTAATTACTATGTATTTGCATCGCTGTTTGTTTAATTTTGTTCAGATTACAATTTCATGTCTTGGATCCTCCATTCACAATAATCCTAATCCCATTTAGTATTAAGTAATTTGTACGGTTGAAATATAATTATTAAATAGCCTACGAATCAATTAGTCAGTTCATTCACCCTTTTAGCCACTTGATCTCTTAATCACAGTCAGGCGGCTAAGCAACCAGTGGATCAATCAACTGCTCATTCTGTTCAAAGATATTTGTTCGTACAGGAACAAGAAGGAGTCATACTAAATTAAGGGTTTGGTGCAGTCTTTACTGTATGATCTACTATTAGCTTCTCAAGGACTCTGCTTCATGAAAATTTTATTTACAATCACAAAATCATGTTTAGATCTTCAAGGACACTGGTTGACCACAGTTTGTTGGGAACAATACTGGTGATTCATGGTTAGGATCATTTTTGTTATATTTTGAGGATAAAATTCATATTTTGGGTATGAAATTTTTACTTGAAACTACATTTCTCGGGCATTTACAGTGAATCCTTCATTTAGTTCAGATGCCAAAAGTGGTGTTCTGAAAGTGCAAAGTTAAGAGCTTTCATTAAAGATTTCGGTGAGGAATATTTTAGTTCTGATGGAACAATTCTGTTCTGTAAACTTTGTGAAGTTAATGTTACAGCTGGTAAGGGATTTAATGTGCAACAACATTGTGATACGGCAAAACATAAAAATAAATTGAGCAAGCAGTAGGCAGGTCAGGTTTCTGTTGCGATATGAAGTGAGCCTGCCAAGTGTACTGAACATACTCCACTGATTTCCTGGCAAGCAGTAGGCTGGTCAGGTGACAGACAGCTTTTCCCCGAGTAAAATCCCAAGGATAAATTAAGCTTCTTCTCTCAGCTATTCCCAGAAAGACAAAATGCATTCACTTTTAACTAACACAAATGCAAAAATAAACAGCATTCTGATGACGCAGTTGATTGAACATGTACTTTTGTTCTTGGGGAGGGGGGCACACCACACACACTTCTGAGTATATAAATGTCACTTATCAATGCCGTAAACGCCTCATGGCGTTTATTTATTTGATTCCTCGGGAATCATCGACACATAACCTCAACCGTTAAACGAGAACACCCTATCATTCCGTAACCTGATGACAGCCCACCTAGATCGCTGTTCGCACACATAATCTTACAGCACCTCCAACACTCCGAAGACTAGATTCACGCAACAAATTTTACCAACTCTATCTCTGCGCGAACTTGACTACAGCGAATTCTAGTAGTGAACCCAGTAAACTACGTATTGGCGGGAAAGAGCAGGGCATCGATATATCAGGAAGATCCAGAATCGTAATCTTGTAGGAGCCTGGTAGCCGAATGGATAGCGTGCTGGCGTGCGGAGTACGAGTACGACATCGGCAGTTCGAGACCCAGCGGATTCTTACAGTAGTATTAATTCTTAATTCTTACAGTAGTATTAAGTTCTAAATATAAAACGAGGGCAGGACTCAGGACTCAAACGATTTCTGATTTCTGATTTCTGCCCTCTAAAAATAATTGTGGGTTACCGGGAGGGTGGGGCGCCTAATATGATAGAATGAGGGGGGTTATGCACAAATATATAAAAGGGGGCTCAGTTGGGGGTATACCAAACATACAGACATCAAAGCATATGAGTCGAAAAAGAAACAATCCAGCGAAATAAAATAAATCAAACCATCAAACCTGCATGCTTGTCATGTAAGCTGTTGAGTGTGTTCGCAGACTGACTTGATATCTGAACAGGAAACCTGATGGGACAATGAATGAAGTGTGTAATTACCTGACGTATAGGATGTACTTTAAATGTTGTGATTGTAAGTGTGAGATGATATGTTGACAGAAGTAAATGCAGTTTGGGATTGACATTATTGCTGTTTCCAGTTGGTATAGGTATCGTTTGTAGGCGTGGGTGGAGACTATTTGTGAAGTGATTTTGGTTTTTGTTATGTAGTGCTGTGACCTGCCGGGGTATTTTCTGTGCTTGTGGTGTGTTAAGCAAGGATAAAGGTTTTAAAACTTGTAAACTTGTAAGTTTGGCGTGTGGTGTTTGTTATGAATTTGGATTTGCTTGCAAAAATCTCATGCCCAGTAGATGACAGATTTGTTTGTTGATTTATTTGGCTGGATTTTTTCTTTCGACTCAAGTGCTTTGAACACATTTTGGTTAAAGATTGTTGATTGATATGATGTCTGTTTGGACCACCTTTGGCTGCTCCCTCATAAATATATTTTTGCATAACCCCCTCATTCTCTCATCTTCGGCTCCCCACCCACCCGTCCGTTAACCCTCAATTATTTTTTTAGAGGGCAGAAATCAGAAATCGGTTCAGTCCTGCCCTCGTTTTATATTTAGAACTTAATACTACTGTAAGAATCCGCGGGGTCTCGAACTGCCATTCGGCTGCCCTTCTGTTTCCCGCTCAATACGTAGTTTACTGGGGTTCGCTACTAGAATTCGCTGTGGTCAAGTTCGCGCAGAGAGAGAGAGAGAGAGAGAGAGAGAGAGTGTGAGATAGAGAGAGTGAGAGAGAGAGAGAGAGAGTGAGTGAGAGAGTGAGAGAGAGTGAGTGTGTGTTGGTAAGCGTGAATCTAGTCTTCGGAGTCTTGGAGGTGCTGTAAGTTTATGTGTGCGAACAGCGATCTAGGTGGGCTGTCATCAGGTTACGGAATGATGGGGGTGTTCTCGTTTAACGGTTGAGGTTATGTGTCGATGATTCCCGAGGAATCAAATAAATAAACGCCATGAGGCGTTTACGGCATTGATAAGTGACATTTATATACTCAGAAGTGTGTGTGGTGTGCCCCCCTCCCCAAGAACAAAAGTACATGTTCAATCAACTGCGTCATCAGAATGCTGTTTATTTTTGCATTTGTGTTAGTTAAAAGTGAATGCATTTTGTCTTTCTGGGAATAGCTGAGAGAAGAAGCTTAATTGATCCTTGGGATTTTACTCGGGGAAAAGCTGTCTGTCACCTGACCAGTCTACTGCTTGCCAGGAAATCAGTGGAGTATGTTCAGTACACTTGGCAGGCTCACTTCTTATCGCAACAGGAATTTGGCACGTGGAAGATTGTTTTTTGTCCAACAGTTCTCAGACTTCTCCTGCGTAAGACGTAGTTTACTACTACTCTGCTATGACAAGGAGGTCGGATGAGTTCGCTGTTTTTCAGACGTTGCCGTCCCTGCCTATGATAAAATGGCGTGGGCGTTCTGCCCCTCTGTATTTCTTTGGTTGCTAGGATGCATTCTGAGTCCAGTGCAGATTTACTCTCATATATATTGCCAGGGCGTGGAAGTTAATTTGAATTGATGTGTGTCATCTTTCCCTTGTGTGAAGGACGTAATGTGTGAAATATTTTGGTTGCATGGAGGGTTGGTTTAGTTGGCCAGTTGATTATTGATGAGGTGTAGAGTGCATTCGTAGTAGCAGTTACGACTGGTGTCACAATGCGGATATTTATTTTGGTATTTGGTATTGTTTCAGGTAGGAGTGCCTGCAAGCATGTGGGATACTATAGCCGTTGCCCACTTTTGATTCCTAGTGACCAAGTATGGGGTGTTCGTAGCATGCCTCACAATGCCACAAGGAAGACCTCAGGCCCTCGTGCGATTACCTTGCTTTCCGAGGAGGTGTACGGTTATAGATTTAGTGGGAGTGCCTAGTCTGTCTCAAAGAGTAGTTTGAGATCAGGGGATGTACTGAGTAGCAACTTTCATGTGAACTGTAGCTGTAGTGTGTGTTTACTGGTATCAACGAAGACATGGAGGACTAATTTGTCTGAATATCAGCGTTTCAGAAGATCAGTTGTGTGCGTGATGGGGAAGCAGCTTTTTTGGAGTTGGAGATGTGAAGAACCAGACAGAACGAAGCACCTGTAGTGTTTGTGACTTGGATAAGGAATTGCATTGTTCAGGTATGTTAGAGAGTAGAGTTTATTTACATTCCATAGATCCTTCTTAGGACTAAACCAAAGGATGGAGAACAAATCATTTCATACAATACATATAAACTTCAGTACTTTTGACACAATTACAAGGATGTGTTTCACACGTGAATGTACATAACCTTCAGATTCTGCAATTCAAGTATGAAAAATAATTTAAATGCAGGCTTGAACACCTTTAAATCATTTAGAGTTTTAATTGTTGGTGGAAGATCATTAAATGACTTGATACGCGTATAATACGTTCCTTTTTGACGTTTATTACGGTTAGCATAGACTATAGAAAAATTATATACTTGTAATTAATTTTTATTTTATTGTTGAGATTTGTCAAACTCCACTTACAAAATAAAAGTCTAGTCAATGATATGTTGGTGTCCATGAAACCCAAAGGTTCTGGAAATAAATATGACATGCGCCCTGATGTGGAGAAAAGGTGTTTAGAGTATTACAGTAAGTGCAGTACTTGAAAGTTACTGTAACTAAAACATTTGACTTCCCTTACCAGTGAATGTGGCCTGCGTTGTCACTCGTTATAACTTGAAACTGTTGCTTGTGTTTTCCAGGTCGTGGAGACAGCATGTATTGCTCTGAAGTCAAGCACGACGGATCCGTTACCGTCGTCAGTGCTGGGAAATAATTTGCTGTTTCTTGGTGGCATCCCTGAATTTTAATGAAGATGAGAATACAGTGCAGCAGCTTTTCTCCTGTCCAAGGTATATAAGAGCAGTTGGAGGCAGAAGAATATTGTAAAACTAACCTCATTCTTGATATTAAAAAAGTGTACAAAATAAAAGATGTTTTTCCAGCCTGATGGTACTAACATGACATAACAGATTGTTAATCACTGGCTTTTCAACGCAGAATTGTAAGCGAGTCCCATGGCAGTCTATGAGGCACTGGTATAGATCTTTCTCTGAGCACCCAGAACTCATTATTTACTGGTACAGTGAGCCTGTTAGAGGCTGTATCACAATTAGTTTGTGTTTAGTATCCTGCCAGTACCAGGAGGCATCTGCACGTAATGTATTTCTTTCTCATATCATAAACCTAGATTTCCCATTTTCTCTGTCCCTTTTACATCAGTTGCTGATTTAGGAAGCAGCTACTGCATTGGCCACTGTTGTGACCAACATTTTGTACACTGAACATTAGGATGTGAGTGTAATTATCTGTACTCATTGTGATTCGCCGTTGCAGTTCTGATGATCCACATGTGGAGATCTCCGCAGTCCATGGGATTGCGTGCAGATTGCAGGACAAGCAAGCCAGAGCCACTCACCAGATGGCAGTCACAGGCAAGTTCATCCATTTGAGTAAATTGTTTAATAAACTTATTTTCTGAATTGCAATGCCATTATTGAAAGAAGAAGACCTTTTTTCCTGAAAAGTAGTAAATGGTTTTAATGAAATAAAAAACTTGTCTATTTCTTCTATTGAGACTACAAAGAAACACTGAAGAACGTGATTTTTCTTTGCCAGTTTAAGGAACCACATTTTGAGGCTGACCTCCACATTGTTCTATAATTGAGAATGCATGGAGTGTACCTCCATGCTCCCACTGCCTCATGGCATTGCGCTTAGTCACAAGGATAACTGCAGCTGATATAGCGAACCATTAAATGTTTAAAAATCATAATCTGTGTTGGTTTTCTGTAAGTCCAAGTGGTGTTAGAACCCAAAGACCACTGTGAGAACCTGAAATCTCTCTTAAAACCACATTTAGTATGTGAACTTGTTGAAAGCGTCTGCTTCATATCTGGAAAAGCCAGTAAGGCCTGTTGTGTATGTTGGTAGGAGTGTTTGTTGCTGCAGCCATGAAAGAGTTACGACGGTGTGTTCCTTGTTTGTCACTACACAATGGTGGCGATATCTCAGGTAGCTGGTGAGTTCAGTTTTATAAATTTAGATTGTTCAACATTGAAACAATTTATATTACTGATGGTGAAGTTTCCACCTTTGCTTCCAGAAGGTATGATAAAGTGGCATTACTGATGGTGATATGGAAAAAAAAATCTAATTGCTACGGCTACCTCTTGCCCCTTGTCGGTTGAATTCACCTTAGTAGTAGAAGTGCTACAGATGTTGGCTGTGTTGTAGTGGCTTGCCATTTCTTAATCTTTCATTTAGGTCCTTTCTCCATGACATCAAAACAGGCGAACCTGAGGGGCATGGACCGACTGGTGTTTGTAGACTCCCTTGCTGTCATAATGGGGCACGAGGAGAGGGAGCCGTGTATCTTGGAGACAGCGATCAACATCCTCGGCTCCAAACAGACGGCAAGCGAACTGTTCGTTAAATATCCACTGAATCAGTGGCAACAGAAGTTGCGTGGGACTGACGTGATGTGTGTGAGTTGTAGAGTTTGTAGTTGCAGTATTATGACGTGTGGAATAATGGCCCACTTGGCGAATGCTTTAAATTTGCTGGGGGGGGGGAGGAAAGAAAGTCTCCAGTATGAATCTGTGAGTGAGGGAGTTCAGAATTTGTCAGGTCGCTGGTTGTGATCCGTATTTAAAGTTAACTTGTGAATGGGTTTGTAATGAACTTGACAGAATTTGTCTTCTGAAAATGGAAGGTGCTTGTTCATTGGCTAAGGTAGGAGTGTTAACTGCTTGGTGAAGTAAAACTGTGTGCTCTTAGAAGAGTGTGATGTCTTGATTTCTTGAATGTGACTGTATTTTCTCTTTCTGGGAGTAGCAGATTACGAGAAACAGAATGATCCTTCAGATTCTACTGAGCACCATGCTGTTTGTCACGTGACCTGCGTACTGCCAGCCAGACAAGCATTGAAGTACGTGCAGCAACAGTTGGCGGACCGACTTGATGTCAGAAGATTAAACCTGCTGGGACAAAGAAGGAACATCGTATCCGCAAGAAACTGATATCAGTCTGAACGAGGCATTCGTTGTGTGAGTACATGAGCATTAGAATGTATTTGATGTGGTTGTCGTGTGAGAGAGATGAGTCTGTCCAATTTTATTAGGTACTTCAGATGTTGTGAACTTAAATGTGAGATTTGATATGTTGAAAGACCTATGTGCGGTGAGAGATTGGCATAATTGCAGTATCTGTGGTATGCTAGAGGCATTCATGATTCTCTAGTGAATATATTGTTCATAGGACATCAAAATTGGAGGTTAGGTATATCTTGTAGACGAGGGTGGTGACTATTTGTGATAAGGTTTTGTTAATGAGTGGTTTTGTTACATGTGTGATGTGTGTAGTGCTGTGGAGCCTTTAATGTGATGTGTTTACTAATTAATAAGTGAGTAATTGCCAAGGTGAGGAATTTAGTTTTGTTGACGTGTGAGTATTGTGCACAGTGACCGGAGCTGCTGGGATATTTTCTGTGCTTTTGGTTAATTTTGAGCAAGGGGATCGGTTATGAAACCTTTAAATTAGGTGATGTGTTGAATGTGATTGCATTTTTTTTCTGGTAATAGCTGCAGAGAAGAAGCTTGATTGATCCATGGGACTTTACTGAGGTTGAAGGATGCGTCACCTGACATGACTACTGCTTGCCAGGAAAAGAGTGGAGTATGTGCAGAAACACTATGGTGGCTCACTGATATGACGACAGGAAATCAATCGGCTGTTATCACGAAGGACCTCATGTCTGCGAGAGATTTATCTCTGTGTCAACTTGACATGCATTGTGTAAGTATACGAGAAATATGATTATCAGATGTGCTAATTCATGATTCACACAATCAAATTCTTTGGCAAGATAGCGAAATATTCCACCAACATGCTCTTCATTATTTAGTTCACTTAAGATTTTGTGTGTAAAATTCAATAGCACGTTGCATGTCTTTTTGAAAATTTTTTAGAGAATGCCGTTGGTAATGAAACTGGTCTGTCAATTTAGGTAAAGATCTTGTTTATGTTTACAAGATGTTTTGATATCTGCATTGGAACAAGTTTCACAGTTTGAAGGACAGTATTAGGGTGTGGAGTACTGGCAGACCTAATAATATAATAAGGTTGCTTCACTGTCTTAACCTAAAATAGACCCATGACAAAAAATGTCTTCTCAAAATGGAATGTGAATTTATTTGCTTTACATGAGGTGTAGGGGCCGTCAAAGACATGTATTTCTTTAATTATTTGATGTTAGTATTCTACCATACTGACTAAAAGACTAGAAAAGAAGAGTGATGGGAGACGACCAATTTGGATTCAGGAGAGGAAGAGGAACCAGAGATGCCATCGGAGTTATGAGAATAATTTCAGAGAGAGTTCTCGATGTCAAGGAAGAAGTATGTGCCTGCTTCATCGACAGGAAGAAGGCTTTCGATCGAGTAAAATGTAAGAAATTAATGAGGATCCTACAGAGAATTGGAATTGATTGGAGAGATAGAAGACTAATCGAAAACCTGTACATGCAGCAGAAAGTCAACGTGAGACTGGACTCAGGAGACACCAACAGCGTTGAGATAGGTAGAGGTGTAAGACAGGGATGCTGCGTATCACCACTTATTTTTAACCTGTACGGGGAATGGCTTGCCAAGGAAGCTGTGGAGACTTCAAAATTGGAGGAAGATCATAATGACTGTAAAGTATGCAGACGACTTGGTAGTATTGGCGAAGGAAGAGGAGGAATTACAGAACATGATGGACAAGTTAGTGGTAACAGGTAGAGAGTATGGAATGGAAATCAACATTGAAAAATCAAAGGTAATGAGGATGGCACCGAGAGCAGAACCATTGAACGTTGTAGTTGGAAACCAACGGCTGGAGAATGTGGAGAATTTCAAGTACTTGGGAAGCATAATCACGACGGACGCCCTATGCACCAAGGAAGTAAAAGCAAGGATAGCCATGGCCAAGGCAGTTTTCCGTCAAGAAGAGGATACTTCTCACTAACAAGTTGGGATTGGAGATGAAGAAGAAACTAGTGAAGTGTTACGTATGGAGCAGAGACCTGGACACTCAGGATGAAGGAACAGAAATACCTGGAGAGTTTTGAAATGTGGTGTTGGAGAAGAATAGAGAAGATCAGGTGGACGGATCGAGTTACCAACGAAGAAGTATTGAGGAGAGTCGACGAGCAAAGAAACATTCTGCAGGCGATTACACGAAGGAAAGCTAACTGGCTCGGACATTAGGAGAAGGAATGGGTTACTGAGTGACATCATCGAAGGTCAGGTTGAAGGAAAGCGAGGACTGGGAAGAAGACTGATACAGCTAACCGACGATCTGAAACAAGGAAAGAAGATGAAGTTCCAGGAATTAAAATGAGAAGCTGAGAATAGGGAAAACTGGAGAGCTCTTTTTGGGCAAAGCAATTGACCTGTTGTAAGACAGAACACTGAATAATAATAATAATAGTATTCTACCATGTTTTCCATTGGAGGTAGCTCTGCCTTCATTTTATGTGTTTGGCATTGGTATTTTAATTTGGTCAAGAAAGGGGCTTTCTAGGATAGGTAAGATAGCTGCCCTATCTCTCGGTGAGAGACTGAGGCCGAGTTTCTCTTTTTTGAGAGAGTGTTTTATTTATTTCTTGTGAGAGGTTGAGATATCGTTTGAGTCTTCGTTGTCGTGGTTTTGAACTTTGTAAATGTTTGCTCATGTTTGATTCTTTTGAAATTGATATTGTATTTATATCTCCTTATCATTGTTCATTTACATCCAGTTTACATAAAATGGGATTGCCAGTGGATGTAATGACACCAAGAACCTCCCCATTTTAACTTCAGAAAGGCCGATACTGTTAAAAGGTTTGTTTTCTTTCCATTTTATCGATGTCATTTCTGAGCATTGGCGATCGGTGGTTGGTATGTTTGACTTATATTCTGTGTTTGTGTTTCATGTACGCCAGTGCATCGGACACGTACCAGTGGACGCGGCGTGTTCTGGAGGGGACTCGAAGCGAAGGGCTCTTTGTGCGTGTGTTGCGGTATCGTTCATTAGCTTACTTTGAATGGCGTATGGTGCAGTACTTGGTGCAACGTGCAAAGTGCAAAGGTAGTTGATTTTTTCGATCAGGTAGAGTTATTATTGTCTCTAACGGAGTCCGACGAACGCAAAGGAATTTTGAAATTTCATTCTGATTTGAAATCAGACATTGACATGTGCCCTCTGTTGGCTGTTTAGAACGGTCAAAGATGTAGGCAGATTGCGTGTAGCCCCATTAAATGTAGAGTATGACACACTCTGAGTAGGTAAAGTATTGAGTTTGGTTGACCACGAGGCTCACCACGGCAAGTGTCAGCCTCAAGGAGAGACTGAGGCAGAGTGACTTATTTTTTAATTTATTTTAAGAAGCAGAGATATGGATGGAAGGAAATTGGTTGCATTGTGCATTTCGCTCTGTTTACTTGCCCCCTGGACCACCACCATGAGGCACGTGGAAGATTGTGCTGTCAATTTTGTTTTTTGGCGAACACTTCTCAGACATTTCCTGCATAAGACATAGTTTACTACTACTCTACTATGACAAGGAGGTCGGAAGCGTAGGCATGTATCCATCAGCCTTTAGTCTTTTCTGCTTGCGAAGAGGCACACCTACTTTCTCACATGTCACGCCACCTCTACCGAAATGTTCACTAGCATATGTATGTTTTTATTGTGGATTCGTTTGAATCAGGCCACCCGAAAAGGGTCACGGTGTAGTTTGCGTATGCTGCGTCTTCGAGATTTTCAGCTCTTGGAGGATAGCTTGGATTTACTAGGAGTAGGAGTAGCTGCGTTGGAATCAGGCTAAAAGAAAATGGTGATACATCATGTTCTGTAGGTTATAGAAACAGCAAGGTACGTGCTCTGCGTGAATAGGTAGCAGGATGCTGGCTCACTTGCATGAATTGTTGAGGGTGCGCCGTGTCCGTAGTTGGCTACGATCTCAGGTACACACTTTCGTTCGGCTATCCCGCATCTGCAGGGCTTAAGAAGTCTGGGTTAGAGTGCGTCAGTAGCTGGCCATCAGGCTAGTGGTCGACATGTATAGTTTTGTTGGGCGATGCTTCGTCCATGCCAGGCGACTGGTTGACGTGAATATCTTGCTTAGCCTAGGCTGCGTCTGTAGCCGTGTGCCTTGTCAGTTGTATGGGTTTGTTTGGTAATGCTGCATGTGCAGTGCTGTACCAGTTAGGTTTATGTTTGCTTGCCTACTTTGTGTCTGAAATAGGCCACCACTGTAGAGGTTTGTTATTAATCCTAGGTTGCTGCGGTAGCAATAAATCTTTTCACGTGCTTAGTTTGGCCCAGCTGTGGCCGTAGAAGGCAACAAGACCACAGGCAAACATTGGTCAGTCTGGGTTGCGTACATAGATTCCTAGTGGCTGAATAAATCACAGGTTGGGTTGACAAGGCTCTGTCCGAAGAGATCGACTGTGTTGAAGGCCGCGTCCATAGCAGCTTACTGCCTTACTTGCATAGGTTTGTTGTGTCAGGCTTCGTCCAGAGGAGGATAATTTGTAACGTGGATATTACGATAGTACTAGGCAGTGTCCTTTGCTATGCTGCGTCCGTAGCTGGCTAATTGCTCACTATAATTGATATCTTAGGAAGTCTATCACAAGAATGATTGAAAGAAAGTGATTTAAGAAGAACTGGAGTGCACGGAAGCACAGAAAAGAATGTTTAAGAGCACATGAAATTTTGAAATATAATAAATTGTTTCAAATACAGAAAAATTGAATTAAATTAATTCTTAACGTTTAATTTAGATAGAAGAAAAATAAAGAAATTTATTTAACTTGTTCACTTTACTATGGTAATCTTTAAGCCGTTAAAACATTTCTGGCAAACACTTATTAAAGTTGAAGTAGTACATTATGTTCATGAGATGGGAAGCCATAAATGCAACAGATGATGCTTACATACACATTAACAGATCACTCTTAAAGATATTGTGTGTCTATTAACCGACTAACAAAGTTCTAATTCTTCCTTCTACTGGTGATGGGTTCCTTCTGTTGCTTATGCATGGCCGGCGCACTGTAGCAGTAACATTAAGTGATCTGTAAATGTGTTTGTATTGTCATTGCTTCTTGTTTGTGCGAGGAAGCAGACAGGCAACTTATTTAAGAAGATACAAGATGATTTATAGTACAATACAACTGATAAAGATACAGAAGGAAAGATGCAATTAAGTAAAACTGAATTTAAAATTGTAGTATCATACAGTTGATATGTAGTTATGATAAAGTGAGGTCTGATGACAACTCCCTAAAATGCTACATTCTTAGAGGCATAGGTTGGTGTGGCTAGGCTACGTCCACAGCAAGGTACTTTCTCGAGTGTATTGGGTGATTGGGCTATGCTGTGTCTAAAACAGGCTACCACCTGATTGGCATAGGTTGTTTACTTTAGTGTGCGTCCAAAGCGTGAATAGGTTCTTTAGCCGAGGCTGCATCAAGTACGTGGGAGTCGTATGTTGGTCAAGGCTGCATCTGAAGCAGGTTAAGGCTATCGGTAATTTTTGCGAGGCAAGCGAGCTACATCCTAGCGTGTTTAATTTTCTGATAGTTGGCTGCGTTCTAAGCAGGATACAGGCTCAATTGCATAGATTGGTTGGAGTAGGCTACGTCCGTCGCAGGTTACGTGCTCAGTTCCAGATATGTTTGGCCATACTTTTTGACGTGAAAACGTTCGAACATTCGAACTAGAATATAATAGTGACGAAAATTTAGAACTGTGATGTGCGTACCTTCAGAAATTCTTTAAACTTGAACTAGTGAATAATTTGGACAAACCAACCACGCAAGGGAAAACTTGTATAGATTTGACATTTGCAAGAGGTATTCAAATAATTTCAAAGCCATATGTATCCTACTTCTCATACCACTACCCTGTATTCAATAAATGTAAGTTGCAAATGAATTAAACGATTCAAAACAAAAATTTTGTTTAATTTCAATATACACGATTTTTTCTGCAGCGATCTGCTCTGTTATGGGCATAATTTAGTTTGGCTGTGCTCTATGCTCAGGAGGCTTCTTACACATACTTGACAGGTCACCACCATTCACCGACCTCACTACGAACATATGTTGGTTAGGCAAGGCTTTGCTCGAAGCAGAGTTATTTTCCGTAAACCGCGTACGAAACAGATTACTGGGAGATGGCTGCGTCCGAAACGGGATACTACTGCATACGCTTTATTTAGTTGGGCTAGGCTGCGTCCACAGTTGTCTTCATTCGTTCGTCTAATCCGCTTCAGGTTGGTTGGGCTAGGCTGTGTCCGTAACAGCATACGTCCTTAGTAACTTAGGTTTGTTGGGTTTGGTTGCGTCCAAAGCAGGGTACTTTCTCATGTGGATGAGTTGATTTGGCTTGTCTGTGTTCTTAGCTAGCTACCAGTTCAGTGGCATAGATATTGTTTGACTAGGGTGCATCTGTAGGTGGCTGTATATTTGTTGTGCTAAATAAAAGCCATATATCCATTTCGTTACTTTTATTTCATTCCCATATCGCAAAGAAAATATTACCCGCAAACGCAGACATATTCGTAATGCTATAAAGCGTTGCACTAGATGGTATACCAAGTTATTATTAAGGGTCCTGAAATCCTTGCTACTATTCTTAAATTTATTTTCAATTTTAGCTTCTCTCAGCAACAATTTCCCACTTTGTGGAAACAAGCAGCTATTGTTCCATTTTTAAAAGAAGAAGACAAAACTGTTTCTGTTATAAACTATAGACCTACTACCATAATTAATAATGTTTCCAAAATATTTGAAATTATTGTACATACCATGTTTCTTATAATTTTAATTCTAAATGAATCCCTTGTCAACATGGTTTTAGTAAATCCAAATCCACCACTTCTAATCTGGTTACGTTTTTGGATTTATTTTCCCCTATAGCTTGTTCCCAGTCTCAAGCTGATGCATTTTATGTTGATTTTATCATTTATTTACTTCCATCATTTTGTTTTCTATATTACTCCATATTTATTAATGTTTTCTTTAAATCATTGCTTTACAGACTAATAATGAACATCAGATGAACCACGCCATATAAAAAACAATACCTTCGTTCTAATATATAAGAGTAATTCTGATAAGAACATCTTCCATAAACTGCATAACATTGTAAAGGATTGTAATTCGAGTTTTAAATTTACCAATCTAATTTATACCTGAAGACGGTTAAATATAACCGAAACATGTCGTAAGAGACGTTCCAATTTCTAAATCGATCATTCGATGCGGAACGTGAAATGATATTTTAAATATTTGATCATCTTATTATAAATTGTGATTTGACATTTATCAGTGTTGTTTCGCATGTCTTACGTTTGCACAAACTTGGTGACTATGAACTGTCTGCTGGTTATATGATTGATTTCTTAGTTACCTAACCAGCAGACATTCGCAAGTACGTTATTCTGGAGTTTTGTCATTTCCTTTTGATTTATTGTCTGGGGGTTTGGTGCCAAGCAAAACAGAAAACTACCGCGCGCCGTCTGACTTTGCCTCAGAACGGGACCTGCTGACTACGACGCACCGCCGGACATTGACTCGGAACTCGACCGACCAAGTAGCATGCACCGCACTCGCGCGCACACACAGAACCCACGGCAACGTACTTTATGTGATTTCTTATTATATTATGTTTTTACTCTTTTTTGATTCTACCCAAATTTCTTATTCTCTCAAAAATATATATCCATATTTATATACACATGCGTATATATATTCTTAATTTTATTCTTATGTAGTCGGTATCGCCGAGGGACTTGTGCTGTCAGGCAACGCGGAAAGTAGCACGCACCGAAGAAGTTAGCCAGTCAGATATCACGCACCGTGTGACTTTGACTCAGGCAGCCAACTACGGCACACCGCACACAAACGAGACACGGTAAGCTGCTGATGTTTATTTATATTTTAATTTGGAGTTCCCCCCCTTCTCTTATTGATTCATTCTTCGCACTGCGTCGTACATGGACGGTCGAGCTCTGCGGCTATGTCCCACGGTGCGTGGTAGTTAAGACAGTCGAGCAAAATCCGTCATAAATAAATCTGAATCTGCCTTCAATGTGTGGATAATGGCAACCCATATCAACATGAGTACCATCAGACATACATGAATGTACAAAAGAAATGTATTTAATCTCTATCTTATGTGTACATGGGATATACGGATGTCCGCACGTAGGAACGTTGAAACTTCGATATCAGCAGACGTGCGTGATTACACCAAACGCACTGATGGTAATGTTTGGCATGTATTGCCTTACGTCAGTGGTCCCCAACCTTTTTTTGCCCAAGGGCACATTTCAGAGTTTATGAGATCGTGGCGGGCGCCAACCAATTAACAAAGCCAAATTTTCTTTTCTCTGGACAAATAAGATATGGACACCAAATAATACACAAAACAACACGACGTTTATTGATACAAGAAACCACGCAATCAAAAATACGTACTTTTATAAGTACAATTATTATTACTCAAGTGGGAAGTTAGTGTGATGTTTGGCACTGCATTTCAGCGGCCAGTTTTTCAAATTTGGGAGAGTAGGATGATGTTGCTGCTCGCAATCGTCAAGATGGGCATTGGTACGTAGAGAACTGTGCTTTGATTTTATAATGTTCATGGTTGAACGGCCTTTATTATTCAGTATAACCTCTTTACGTATCAACGCGGGCACCGCGTTGGGGACCACTGTTGTACATTATTTCGCCCTCACATCTTCATCAGTTATCAGAGTGATTATTCTCTTGTAACATTGATGTCACTGTTAGGTCAAGGTCATGACACAGACACTACCACTTCCAAGACAAGGCAGGGGTTTCTTTTAGCAATGACGTGCGTGATTCAACCGAGACACTACCACTTTTAATACAAGGCAGAGGTTTGTTTTGGCAATTACGTACAAGATTCACACAAGACACTACCACTTCCAAGTCTTGAGAAGTTCTTGTCCCAAGTCTTGAGAAGTTCTTGTCCCAAGTCTTGAGAAGTTCTTGTCCCAAGTATTGAGAAGTTCTTGTCCCAAGTCTTGACAAGTCACTCGTCCCAAGTCTTGAGAAGTTATTGTCCCAAGTCTTGTCTGCTTGTTTAGGGCTGTGCCTCACCTGTCTTAGCTGAATTCAAATTTTTTCGAAAATTCTTAGTTTTCTTCGCGTTTCGCGCCATTTGCAGTCGTTTTTAATTTTTTTAAAATTTCGAAAAATTTTGAAAATTCTCAAAGGGGGTACCCCTTTGAGAAATTTCAATTTTTTCGAAAAATTTCGAAAAATCGAAAAACGTGGCAAATCGTCCAAAAAGCGCACAAAACTAAGAATTTTTGAAAATTTTCAACTTTTAATTTGTCCCAAGTCTTGAGAAGTCACTTGTCCCAAGTCTTCAGAAGTCCTTGTCCCAAGTGTTGAGAAGTTCTTGTCCCAAGTCTTGAGAAGTTCTTGTCCCAAGTCTTGAGAAGTCACTTGTCCCAAGTCTTGAGAAGTCATTCGTCCCAAGTCTTGAGAAGTCACTCGTCCCATGTCTTGAGAAGTCACTCGTCCCAAGTCTTGAGAAGTTCTTGTCCCAAGTCTTGAGAAGTCACTTGTCCCAAGTCTTGAGAAGTCACTCGTCCCAAGTCTTGAGAAGTTCTTGTCCGAAGTCTTGAGAAGTCACTCGTCCCAAGTCTTGAGAAGTTCTTGTCCCAAGTCTTGAGAAGTCACTCGTCCCAATTCTTGAGAAGTTATTGTTCCAAGTCTTGTCTGCTTGTTTAGGGCTGTGCCTCACCTGTCTTAGCTGAATTAAATTTTTTTCGAAAATTCTTAGTTTTCTTCGCGTTTCACGCCATTTGCAGTCGTTTTTAATTTTTTTAAATTTCGAAAATTTTTGAAAATTCTCAAAGGGGTACCCCTTTGAGAAATTTCAATTTTTTCGAAAAATTTCGAAAAATCGAAAAACGTGACAAATCGTCCAAAAAGCGCACAAAACTAAGAATTTTTGAAAATTTTCAACTTTTAATTTTTTTCCGAATTTTCCGAAAATTTTTGTTTTTGTGCGCATTTCAGAAGGTTTGTAGCGTTTTTTGATTTTTCGAAAAATTAGAAATTTTTTCCTTCTAAATTTGACCTGTCCCATCCCTATCAGGACTAGACACCCAAGTCTTGAGAAGTTCTTGTCCCAAGTCTTGAGAAGTCACTTGTCCCAAGTCTTGAGAAGTCCTCGTCCCAAGTCTTGAGAAGTCACTTGTCCCAAGTCTTGAGAAGTCACTCGTCCCAAGTCTTGAGAAGTCACTCGTCCCAAGTCTTGAGAAGTCACTCGTCCCAAGTCTTGAGAAGTTATTGTCCCAAGTCTTGTCTGCTTGTTTAGGGCTGTGCCTCACCTGTCTTAGCTGAATTCAAATTTTTTTCGAAAATTCTTAGTTTTCTTCGCGTTTCACGCCATTTGCAGTCATTTTAATTTTTTTAAAATTTCGAAAATTTTTGAAAATTCTCAAAGGGGTACCCCTTTGAGAAATTTCAATTTTTTCAAAAAATTTCGAAAAATCGAAAAACGTGGGAAATCGTCCAAAAAGCGCACAAAACTAAGAATTTTTGAAAATTTTCAACTTTTAATTTTTTTCCGAAAATTTTTGGTTTTGTGCGCATTTCAGAAGGTTTGCAGCGTTTTTTGATTTTTCGAAAAATTTCAAAAAATTTTCCTTCTAAATTTGACCTGTCCCATCCCTGTCAGGACTAGACTCCCAAGTCTTGAGAAGTTCTTGTCCCAAGTGTTGAGAAGTCACTTGTCCCAAGTCTTGAGAAGTCACTCGTTCCAAGTCTTGAGAAGTCACTCGTCCCAAGTCTTGAGAAGTTCTTGTCCCAAGTCTTGAGAAGTCACTTGTCCCAAGTCTTGAGAAGTCACTTGTCCCAAGTCTTGAGAAGTCCTTGTCCCAAGTCTTGAGAAGTCACTTGTCCCAAGTCTTGAGAAGTCACTGGTCCCAAGTCTTGAGAAGTCACTCGTCCCAAGTCTTGAGAAGTCACTCGTCCCAAGTCTTGAGAAGTTATTGTCCCAAGTCTTGTCTGCTTGTTTAGGGCTGTGCCTCACCTGTCTTAGCTGAATTCAATTTTTTTTCGAAAATTCTTAGTTTTCTTCGCGTTTCACGCCATTTGCAGTCGTTTTTAATTTTTTAAAATTTCGAAAAATTTTGAAAATTCTCAAAGGGGTACCCCTTTGAGAAATTTCATTTTTTTAGAAAAATTTCGAAAAATCGAAAAACGTGGCAAATCGTCCAAAAAGCGCACAAAACTAAGAATTTTTGAAAATTTTCAACTTTTAATTTTTTTCCGAATTTTCCGAAAATTTTTGGTTTTGTGCGCATTTCAGAAGGTTTGCAGCGTTTTTTGATTTTTCGAAAAATTTGAAAATTTTTCCTTCTAAATTTGACCTGTCCCATCCTTATCAGGACTAGACTCCCAAGTCTTGAGAAGTCACTTGTCCCAAGTCTTGAGAAGTCCTTGTCCCTAAGTCTTGAGAAGTTCTTGTCCCAAGTCTTGAGAAGTCACTTGTCCCAAGTCTTGAGAAGTCACTTGTCCCAAGTCTTGAGAAGTTCTTGTCCCAAGTCTTGAGAAGTTCTTGTCCCAAGTCTTGAGAAGTCACTTGTCCCAAGTCTTGAGAAGTTCTTGTCCCAAGTCTTGAGAAGTTCTTGTCCCAAGTCTTGAGAAGTTCTTGTCCCAAGTCTTGAGAAGTTCTTTTCCCAAGTCTTGAGAAGTCACTCGTCCCAAGTCTTGAGACGTTCTTGTCCCAAGTCTTGAGAAGTTCTTGTCCCAAGTCTTGAGAAGTTCTTGTCCCAAGTCTTGACAAGTCACTCGTCCCAAGTCTTGAGAAGTTATTGTCCCAAGTCTTGTCTGCTTGTTTAGGGCTGTGCCTCACCTGTCTTAGCTGAATTCAAATTTTTTCGAAAATTCTTAGTTTTCTTCGCGTTTCGCGCCATTTGCAGTCGTTTTTAATTTTTTTAAAATTTCGAAAAAAATTGAAAATTCTCAAAGGGGTACCCCTTTGAGAAATTTCAATTTTTTCGAAAAATTTCGAAAAATCGAAAAACGTGGCAAATCGTCCAAAAAGCGCACAAAACTAAGAATTTTTGAAAATTTTCAACTTTTAATTTTTTTCCGAATTTTCCGAAAATTTTTGGTTTTGTGCGCATTTCAGAAGGTTTGTAGCGTTTTTTTATTTTTCCAAAAATTTGAAAATTTCTCGTTCTAAATTTGACCTGTCCCATCTTTATCAGGACTAGACTCCCAAGTCTTGAGAAGTCACTTGTCCCAAGTCTTGAGAAGTCCTTGTCCCAAGTCTTGAGAAGTTCTTGTCCCAAGTCTTGAGAAGTCACTTGTCCCAAGTCTTGAGAAGTCACTTGTCCCAAGTCTTGAGAAGTTCTTGTCCCAAGTCTTGAGAAGTTCTTGTCCCAAGTCTTGAGAAGTCACTTGTCCCAAGTCTTGAGAAGTTCTTGTCCCAAGTCTTGAGAAGTCACTTGTCCCAAGTCTTGAGAAGTCACTCGTCCCAAGTCTTGAGAAGTTCTTGTCCCAAGTCTTGAGAAGTTCTTGTCCCAAGTCTTGAGAAGTTCTTGTCCCAAGTCTTGAGAAGTCACTTGTCCCAAGTCTTGAGAAGTTCTTTTCCCAAGTCTTGAGAAGTCACTCGTCCCAAGTCTTGAGACGTTCTTGTCCCAAGTCTTGAGAAGTTCTTGTCCCAAGTCTTGACAAGTCACTCGTCCCAAGTCTTGAGAAGTTATTGTCCCAAGTCTTGTCTGCTTGTTTAGGGCTGTGCCTCACCTGTCTTAGCTGAATTCAAATTTTTTAGAAAATTCTTAGTTTTCTTCGCGTTTCGCGCCATTTGCAGTCGTTTTTAATTTTTTTAAAATTTCGAAAATTTTTGAAAATTCTCAAAGGGGTACCCCTTTGAGAAATTTCAATTTTTTCGAAAAATTTCAAAAAATCGAAAAACGTAGCAAATCGTCCAAAAAGCGCACAAAACTAAGAATTTTTGAAAAATTTCAACTTTTAATTTTTTTCCGAATATTCCGAAAATTTTTGGTTTTGTGCGCATTTCAGAAGGTTTGCAGCGTTTTTTGATTTTTCGAAAAATTTGAAAATTTTTCCTTCTAAATTTGACCTGTCCCATCCTTATCAGGACTAGACTCCCAAGTCTTGAGAAGTCACTTGTCCCAAGTCTTGAGAAGTCCTTGTCCCAAGTCTTGAGAAGTTCTTGTCCCAAGTCTTGAGAAGTTCTTGTCCCAAGTCTTGAGAAGTCACTTGTCCCAAGTCTTGAGAAGTCACTTGTCCCAAGTCTTGAGAAGTTCTTGTCCCAAGTCTTGAGAAGTTCTTGTCCCAAGTCTTGAGAAGTCACTTGTCCCAAGTCTTGAGAAGTCACTTGTCCCAAGTCTTGAGAAGTTCTTGTCCCAAGTCTTGAGAAGTCACTTGTCCTAAGTCTTGAGAAGTCACTCGTCCCAAGTCTTGAGAAGTTCTTGTCCCAAGTCTTGAGAAGTTCTTGTCCCAAGTCTTGAGAAGTTCTTGTCCCAAGTCTTGAGAAGTCACTTGTCCTAAGTCTTGACAAGTCACTCGTCCCAAGTCTTGAGAAGTTATTGTCCCAAGTCTTGTCTGCTTGTTTAGGGCTGTGCCTCACCTGTCTTAGCTGAATTCAAATTTTTTCGAAAATTCTTAGTTTTCTTCGCGTTTCGCGCCATTTGCAGTCGTTTTTAATTTTTTTAAAATTTCGAAAATTTTTGAAAATTCTCAAAGGGGTACCCCTTTGAGAAATTTCAATTTTTTCGAAAAATTTCAAAAAATCGAAAAACGTAGCAAATCGTCCAAAAAGCGCACAAAACTAAGAATTTTTTAAAAATTTCAACTTTTAATTTTTTTCCGAATATTCCGAAAATTTTTGGTTTTGTGCGCATTTCAGAAGGTTTGCAGCGTTTTTTGATTTTTCGAAAAATTTGAAAATTTTTCCTTCTAAATTTGACCTGTCCCATCCTTATCAGGACTAGACTCCCAAGTCTTGAGAAGTCACTTGTCCCAAGTCTTGAGAAGTCCTTGTCCCAAGTCTTGAGAAGTTCTTGTCCCAAGTCTTGAGAAGTCACTTGTCCCAGGTCTTGAGAAGTCACTCGTTCCAAGTTTTGAGAAGTTCTTGTCCCAAGTCTTGAGAAGTTCTTGTCCCAAGTCTTGAGAAGTCACTTGTCCCAAGTCTTGAGAAGTCACTTGTCCCAAGTCTTGAGAAGTTCTTGTCCCAAGTCTTGAGAAGTTCTTGTCCCAAGTCTTGAGAAGTCACTTGTCCCAAGTCATGAGAAGTTCTTGTCCCAAGTCTTGAGAAGTTCTTGTCCCAAGTCTTGAGAAGTCACTTGTCCCAAGTCTTGAGAAGTCCTTGTCCCAAGTCTTGAGAAGTTCTTGTCCCAAGTCTTGAGAAGTCACTTGTCCCAGGTCTTGAGAAGTCACTCGTTCCAAGTCTTGAGAAGTCACTCGTCCCAAGTCTTGAGACGTTCTTGTCCCAAGTCTTGAGAAGTCACTTGTCCCAAGTCTTGAGAAGTTCTTGTCCCAAGTCTTGAGAAGTCACTTGTCCTAAGTCTTGAGAAGTCACTCGTCCCAAGTCTTGAGAAGTTATTGTCCCAAGTCTTGTCTGCTTGTTTAGGGCTGTGCCTCACCTGTCTTAGCTGAATTCAAATTTTTTAGAAAATTCTTAGTTTTCTTCGCGTTTCGCGCCATTTGCAGTCGTTTTTAATTTTTTTAAAATTTCGAAAATTTTTGAAAATTCTCAAAGGGGTACCCCCTTTGAGAAATTTCAATTTTTTCGAAAAATTTCAAAAAATCGAAAAACGTAGCAAATCGTCCAAAAAGCGCACAAAACTAAGAATTTTTGAAAAATTTCAACTTTTAATTTTTTTCCGAATATTCCGAAAATTTTTGGTTTTGTGCGCATTTCAGAAGGTTTGCAGCGTTTTTTGATTTTTCGAAAAATTTGAAAATTTTTCCTTCTAAATTTGACCTGTCCCATCCTTATCAGGACTAGACTCCCAAGTCTTGAGAAGTCACTTGTCCCAAGTCTTGAGAAGTCCTTGTCCCAAGTCTTGAGAAGTTCTTGTCCCAAGTCTTGAGAAGTCACTTGTCCCAGGTCTTGAGAAGTCACTCGTTCCAAGTTTTGAGAAGTTCTTGTCCCAAGTCTTGAGAAGTTCTTGTCCCAAGTCTTGAGAAGTCACTTGTCCCAAGTCTTGAGAAGTTCTTGTCCCAAGTCTTGAGAAGTTCTTGTCCCAAGTCTTGAGAAGTCACTTGTCCCAAGTCTTGAGAAGTCACTTGTCCCAAGTCTTGAGAAGTCCTTGTCCCAAGTCTTGAGAAGTTCTTGTCCCAAGTCTTGAGAAGTCACTTGTCCCAGGTCTTGAGAAGTCACTCGTTCCAAGTTTTGAGAAGTTCTTGTCCCAAGTCTTGAGAAGTTCTTGTCCCAAGTCTTGAGAAGTCACTTGTCCCAAGTCTTGAGAAGTCACTTGTCCCAAGTCTTGAGAAGTTCTTGTCCCAAGTCTTGAGAAGTTCTTGTCCCAAGTCTTGAGAAGTCACTTGTCCCAAGTCATGAGAAGTTCTTGTCCCAAGTCTTGAGAAGTTCTTGTCCCAAGTCTTGAGAAGTCACTTGTCCCAAGTCTTGAGAAGTCCTTGTCCCAAGTCTTGAGAAGTTCTTGTCCCAAGTCTTGAGAAGTCACTTGTCCCAGGTCTTGAGAAGTCACTCGTTCCAAGTCTTGAGAAGTCACTCGTCCCAAGTCTTGAGACGTTCTTGTCCCAAGTCTTGAGAAGTCACTTGTCCCAAGTCTTGAGAAGTTCTTGTCCCAAGTCTTGAGAAGTCACTTGTCCTAAGTCTTGAGAAGTCACTCGTCCCAAGTCTTGAGAAGTTATTGTCCCAAGTCTTGTCTGCTTGTTTAGGGCTGTGCCTCACCTGTCTTAGCTGAATTCAAATTTTTTCGAAAATTCTTAGTTTTCTTCGCGTTTCGCGCCATTTGCAGTCGTTTTTAATTTTTTTAAAATTTCGAAAATTTTTGAAAATTCTCAAAGGGGTACCCCTTTGAGAAATTTCAATTTTTTCGAAAAATTTCAAAAAATCGAAAAACGTAGCAAATCGTCCAAAAAGCGCACAAAACTAAGAATTTTTGAAAAATTTCAACTTTTAATTTTTTTCCGAATATTCCGAAAATTTTTGGTTTTGTGCGCATTTCAGAAGGTTTGCAGCATTTTTTGATTTTTCGAAAAATTTGAAAATTTTTCCTTCTAAATTTGACCTGTCCCATCCTTATCAGGACTAGACTCCCAAGTCTTGAGAAGTCACTTGTCCCAAGTCTTGAGAAGTCCTTGTCCCTAAGTCTTGAGAAGTTCTTGTCCCAAGTCTTGAGAAGTCACTTGTCCCAAGTCTTGAGAAGTCACTTGTCCCAAGTCTTGAGAAGTTCTTGTCCCAAGTCTTGAGAAGTTCTTGTCCCAAGTCTTGAGAAGTCACTTGTCCCAAGTCTTGAGAAGTTCTTGTCCCAAGTCTTGAGAAGTTCTTGTCCCAAGTCTTGAGAAGTTCTTGTCCCAAGTCTTGAGAAGTCACTTGTCCCAAGTCTTGAGAAGTTCTTTTCCCAAGTCTTGAGAAGTCACTCGTCCCAAGTCTTGAGACGTTCTTGTCCCAAGTCTTGAGAAGTTCTTGTCCCAAGTCTTGAGAAGTCACTCGTCCCAAGTCTTGAGAAGTTATTGTCCCAAGTCTTGTCTGCTTGTTTAGGGCTGTGCCTCACCTGTCTTAGCTGAATTCAAATTTTTTCGAAAATTCTTAGTTTTCTTCGCGTTTCGCGCCATTTGCAGTCGTTTTTAATTTTTTTAAAATTTCGAAAATTTTTGAAAATTCTCAAAGGGGTACCCCTTTGAGAAATTTCAATTTTTTCGAAAAATTTCAAAAAATCGAAAAACGTAGCAAATCGTCCAAAAAGCGCACAAAACTAAGAATTTTTGAAAAATTTCAACTTTTAATTTTTTTCCGAATATTCCGAAAATTTTTGGTTTTGTGCGCATTTCAGAAGGTTTGCAGCATTTTTTGATTTTTCGAAAAATTTGAAAATTTTTCCTTCTAAATTTGACCTGTCCCATCCTTATCAGGACTAGACTCCCAAGTCTTGAGAAGTCACTTGTCCCAAGTCTTGAGAAGTCCTTGTCCCTAAGTCTTGAGAAGTTCTTGTCCCAAGTCTTGAGAAGTCACTTGTCCCAAGTCTTGAGAAGTCACTTGTCCCAAGTCTTGAGAAGTTCTTGTCCCAAGTCTTGAGAAGTTCTTGTCCCAAGTCTTGAGAAGTCACTTGTCCCAAGTCTTGAGAAGTTCTTGTCCCAAGTCTTGAGAAGTTCTTGTCCCAAGTCTTGAGAAGTTCTTGTCCCAAGTCTTGAGAAGTCACTTGTCCCAAGTCTTGAGAAGTTCTTTTCCCAAGTCTTGAGAAGTCACTCGTCCCAAGTCTTGAGACGTTCTTGTCCCAAGTCTTGAGAAGTTCTTGTCCCAAGTCTTGACAAGTCACTCGTCCCAAGTCTTGAGAAGTTATTGTCCCAAGTCTTGTCTGCTTGTTTAGGGCTGTGCCTCACCTGTCTTAGCTGAATTCAAATTTTTTCGAAAATTCTTAGTTTTCTTCGCGTTTCGCGCCATTTGCAGTCGTTTTTAATTTTTTTAAAATTTCGAAAAAATTTGAAAATTCTCAAAGGGGTACCCCTTTGAGAAATTTCAATTTTTTCGAAAAATTTCGAAAAATCGAAAAACGTGGCAAATCGTCCAAATAGCGCACAAAACTAAGAATTTTTGAAAATTTTCAACTTTTAATTTTTTCCGAATATTCCGAAAATTTTTGGTTTTGTGCGCATTTCAGAAGGTTTGCAGCGTTTTTTGATTTTTCGAAAAATTTGAAAATTTTTCCTTCTAAATTTGACCTGTCCCATCCTTATCAGGACTAGACTCCCAAGTCTTGAGAAGTCACTTGTCCCAAGTCTTGAGAAGTCCTTTTCCCTAAGTCTTGAGAAGTTCTTGTCCCAAGTCTTGAGAAGTCACTCGTTCCAAGTTTTGTGATGTCACTCGTCCCAAGTCTTGAGAAGTTCTTGTCCCAAGTCTTGAGAAGTTCTTGTCCCAAGTCTTGAGAAGTCACTTGTCCCAAGTCTTGAGAAGTCACTCGTCCCAAGTCTTGAGAAGTTCTTGTCCCAATTCTTGAGAAGTTCTTGTCCCAAGTCTTGAGAAGTTCTTGTCCCAAGTCTTGAGAAGTCACTTGTCCCAAGTCTTGAGAAGTCCTTGTCCCAAGTCTTGAGAAGTTCTTGTCCCAAGTCTTGAGAAGTCACTTGTCCCAAGTCTTGAGAAGTCACTTGTCCCAAGTCTTGAGAAGTTCTTGTCCCAAGTCTTGAGAAGTTCTTGTCCCAAGTCTTGAGAAGTCACTTGTCCCAAGTCTTGAGAAGTTCTTGTCCCAAGTCTTGAGAAGTCACTTGTCCCAAGTCTTGAGAAGTCACTCGTCCCAAGTCTTGAGAAGTTCTTGTCCCAAGTCTTGAGAAGTTCTTGTCCCAAGTCTTGAGAAGTTCTTGTCCCAAGTCTTGAGAAGTCACTTGTCCCAAGTCTTGAGAAGTTCTTTTCCCAAGTCTTGAGAAGTCACTCGTCCCAAGTCTTGAGACGTTCTTGTCCCAAGTCTTGAGAAGTTCTTGTCCCAAGTCTTGACAAGTCACTCGTCCCAAGTCTTGAGAAGTTCTTGTCCCAAGTCTTGAGAAGTCACTTGTCCCAGGTCTTGAGAAGTCACTCGTTCCAAGTTTTGAGAAGTTCTTGTCCCAAGTCTTGAGAAGTTCTTGTCCCAAGTCTTGAGAAGTCACTTGTCCCAAGTCTTGAGAAGTCACTTGTCCCAAGTCTTGAGAAGTTCTTGTCCCAAGTCTTGAGAAGTTCTTGTCCCAAGTCTTGAGAAGTCACTTGTCCCAAGTCATGAGAAGTTCTTGTCCCAAGTCTTGAGAAGTTCTTGTCCCAAGTCTTGAGAAGTCACTTGTCCCAAGTCTTGAGAAGTCCTTGTCCCAAGTCTTGAGAAGTTCTTGTCCCAAGTCTTGAGAAGTCACTTGTCCCAGGTCTTGAGAAGTCACTCGTTCCAAGTCTTGAGAAGTCACTCGTCCCAAGTCTTGAGACGTTCTTGTCCCAAGTCTTGAGAAGTCACTTGTCCCAAGTCTTGAGAAGTTCTTGTCCCAAGTCTTGAGAAGTCACTTGTCCTAAGTCTTGAGAAGTCACTCGTCCCAAGTCTTGAGAAGTTATTGTCCCAAGTCTTGTCTGCTTGTTTAGGGCTGTGCCTCACCTGTCTTAGCTGAATTCAAATTTTTTAGAAAATTCTTAGTTTTCTTCGCGTTTCGCGCCATTTGCAGTCGTTTTTAATTTTTTTAAAATTTCGAAAATTTTTGAAAATTCTCAAAGGGGTACCCCTTTGAGAAATTTCAATTTTTTCGAAAAATTTCAAAAAATCGAAAAACGTAGCAAATCGTCCAAAAAGCGCACAAAACTAAGAATTTTTGAAAAATTTCAACTTTTAATTTTTTTCCGAATATTCCGAAAATTTTTGGTTTTGTGCGCATTTCAGAAGGTTTGCAGCGTTTTTTGATTTTTCGAAAAATTTGAAAATTTTTCCTTCTAAATTTGACCTGTCCCATCCTTATCAGGACTAGACTCCCAAGTCTTGAGAAGTCACTTGTCCCAAGTCTTGAGAAGTCCTTGTCCCTAAGTCTTGAGAAGTTCTTGTCCCAAGTCTTGAGAAGTCACTTGTCCTAAGTCTTGAGAAGTCACTCGTCCCAAGTCTTGAGAAGTTATTGTCCCAAGTCTTGTCTGCTTGTTTAGGGCTGTGCCTCACCTGTCTTAGCTGAATTCAAATTTTTTCGAAAATTCTTAGTTTTCTTCGCGTTTCGCGCCATTTGCAGTCGTTTTTAATTTTTTTAAAATTTCGAAAATTTTTGAAAATTCTCAAAGGGGTACCCCTTTGAGAAATTTCAATTTTTTCGAAAAATTTCAAAAAATCGAAAAACGTAGCAAATCGTCCAAAAAGCGCACAAAACTAAGAATTTTTGAAAAATTTCAACTTTTAATTTTTTTCCGAATATTCCGAAAATTTTTGGTTTTGTGCGCATTTCAGAAGGTTTGCAGCATTTTTTGATTTTTCGAAAAATTTGAAAATTTTTCCTTCTAAATTTGACCTGTCCCATCCTTATCAGGACTAGACTCCCAAGTCTTGAGAAGTCACTTGTCCCAAGTCTTGAGAAGTCCTTGTCCCTAAGTCTTGAGAAGTTCTTGTCCCAAGTCTTGAGAAGTCACTTGTCCTAAGTCTTGAGAAGTCACTCGTCCCAAGTCTTGAGAAGTTATTGTCCCAAGTCTTGTCTGCTTGTTTAGGGCTGTGCCTCACCTGTCTTAGCTGAATTCAAATTTTTTCGAAAATTCTTAGTTTTCTTCGCGTTTCGCGCCATTTGCAGTCGTTTTTAATTTTTTTAAAATTTCGAAAATTTTTGAAAATTCTCAAAGGGGTACCCCTTTGAGAAATTTCAATTTTTTCGAAAAATTTCAAAAAATCGAAAAACGTAGCAAATCGTCCAAAAAGCGCACAAAACTAAGAATTTTTGAAAAATTTCAACTTTTAATTTTTTTCCGAATATTCCGAAAATTTTTGGTTTTGTGCGCATTTCAGAAGGTTTGCAGCATTTTTTGATTTTTCGAAAAATTTGAAAATTTTTCCTTCTAAATTTGACCTGTCCCATCCTTATCAGGACTAGACTCCCAAGTCTTGAGAAGTCACTTGTCCCAAGTCTTGAGAAGTCCTTGTCCCTAAGTCTTGAGAAGTTCTTGTCCCAAGTCTTGAGAAGTCACTTGTCCTAAGTCTTGAGAAGTCACTCGTCCCAAGTCTTGAGAAGTTATTGTCCCAAGTCTTGTCTGCTTGTTTAGGGCTGTGCCTCACCTGTCTTAGCTGAATTCAAATTTTTTCGAAAATTCTTAGTTTTCTTCGCGTTTCGCGCCATTTGCAGTCGTTTTTAATTTTTTTTAAATTTCGAAAATTTTTGAAAATTCTCAAAGGGGTACCCCTTTGAGAAATTTCAATTTTTTCGAAAAATTTCAAAAAATCGAAAAACGTAGCAAATCGTCCAAAAAGCGCACAAAACTAAGAATTTTTGAAAAATTTCAACTTTTAATTTTTTTCCGAATATTCCGAAAATTTTTGGTTTTGTGCGCATTTCAGAAGGTTTGCAGCATTTTTTGATTTTTCGAAAAATTTGAAAATTTTTCCTTCTAAATTTGACCTGTCCCATCCTTATCAGGACTAGACTCCCAAGTCTTGAGAAGTCACTTGTCCCAAGTCTTGAGAAGTCCTTGTCCCTAAGTCTTGAGAAGTTCTTGTCCCAAGTCTTGAGAAGTCACTTGTCCCAAGTCTTGAGAAGTCACTTGTCCCAAGTCTTGAGAAGTTCTTGTCCCAAGTCTTGAGAAGTTCTTGTCCCAAGTCTTGAGAAGTCACTTGTCCCAAGTCTTGAGAAGTTCTTGTCCCAAGTCTTGAGAAGTTCTTGTCCCAAGTCTTGAGAAGTTCTTGTCCCAAGTCTTGAGAAGTCACTTGTCCCAAGTCTTGAGAAGTTCTTTTCCCAAGTCTTGAGAAGTCACTCGTCCCAAGTCTTGAGACGTTCTTGTCCCAAGTCTTGAGAAGTTCTTGTCCCAAGTCTTGACAAGTCACTCGTCCCAAGTCTTGAGAAGTTATTGTCCCAAGTCTTGTCTGCTTGTTTAGGGCTGTGCCTCACCTGTCTTAGCTGAATTCAAATTTTTTCGAAAATTCTTAGTTTTCTTCGCGTTTCGCGCCATTTGCAGTCGTTTTTAATTTTTTTAAAATTTCGAAAAAATTTGAAAATTCTCAAAGGGGTACCCCTTTGAGAAATTTCAATTTTTTCGAAAAATTTCGAAAAATCGAAAAACGTGGCAAATCGTCCAAATAGCGCACAAAACTAAGAATTTTTGAAAATTTTCAACTTTTAATTTTTTCCGAATATTCCGAAAATTTTTGGTTTTGTGCGCATTTCAGAAGGTTTGCAGCGTTTTTTGATTTTTCGAAAAATTTGAAAATTTTTCCTTCTAAATTTGACCTGTCCCATCCTTATCAGGACTAGACTCCCAAGTCTTGAGAAGTCACTTGTCCCAAGTCTTGAGAAGTCCTTTTCCCTAAGTCTTGAGAAGTTCTTGTCCCAAGTCTTGAGAAGTCACTCGTTCCAAGTTTTGTGATGTCACTCGTCCCAAGTCTTGAGAAGTTCTTGTCCCAAGTCTTGAGAAGTTCTTGTCCCAAGTCTTGAGAAGTCACTTGTCCCAAGTCTTGAGAAGTCACTCGTCCCAAGTCTTGAGAAGTTCTTGTCCCAATTCTTGAGAAGTTCTTGTCCCAAGTCTTGAGAAGTTCTTGTCCCAAGTCTTGAGAAGTCACTTGTCCCAAGTCTTGAGAAGTCCTTGTCCCAAGTCTTGAGAAGTTCTTGTCCCAAGTCTTGAGAAGTCACTTGTCCCAAGTCTTGAGAAGTCACTTGTCCCAAGTCTTGAGAAGTTCTTGTCCCAAGTCTTGAGAAGTTCTTGTCCCAAGTCTTGAGAAGTCACTTGTCCCAAGTCTTGAGAAGTTCTTGTCCCAAGTCTTGAGAAGTCACTTGTCCCAAGTCTTGAGAAGTCACTCGTCCCAAGTCTTGAGAAGTTCTTGTCCCAAGTCTTGAGAAGTTCTTGTCCCAAGTCTTGAGAAGTTCTTGTCCCAAGTCTTGAGAAGTCACTTGTCCCAAGTCTTGAGAAGTTCTTTTCCCAAGTCTTGAGAAGTCACTCGTCCCAAGTCTTGAGACGTTCTTGTCCCAAGTCTTGAGAAGTTCTTGTCCCAAGTCTTGACAAGTCACTCGTCCCAAGTCTTGAGAAGTTATTGTCCCAAGTCTTGTCTGCTTGTTTAGGGCTGTGCCTCACCTGTCTTAGCTGAATTCAAATTTTTTCGAAAATTCTTAGTTTTCTTCGCGTTTCGCGCCATTTGCAGTCGTTTTTAATTTTTTTAAAATTTCGAAAATTTTTGAAAATTCTCAAAGGGGTACCCCTTTGAGAAATTTCAATTTTTTCGAAAAATTTCAAAAAATCGAAAAACGTAGCAAATCGTCCAAAAAGCGCACAAAACTAAGAATTTTTGAAAAATTTCAACTTTTAATTTTTTTCCGAATATTCCGAAAATTTTTGGTTTTGTGCGCATTTCAGAAGGTTTGCAGCGTTTTTTGATTTTTCGAAAAATTTGAAAATTTTTCCTTCTAAATTTGACCTGTCCCATCCTTATCAGGACTAGACTCCCAAGTCTTGAGAAGTCACTTGTCCCAAGTCTTGAGAAGTCCTTGTCCCAAGTCTTGAGAAGTTCTTGTCCCAAGTCTTGAGAAGTCACTTGTCCCAGGTCTTGAGAAGTCACTCGTTCCAAGTTTTGAGAAGTTCTTGTCCCAAGTCTTGAGAAGTTCTTGTCCCAAGTCTTGAGAAGTTCTTGTCCCAAGTCTTGAGAAGTCACTTGTCCCAAGTCTTGAGAAGTTCTTGTCCCAAGTCTTGAGAAGTTCTTGTCCCAAGTCTTGAGAAGTCACTTGTCCCAAGTCATGAGAAGTTCTTGTCCCAAGTCTTGAGAAGTTCTTGTCCCAAGTCTTGAGAAGTCACTTGTCCCAAGTCTTGAGAAGTCCTTGTCCCAAGTCTTGAGAAGTTCTTGTCCCAAGTCTTGAGAAGTCACTTGTCCCAGGTCTTGAGAAGTCACTCGTTCCAAGTCTTGAGAAGTCACTCGTCCCAAGTCTTGAGACGTTCTTGTCCCAAGTCTTGAGAAGTCACTTGTCCCAAGTCTTGAGAAGTTCTTGTCCCAAGTCTTGAGAAGTCACTTGTCCTAAGTCTTGAGAAGTCACTCGTCCCAAGTCTTGAGAAGTTATTGTCCCAAGTCTTGTCTGCTTGTTTAGGGCTGTGCCTCACCTGTCTTAGCTGAATTCAAATTTTTTAGAAAATTCTTAGTTTTCTTCGCGTTTCGCGCCATTTGCAGTCGTTTTTAATTTTTTTAAAATTTCGAAAATTTTTGAAAATTCTCAAAGGGGTACCCCTTTGAGAAATTTCAATTTTTTCGAAAAATTTCCAAAAATCGAAAAACGTAGCAAATCGTCCAAAAAGCGCACAAAACTAAGAATTTTTGAAAAATTTCAACTTTTAATTTTTTTCCGAATATTCCGAAAATTTTTGGTTTTGTGCGCATTTCAGAAGGTTTGCAGCGTTTTTTGATTTTTCGAAAAATTTGAAAATTTTTCCTTCTAAATTTGACCTGTCCCATCCTTATCAGGACTAGACTCCCAAGTCTTGAGAAGTCACTTGTCCCAAGTCTTGAGAAGTCCTTGTCCCAAGTCTTGAGAAGTTCTTGTCCCAAGTCTTGAGAAGTCACTTGTCCCAGGTCTTGAGAAGTCACTCGTTCCAAGTTTTGAGAAGTTCTTGTCCCAAGTCTTGAGAAGTTCTTGTCCCAAGTCTTGAGAAGTCACTTGTCCCAAGTCTTGAGAAGTTCTTGTCCCAAGTCTTGAGAAGTTCTTGTCCCAAGTCTTGAGAAGTCACTTGTCCCAAGTCTTGAGAAGTCACTTGTCCCAAGTCTTGAGAAGTCCTTGTCCCAAGTCTTGAGAATTTCTTGTCCCAAGTCTTGAGAAGTCACTTGTCCCAGGTCTTGAGAAGTCACTCGTTCCAAGTTTTGAGAAGTTCTTGTCCCAAGTCTTGAGAAGTTCTTGTCCCAAGTCTTGAGAAGTCACTTGTCCCAAGTCTTGAGAAGTCACTTGTCCCAAGTCTTGAGAAGTTCTTGTCCCAAGTCTTGAGAAGTTCTTGTCCCAAGTCTTGAGAAGTCGCTTGTCCCAAGTCATGAGAAGTTCTTGTCCCAAGTCTTGAGAAGTTCTTGTCCCAAGTCTTGAGAAGTCACTTGTCCCAAGTCTTGAGAAGTCCTTGTCCCAAGTCTTGAGAAGTTCTTGTCCCAAGTCTTGAGAAGTCACTTGTCCCAGGTCTTGAGAAGTCACTCGTTCCAAGTCTTGAGAAGTCACTCGTCCCAAGTCTTGAGACGTTCTTGTCCCAAGTCTTGAGAAGTCACTTGTCCCAAGTCTTGAGAAGTTCTTGTCCCAAGTCTTGAGAAGTCACTTGTCCTAAGTCTTGAGAAGTCACTCGTCCCAAGTCTTGAGAAGTTATTGTCCCAAGTCTTGTCTGCTTGTTTAGGGCTGTGCCTCACCTGTCTTAGCTGAATTCAAATTTTTTCGAAAATTCTTAGTTTTCTTCGCGTTTCGCGCCATTTGCAGTCGTTTTTAATTTTTTTAAAATTTCGAAAATTTTTGAAAATTCTCAAAGGGGTACCCCTTTGAGAAATTTCAATTTTTTCGAAAAATTTCAAAAAATCGAAAAACGTAGCAAATCGTCCAAAAAGCGCACAAAACTAAGAATTTTTGAAAAATTTCAACTTTTAATTTTTTTCCGAATATTCCGAAAATTTTTGGTTTTGTGCGCATTTCAGAAGGTTTGCAGCATTTTTTGATTTTTCGAAAAATTTGAAAAATTTTCCTTCTAAATTTGACCTGTCCCATCCTTATCAGGACTAGACTCCCAAGTCTTGAGAAGTCACTTGTCCCAAGTCTTGAGAAGTCCTTGTCCCTAAGTCTTGAGAAGTTCTTGTCCCAAGTCTTGAGAAGTCACTTGTCCCAAGTCTTGAGAAGTCACTTGTCCCAAGTCTTGAGAAGTTCTTGTCCCAAGTCTTGAGAAGTTCTTGTCCCAAGTCTTGAGAAGTCACTTGTCCCAAGTCTTGAGAAGTTCTTGTCCCAAGTCTTGAGAAGTTCTTGTCCCAAGTCTTGAGAAGTTCTTGTCCCAAGTCTTGAGAAGTCACTTGTCCCAAGTCTTGAGAAGTTCTTTTCCCAAGTCTTGAGAAGTCACTCGTCCCAAGTCTTGAGACGTTCTTGTCCCAAGTCTTGAGAAGTTCTTGTCCCAAGTCTTGACAAGTCACTCGTCCCAAGTCTTGAGAAGTTATTGTCCCAAGTCTTGTCTGCTTGTTTAGGGCTGTGCCTCACCTGTCTTAGCTGAATTCAAATTTTTTCGAAAATTCTTAGTTTTCTTCGCGTTTCGCGCCATTTGCAGTCGTTTTTAATTTTTTTAAAATTTCGAAAATTTTTGAAAATTCTCAAAGGGGTACCCCTTTGAGAAATTTCAATTTTTTCGAAAAATTTCAAAAAATCGAAAAACGTAGCAAATCGTCCAAAAAGCGCACAAAACTAAGAATTTTTGAAAAATTTCAACTTTTAATTTTTTTCCGAATATTCCGAAAATTTTTGGTTTTGTGCGCATTTCAGAAGGTTTGCAGCATTTTTTGATTTTTCGAAAAATTTGAAAATTTTTCCTTCTAAATTTGACCTGTCCCATCCTTATCAGGACTAGACTCCCAAGTCTTGAGAAGTCACTTGTCCCAAGTCTTGAGAAGTCCTTGTCCCTAAGTCTTGAGAAGTTCTTGTCCCAAGTCTTGAGAAGTCACTTGTCCTAAGTCTTGAGAAGTCACTCGTCCCAAGTCTTGAGAAGTTATTGTCCCAAGTCTTGTCTGCTTGTTTAGGGCTGTGCCTCACCTGTCTTAGCTGAATTCAAATTTTTTCGAAAATTCTTAGTTTTCTTCGCGTTTCGCGCCATTTGCAGTCGTTTTTAATTTTTTTAAAATTTCGAAAATTTTTGAAAATTCTCAAAGGGGTACCCCTTTGAGAAATTTCAATTTTTTCGAAAAATTTCAAAAAATCGAAAAACGTAGCAAATCGTCCAAAAAGCGCACAAAACTAAGAATTTTTGAAAAATTTCAACTTTTAATTTTTTTCCGAATATTCCGAAAATTTTTGGTTTTGTGCGCATTTCAGAAGGTTTGCAGCATTTTTTGATTTTTCGAAAAATTTGAAAATTTTTCCTTCTAAATTTGACCTGTCCCATCCTTATCAGGACTAGACTCCCAAGTCTTGAGAAGTCACTTGTCCCAAGTCTTGAGAAGTCCTTGTCCCTAAGTCTTGAGAAGTTCTTGTCCCAAGTCTTGAGAAGTCACTTGTCCTAAGTCTTGAGAAGTCACTCGTCCCAAGTCTTGAGAAGTTATTGTCCCAAGTCTTGTCTGCTTGTTTAGGGCTGTGCCTCACCTGTCTTAGCTGAATTCAAATTTTTTCGAAAATTCTTAGTTTTCTTCGCGTTTCGCGCCATTTGCAGTCGTTTTTAATTTTTTTTAAATTTCGAAAATTTTTGAAAATTCTCAAAGGGGTACCCCTTTGAGAAATTTCAATTTTTTCGAAAAATTTCAAAAAATCGAAAAACGTAGCAAATCGTCCAAAAAGCGCACAAAACTAAGAATTTTTGAAAAATTTCAACTTTTAATTTTTTTCCGAATATTCCGAAAATTTTTGGTTTTGTGCGCATTTCAGAAGGTTTGCAGCATTTTTTGATTTTTCGAAAAATTTGAAAATTTTTCCTTCTAAATTTGACCTGTCCCATCCTTATCAGGACTAGACTCCCAAGTCTTGAGAAGTCACTTGTCCCAAGTCTTGAGAAGTCCTTGTCCCTAAGTCTTGAGAAGTTCTTGTCCCAAGTCTTGAGAAGTCACTTGTCCCAAGTCTTGAGAAGTCACTTGTCCCAAGTCTTGAGAAGTTCTTGTCCCAAGTCTTGAGAAGTTCTTGTCCCAAGTCTTGAGAAGTCACTTGTCCCAAGTCTTGAGAAGTTCTTGTCCCAAGTCTTGAGAAGTTCTTGTCCCAAGTCTTGAGAAGTTCTTGTCCCAAGTCTTGAGAAGTCACTTGTCCCAAGTCTTGAGAAGTTCTTTTCCCAAGTCTTGAGAAGTCACTCGTCCCAAGTCTTGAGACGTTCTTGTCCCAAGTCTTGAGAAGTTCTTGTCCCAAGTCTTGACAAGTCACTCGTCCCAAGTCTTGAGAAGTTATTGTCCCAAGTCTTGTCTGCTTGTTTAGGGCTGTGCCTCACCTGTCTTAGCTGAATTCAAATTTTTTCGAAAATTCTTAGTTTTCTTCGCGTTTCGCGCCATTTGCAGTCGTTTTTAATTTTTTTAAAATTTCGAAAAAATTTGAAAATTCTCAAAGGGGTACCCCTTTGAGAAATTTCAATTTTTTCGAAAAATTTCGAAAAATCGAAAAACGTGGCAAATCGTCCAAATAGCGCACAAAACTAAGAATTTTTGAAAATTTTCAACTTTTAATTTTTTCCGAATATTCCGAAAATTTTTGGTTTTGTGCGCATTTCAGAAGGTTTGCAGCGTTTTTTGATTTTTCGAAAAATTTGAAAATTTTTCCTTCTAAATTTGACCTGTCCCATCCTTATCAGGACTAGACTCCCAAGTCTTGAGAAGTCACTTGTCCCAAGTCTTGAGAAGTCCTTTTCCCTAAGTCTTGAGAAGTTCTTGTCCCAAGTCTTGAGAAGTCACTCGTTCCAAGTTTTGTGATGTCACTCGTCCCAAGTCTTGAGAAGTTCTTGTCCCAAGTCTTGAGAAGTTCTTGTCCCAAGTCTTGAGAAGTCACTTGTCCCAAGTCTTGAGAAGTCACTCGTCCCAAGTCTTGAGAAGTTCTTGTCCCAATTCTTGAGAAGTTCTTGTCCCAAGTCTTGAGAAGTTCTTGTCCCAAGTCTTGAGAAGTCACTTGTCCCAAGTCTTGAGAAGTCCTTGTCCCAAGTCTTGAGAAGTTCTTGTCCCAAGTCTTGAGAAGTCACTTGTCCCAAGTCTTGAGAAGTCACTTGTCCCAAGTCTTGAGAAGTTCTTGTCCCAAGTCTTGAGAAGTTCTTGTCCCAAGTCTTGAGAAGTCACTTGTCCCAAGTCTTGAGAAGTTCTTGTCCCAAGTCTTGAGAAGTCACTTGTCCCAAGTCTTGAGAAGTCACTCGTCCCAAGTCTTGAGAAGTTCTTGTCCCAAGTCTTGAGAAGTTCTTGTCCCAAGTCTTGAGAAGTTCTTGTCCCAAGTCTTGAGAAGTCACTTGTCCCAAGTCTTGAGAAGTTCTTTTCCCAAGTCTTGAGAAGTCACTCGTCCCAAGTCTTGAGACGTTCTTGTCCCAAGTCTTGAGAAGTTCTTGTCCCAAGTCTTGACAAGTCACTCGTCCCAAGTCTTGAGAAGTTATTGTCCCAAGTCTTGTCTGCTTGTTTAGGGCTGTGCCTCACCTGTCTTAGCTGAATTCAAATTTTTTCGAAAATTCTTAGTTTTCTTCGCGTTTCGCGCCATTTGCAGTCGTTTTTAATTTTTTTAAAATTTCGAAAATTTTTGAAAATTCTCAAAGGGGTACCCCTTTGAGAAATTTCAATTTTTTCGAAAAATTTCAAAAAATCGAAAAACGTAGCAAATCGTCCAAAAAGCGCACAAAACTAAGAATTTTTGAAAAATTTCAACTTTTAATTTTTTTCCGAATATTCCGAAAATTTTTGGTTTTGTGCGCATTTCAGAAGGTTTGCAGCGTTTTTTGATTTTTCGAAAAATTTGAAAATTTTTCCTTCTAAATTTGACCTGTCCCATCCTTATCAGGACTAGACTCCCAAGTCTTGAGAAGTCACTTGTCCCAAGTCTTGAGAAGTCCTTGTCCCAAGTCTTGAGAAGTTCTTGTCCCAAGTCTTGAGAAGTCACTTGTCCCAGGTCTTGAGAAGTCACTCGTTCCAAGTTTTGAGAAGTTCTTGTCCCAAGTCTTGAGAAGTTCTTGTCCCAAGTCTTGAGAAGTTCTTGTCCCAAGTCTTGAGAAGTCACTTGTCCCAAGTCTTGAGAAGTTCTTGTCCCAAGTCTTGAGAAGTTCTTGTCCCAAGTCTTGAGAAGTCACTTGTCCCAAGTCATGAGAAGTTCTTGTCCCAAGTCTTGAGAAGTTCTTGTCCCAAGTCTTGAGAAGTCACTTGTCCCAAGTCTTGAGAAGTCCTTGTCCCAAGTCTTGAGAAGTTCTTGTCCCAAGTCTTGAGAAGTCACTTGTCCCAGGTCTTGAGAAGTCACTCGTTCCAAGTCTTGAGAAGTCACTCGTCCCAAGTCTTGAGACGTTCTTGTCCCAAGTCTTGAGAAGTCACTTGTCCCAAGTCTTGAGAAGTTCTTGTCCCAAGTCTTGAGAAGTCACTTGTCCTAAGTCTTGAGAAGTCACTCGTCCCAAGTCTTGAGAAGTTATTGTCCCAAGTCTTGTCTGCTTGTTTAGGGCTGTGCCTCACCTGTCTTAGCTGAATTCAAATTTTTTAGAAAATTCTTAGTTTTCTTCGCGTTTCGCGCCATTTGCAGTCGTTTTTAATTTTTTTAAAATTTCGAAAATTTTTGAAAATTCTCAAAGGGGTACCCCTTTGAGAAATTTCAATTTTTTCGAAAAATTTCCAAAAATCGAAAAACGTAGCAAATCGTCCAAAAAGCGCACAAAACTAAGAATTTTTGAAAAATTTCAACTTTTAATTTTTTTCCGAATATTCCGAAAATTTTTGGTTTTGTGCGCATTTCAGAAGGTTTGCAGCGTTTTTTGATTTTTCGAAAAATTTGAAAATTTTTCCTTCTAAATTTGACCTGTCCCATCCTTATCAGGACTAGACTCCCAAGTCTTGAGAAGTCACTTGTCCCAAGTCTTGAGAAGTCCTTGTCCCAAGTCTTGAGAAGTTCTTGTCCCAAGTCTTGAGAAGTCACTTGTCCCAGGTCTTGAGAAGTCACTCGTTCCAAGTTTTGAGAAGTTCTTGTCCCAAGTCTTGAGAAGTTCTTGTCCCAAGTCTTGAGAAGTCACTTGTCCCAAGTCTTGAGAAGTTCTTGTCCCAAGTCTTGAGAAGTTCTTGTCCCAAGTCTTGAGAAGTCACTTGTCCCAAGTCTTGAGAAGTCACTTGTCCCAAGTCTTGAGAAGTCCTTGTCCCAAGTCTTGAGAATTTCTTGTCCCAAGTCTTGAGAAGTCACTTGTCCCAGGTCTTGAGAAGTCACTCGTTCCAAGTTTTGAGAAGTTCTTGTCCCAAGTCTTGAGAAGTTCTTGTCCCAAGTCTTGAGAAGTCACTTGTCCCAAGTCTTGAGAAGTCACTTGTCCCAAGTCTTGAGAAGTTCTTGTCCCAAGTCTTGAGAAGTTCTTGTCCCAAGTCTTGAGAAGTCGCTTGTCCCAAGTCATGAGAAGTTCTTGTCCCAAGTCTTGAGAAGTTCTTGTCCCAAGTCTTGAGAAGTCACTTGTCCCAAGTCTTGAGAAGTCCTTGTCCCAAGTCTTGAGAAGTTCTTGTCCCAAGTCTTGAGAAGTCACTTGTCCCAGGTCTTGAGAAGTCACTCGTTCCAAGTCTTGAGAAGTCACTCGTCCCAAGTCTTGAGACGTTCTTGTCCCAAGTCTTGAGAAGTCACTTGTCCCAAGTCTTGAGAAGTTCTTGTCCCAAGTCTTGAGAAGTCACTTGTCCTAAGTCTTGAGAAGTCACTCGTCCCAAGTCTTGAGAAGTTATTGTCCCAAGTCTTGTCTGCTTGTTTAGGGCTGTGCCTCACCTGTCTTAGCTGAATTCAAATTTTTTCGAAAATTCTTAGTTTTCTTCGCGTTTCGCGCCATTTGCAGTCGTTTTTAATTTTTTTAAAATTTCGAAAATTTTTGAAAATTCTCAAAGGGGTACCCCTTTGAGAAATTTCAATTTTTTCGAAAAATTTCAAAAAATCGAAAAACGTAGCAAATCGTCCAAAAAGCGCACAAAACTAAGAATTTTTGAAAAATTTCAACTTTTAATTTTTTTCCGAATATTCCGAAAATTTTTGGTTTTGTGCGCATTTCAGAAGGTTTGCAGCATTTTTTGATTTTTCGAAAAATTTGAAAAATTTTCCTTCTAAATTTGACCTGTCCCATCCTTATCAGGACTAGACTCCCAAGTCTTGAGAAGTCACTTGTCCCAAGTCTTGAGAAGTCCTTGTCCCTAAGTCTTGAGAAGTTCTTGTCCCAAGTCTTGAGAAGTCACTTGTCCCAAGTCTTGAGAAGTCACTTGTCCCAAGTCTTGAGAAGTTCTTGTCCCAAGTCTTGAGAAGTTCTTGTCCCAAGTCTTGAGAAGTCACTTGTCCCAAGTCTTGAGAAGTTCTTGTCCCAAGTCTTGAGAAGTTCTTGTCCCAAGTCTTGAGAAGTTCTTGTCCCAAGTCTTGAGAAGTCACTTGTCCCAAGTCTTGAGAAGTTCTTTTCCCAAGTCTTGAGAAGTCACTCGTCCCAAGTCTTGAGACGTTCTTGTCCCAAGTCTTGAGAAGTTCTTGTCCCAAGTCTTGACAAGTCACTCGTCCCAAGTCTTGAGAAGTTATTGTCCCAAGTCTTGTCTGCTTGTTTAGGGCTGTGCCTCACCTGTCTTAGCTGAATTCAAATTTTTTCGAAAATTCTTAGTTTTCTTCGCGTTTCGCGCCATTTGCAGTCGTTTTTAATTTTTTTAAAATTTCGAAAAAATTTGAAAATTCTCAAAGGGGTACCCCTTTGAGAAATTTCAATTTTTTCGAAAAATTTCGAAAAATCGAAAAACGTGGCAAATCGTCCAAATAGCGCACAAAACTAAGAATTTTTGAAAATTTTCAACTTTTAATTTTTTTCCGAATATTCCGAAAATTTTTGGTTTTGTGCGCATTTCAGAAGGTTTGCAGCGTTTTTTGATTTTTCGAAAAATTTGAAAATTTTTCCTTCTAAATTTGACCTGTCCCATCCTTATCAGGACTAGACTCCCAAGTCTTGAGAAGTCACTTGTCCCAAGTCTTGAGAAGTCCTTGTCCCTAAGTCTTGAGAAGTTCTTGTCCCAAGTCTTGAGAAGTCACTTGTCCTAAGTCTTGAGAAGTCACTCGTCCCAAGTCTTGAGAAGTTATTGTCCCAAGTCTTGTCTGCTTGTTTAGGGCTGTGCCTCACCTGTCTTAGCTGAATTCAAATTTTTTCGAAAATTCTTAGTTTTCTTCGCGTTTCGCGCCATTTGCAGTCGTTTTTAATTTTTTTAAAATTTCGAAAATTTTTGAAAATTCTCAAAGGGGTACCCCTTTGAGAAATTTCAATTTTTTCGAAAAATTTCAAAAAATCGAAAAACGTAGCAAATCGTCCAAAAAGCGCACAAAACTAAGAATTTTTGAAAAATTTCAACTTTTAATTTTTTTCCGAATATTCCGAAAATTTTTGGTTTTGTGCGCATTTCAGAAGGTTTGCAGCATTTTTTGATTTTTCGAAAAATTTGAAAATTTTTCCTTCTAAATTTGACCTGTCCCATCCTTATCAGGACTAGACTCCCAAGTCTTGAGAAGTCACTTGTCCCAAGTCTTGAGAAGTCCTTGTCCCTAAGTCTTGAGAAGTTCTTGTCCCAAGTCTTGAGAAGTCACTTGTCCCAAGTCTTGAGAAGTCACTTGTCCCAAGTCTTGAGAAGTTCTTGTCCCAAGTCTTGAGAAGTTCTTGTCCCAAGTCTTGAGAAGTCACTTGTCCCAAGTCTTGAGAAGTTCTTGTCCCAAGTCTTGAGAAGTTCTTGTCCCAAGTCTTGAGAAGTTCTTGTCCCAAGTCTTGACAAGTCACTCGTCCCAAGTCTTGAGAAGTTATTGTCCCAAGTCTTGTCTGCTTGTTTAGGGCTGTGCCTCACCTGTCTTAGCTGAATTCAAATTTTTTCTAAAATTCTTAGTTTTCTTCGCGTTTCGCGCCATTTGCAGTCGTTTTTAATTTTTTTAAAATTTCGAAAAAATTTGAAAATTCTCAAAGGGGTACCCCTTTGAGAAATTTCAATTTTTTCGAAAAATTTCAAAAAATCGAAAAACGTAGCAAATCGTCCAAAAAGCGCACAAAACTAAGAATTTTTGAAAAATTTCAACTTTTAATTTTTTTCCGAATATTCCGAAAATTTTTGGTTTTGTGCGCATTTCAGAAGGTTTGCAGCATTTTTTGATTTTTCGAAAAATTTGAAAATTTTTCCTTCTAAATTTGACCTGTCCCATCCTTATCAGGACTAGACTCCCAAGTCTTGAGAAGTCACTTGTCCCAAGTCTTGAGAAGTCCTTGTCCCTAAGTCTTGAGAAGTTCTTGTCCCAAGTCTTGAGAAGTCACTTGTCCCAAGTCTTGAGAAGTCACTTGTCCCAAGTCTTGAGAAGTTCTTGTCCCAAGTCTTGAGAAGTTCTTGTCCCAAGTCTTGAGAAGTCACTTGTCCCAAGTCTTGAGAAGTTCTTGTCCCAAGTCTTGAGAAGTTCTTGTCCCAAGTCTTGAGAAGTCACTTGTCCCAAGTTTTGAGAAGTTCTTTTCCCAAGTCTTGAGAAGTCACTCGTCCCAAGTCTTGAGACGTTCTTGTCCCAAGTCTTGAGAAGTTCTTGTCCCAAGTCTTGACAAGTCACTCGTCCCAAGTCTTGAGAAGTTATTGTCCCAAGTCTTGTCTGCTTGTTTAGGGCTGTGCCTCACCTGTCTTAGCTGAATTCAAATTTTTTCGAAAATTCTTAGTTTTCTTCGCGTTTCGCGCCATTTGCAGTCGTTTTTAATTTTTTTAAAATTTCGAAAAAATTTGAAAATTCTCAAAGGGGTACCCCTTTGAGAAATTTCAATTTTTTCGAAAAATTTCGAAAAATCGAAAAACGTGGCAAATCGTCCAAATAGCGCACAAAACTAAGAATTTTTGAAAATTTTCAACTTTTAATTTTTTTCCGAATATTCCGAAAATTTTTGGTTTTGTGCGCATTTCAGAAGGTTTGCAGCGTTTTTTGATTTTTCGAAAAATTTGAAAATTTTTCCTTCTAAATTTGACCTGTCCCATCCTTATCAGGACTAGACTCCCAAGTCTTGAGAAGTCACTTGTCCCAAGTCTTGAGAAGTCCTTGTCCCAAGTCTTGAGAAGTTCTTGTCCCAAGTCTTGAGAAGTCACTTGTCCCAGGTCTTGAGAAGTCACGCGTTCCAAGTTTTGAGAAGTTCTTGTCCCAAGTCTTGAGAAGTTCTTGTCCCAAGTCTTGAGAAGTCACTTGTCCCAAGTCTTGAGAAGTCACTTGTCCCAAGTCTTGAGAAGTTCTTGTCCCAAGTCTTGAGAAGTTCTTGTCCCAAGTCTTGAGAAGTCACTTGTCCCAAGTCTTGAGAAGTTCTTGTCCCAAGTCTTGAGAAGTTCTTGTCCCAAGTCTTGAGAAGTCACTTGTCCCAAGTCTTGAGAAGTCCTTGTCCCAAGTCTTGAGAAGTTCTTGTCCCAAGTCTTGAGAAGTCACTTGTCCCAGGTCTTGAGAAGTCACTCGTTCCAAGTCTTGAGAAGTCACTCGTCCCAAGTCTTGAGACGTTCTTGTCCCAAGTCTTGAGAAGTCACTTGTCCCAAGTCTTGAGAAGTTCTTGTCCCAAGTCTTGAGAAGTCACTTGTCCTAAGTCTTGAGAAGTCACTCGTCCCAAGTCTTGAGAAGTTCTTGTCCCAAGTCTTGTCTGCTTGTTTAGGGCTGTGCCTCACCTGTCTTAGCTGAATTCAAATTTTTTCGAAAATTCTTAGTTTTCTTCGCGTTTCGCGCCATTTGCAGTCGTTTTTAATTTTTTTAAAATTTCGAAAATTTTTGAAAATTCTCAAAGGGGTACCCCTTTGAGAAATTTCAATTTTTTCGAAAAATTTCAAAAAATCGAAAAACGTAGCAAATCGTCCAAAAAGCGCACAAAACTAAGAATTTTTGAAAAATTTCAACTTTTAATTTTTTTCCGAATATTCCGAAAATTTTTGGTTTTGTGCGCATTTCAGAAGGTTTGCAGCATTTTTTGATTTTTCGAAAAATTTGAAAATTTTTCCTTCTAAATTTGACCTGTCCCATCCTTATCAGGACTAGACTCCCAAGTCTTGAGAAGTCACTTGTCCCAAGTCTTGAGAAGTCCTTGTCCCTAAGTCTTGAGAAGTTCTTGTCCCAAGTCTTGAGAAGTCACTTGTCCCAAGTCTTGAGAAGTCACTTGTCCCAAGTCTTGAGAAGTTCTTGTCCCAAGTCTTGAGAAGTTCTTGTCCCAAGTCTTGAGAAGTCACTTGTCCCAAGTCTTGAGAAGTTCTTGTCCCAAGTCTTGAGAAGTTCTTGTCCCAAGTCTTGAGAAGTTCTTGTCCCAAGTCTTGAGAAGTCACTTGTCCCAAGTCTTGAGAAGTTCTTTTCCCAAGTCTTGAGAAGTCACTCGTCCCAAGTCTTGAGACGTTCTTGTCCCAAGTCTTGAGAAGTTCTTGTCCCAAGTCTTGACAAGTCACTCGTCCCAAGTCTTGAGAAGTTATTGTCCCAAGTCTTGTCTGCTTGTTTAGGGCTGTGCCTCACCTGTCTTAGCTGAATTCAAATTTTTTCGAAAATTCTTAGTTTTCTTCGCGTTTCGCGCCATTTGCAGTCGTTTTTAATTTTTTTAAAATTTCGAAAAAATTTGAAAATTCTCAAAGGGGTACCCCTTTGAGAAATTTCAATTTTTTCGAAAAATTTCGAAAAATCGAAAAACGTGGCAAATCGTCCAAATAGCGCACAAAACTAAGAATTTTTGAAAATTTTCAACTTTTAATTTTTTCCGAATATTCCGAAAATTTTTGGTTTTGTGCGCATTTCAGAAGGTTTGCAGCGTTTTTTGATTTTTCGAAAAATTTGAAAATTTTTCCTTCTAAATTTGACCTGTCCCATCCTTATCAGGACTAGACTCCCAAGTCTTGAGAAGTCACTTGTCCCAAGTCTTGAGAAGTCCTTGTCCCAAGTCTTGAGAAGTTCTTGTCCCAAGTCTTGAGAAGTTCTTGTCCCAAGTCTTGAGAAGTCACTTGTCCTAAGTCTTGACAAGTCACTCGTCCCAAGTCTTGAGAAGTTATTGTCCCAAGTCTTGTCTGCTTGTTTAGGGCTGTGCCTCACCTGTCTTAGCTGAATTCAAATTTTTTCGAAAAATCTTAGTTTTCTTCGCGTTTCGCGCCATTTGCAGTCGTTTTTAATTTTTTTAAAATTTCGAAAATTTTTGAAAATTCTCAAAGGGGTACCCCTTTGAGAAATTTCAATTTTTTCGAAAAATTTCAAAAAATCGAAAAACGTAGCAAATCGTCCAAAAAGCGCACAAAACTAAGAATTTTTGAAAAATTTCAACTTTTAATTTTTTTCCGAATATTCCGAAAATTTTTGGTTTTGTGCGCATTTCAGAAGGTTTGCAGCATTTTTTGATTTTTCGAAAAATTTGAAAATTTTTCCTTCTAAATTTGACCTGTCCCATCCTTATCAGGACTAGACTCCCAAGTCTTGAGAAGTCACTTGTCCCAAGTCTTTAGAAGTCCTTGTCCCTAAGTCTTGAGAAGTTCTTGTCCCAAGTCTTGAGAAGTCACTTGTCCCAAGTCTTGAGAAGTCACTTGTCCCAAGTCTTGAGAAGTTCTTGTCCCAAGTCTTGAGAAGTTCTTGTCCCAAGTCTTGAGAAGTCACTTGTCCCAAGTCTTGAGAAGTTCTTGTCCCAAGTCTTGAGAAGTTCTTGTCACAAGTCTTGAGAAGTCACTTGTCCCAAGTCTTGAGAAGTTCTTTTCCCAAGTCTTGAGAAGTCACTCGTCCCAAGTCTTGAGACGTTCTTGTCCCAAGTCTTGAGAAGTTCTTGTCCCAAGTCTTGACAAGTCACTCGTCCCAAGTCTTGAGAAGTTATTGTCCCAAGTCTTGTCTGCTTGTTTAGGGCTGTGCCTCACCTGTCTTAGCTGAATTCAAATTTTTTCGAAAATTCTTAGTTTTCTTCGCGTTTCGCGCCATTTGCAGTCGTTTTTAATTTTTTTAAAATTTCGAAAAAATTTGAAAATTCTCAAAGGGGTACCCCTTTGAGAAATTTCAATTTTTTCGAAAAATTTCGAAAAATCGAAAAACGTGGCAAATCGTCCAAATAGCGCACAAAACTAAGAATTTTTGAAAATTTTCAACTTTTAATTTTTTTCCGAATATTCCGAAAATTTTTGGTTTTGTGCGCATTTCAGAAGGTTTGCAGCGTTTTTTGATTTTTCGAAAAATTTGAAAATTTTTCCTTCTAAATTTGACCTGTCCCATCCTTATCAGGACTAGACTCCCAAGTCTTGAGAAGTCACTTGTCCCAAGTCTTGAGAAGTCCTTGTCCCAAGTCTTGAGAAGTTCTTGTCCCAAGTCTTGAGAAGTCACTTGTCCCAGGTCTTGAGAAGTCACTCGTTCCAAGTTTTGAGAAGTTCTTGTCCCAAGTCTTGAGAAGTTCTTGTCCCAATTCTTGAGAAGTCACTTGTCCCAAGTCTTGAGAAGTCACTTGTCCCAAGTCTTGAGAAGTTCTTGTCCCAAGTCTTGAGAAGTTCTTGTCCCAAGTCTTGAGAAGTCACTTGTCCCAAGTCTTGAGAAGTTCTTGTCCCAAGTCTTGAGAAGTTCTTGTCCCAAGTCTTGAGAAGTCACTTGTCCCAAGTCTTGAGAAGTCCTTGTCCCAAGTCTTGAGAAGTTCTTGTCCCAAGTCTTGAGAAGTCACTTGTCCCAGGTCTTGAGAAGTCACTCGTTCCAAGTCTTGAGACGTTCTTGTCCCAAGTCTTGAGAAGTCACTTGTCCCAAGTCTTGAGAAGTCACTTGTCCTAAGTCTTGAGAAGTCACTCGTCCCAAGTCTTGAGAAGTTCTTGTCCCAAGTCTTGAGAAGTCACTTGTCCCAAGTCTTGAGAAGTCACTTGTCCCAAGTCTTGAGAAGTCCTTGTCCCAAGTCTTGAGAAGTTCTTGTCCCAAGTCTTGAGAAGTCACTTGTCCCAAGTCTTGAGAAGTCCTTGTCCCAAGTCTTGAGAAGTTCTTGTCCCAAGTCTTGAGAAGTTCTTGTCCCAAGTCTTGAGAAGTCACTTGTCCCAAGTCTTGAGAAGTTCTTTTCCCAAGTCTTGAGAAGTCACTCGTCCCAAGTCTTGAGACGTTCTTGTCCCAAGTCTTGAGAAGTTCTTGTCCCAAGTCTTGACAAGTCACTCGTCCCAAGTCTTGAGAAGTTATTGTCCCAAGTCTTGTCTGCTTGTTTAGGGCTGTGCCTCACCTGTCTTAGCTGAATTCAAATTTTTTCGAAAATTCTTAGTTTTCTTCGCGTTTCGCGCCATTTGCAGTCGTTTTTAATTTTTTTAAAATTTCGAAAAAATTTGAAAATTCTCAAAGGGGTACCCCTTTGAGAAATTTCAATTTTTTCGAAAAATTTCGAAAAATCGAAAAACGTGGCAAATCGTCCAAATAGCGCACAAAACTAAGAATTTTTGAAAATTTTCAACTTTTAATTTTTTCCGAATATTCCGAAAATTTTTGGTTTTGTGCGCATTTCAGAAGGTTTGCAGCGTTTTTTGATTTTTCGAAAAATTTGAAAATTTTTCCTTCTAAATTTGACCTGTCCCATCCTTATCAGGACTAGACTCCCAAGTCTTGAGAAGTCACTTGTCCCAAGTCTTGAGAAGTCCTTTTCCCTAAGTCTTGAGAAGTTCTTGTCCCAAGTCTTGAGAAGTCACTCGTTCCAAGTTTTGTGATGTCACTCGTCCCAAGTCTTGAGAAGTTCTTGTCCCAAGTCTTGAGAAGTTCTTGTCCCAAGTCTTGAGAAGTCACTTGTCCCAAGTCTTGAGAAGTCACTCGTCCCAAGTCTTGAGAAGTTCTTGTCCCAATTCTTGAGAAGTTCTTGTCCCAAGTCTTGAGAAGTTCTTGTCCCAAGTCTTGAGAAGTCACTTGTCCCAAGTCTTGAGAAGTCCTTGTCCCAAGTCTTGAGAAGTTCTTGTCCCAAGTCTTGAGAAGTCACTTGTCCCAAGTCTTGAGAAGTCACTTGTCCCAAGTCTTGAGAAGTTCTTGTCCCAAGTCTTGAGAAGTTCTTGTCCCAAGTCTTGAGAAGTCACTTGTCCCAAGTCTTGAGAAGTTCTTGTCCCAAGTCTTGAGAAGTCACTTGTCCCAAGTCTTGAGAAGTCACTCGTCCCAAGTCTTGAGAAGTTCTTGTCCCAAGTCTTGAGAAGTTCTTGTCCCAAGTCTTGAGAAGTTCTTGTCCCAAGTCTTGAGAAGTCACTTGTCCCAAGTCTTGAGAAGTTCTTTTCCCAAGTCTTGAGAAGTCACTCGTCCCAAGTCTTGAGACGTTCTTGTCCCAAGTCTTGAGAAGTTCTTGTCCCAAGTCTTGACAAGTCACTCGTCCCAAGTCTTGAGAAGTTATTGTCCCAAGTCTTGTCTGCTTGTTTAGGGCTGTGCCTCACCTGTCTTAGCTGAATTCAAATTTTTTCGAAAATTCTTAGTTTTCTTCGCGTTTCGCGCCATTTGCAGTCGTTTTTAATTTTTTTAAAATTTCGAAAATTTTTGAAAATTCTCAAAGGGGTACCCCTTTGAGAAATTTCAATTTTTTCGAAAAATTTCAAAAAATCGAAAAACGTAGCAAATCGTCCAAAAAGCGCACAAAACTAAGAATTTTTGAAAAATTTCAACTTTTAATTTTTTTCCGAATATTCCGAAAATTTTTGGTTTTGTGCGCATTTCAGAAGGTTTGCAGCGTTTTTTGATTTTTCGAAAAATTTGAAAATTTTTCCTTCTAAATTTGACCTGTCCCATCCTTATCAGGACTAGACTCCCAAGTCTTGAGAAGTCACTTGTCCCAAGTCTTGAGAAGTCCTTGTCCCAAGTCTTGAGAAGTTCTTGTCCCAAGTCTTGAGAAGTCACTTGTCCCAGGTCTTGAGAAGTCACTCGTTCCAAGTTTTGAGAAGTTCTTGTCCCAAGTCTTGAGAAGTTCTTGTCCCAAGTCTTGAGAAGTTCTTGTCCCAAGTCTTGAGAAGTCACTTGTCCCAAGTCTTGAGAAGTTCTTGTCCCAAGTCTTGAGAAGTTCTTGTCCCAAGTCTTGAGAAGTCACTTGTCCCAAGTCATGAGAAGTTCTTGTCCCAAGTCTTGAGAAGTTCTTGTCCCAAGTCTTGAGAAGTCACTTGTCCCAAGTCTTGAGAAGTCCTTGTCCCAAGTCTTGAGAAGTTCTTGTCCCAAGTCTTGAGAAGTCACTTGTCCCAGGTCTTGAGAAGTCACTCGTTCCAAGTCTTGAGAAGTCACTCGTCCCAAGTCTTGAGACGTTCTTGTCCCAAGTCTTGAGAAGTCACTTGTCCCAAGTCTTGAGAAGTTCTTGTCCCAAGTCTTGAGAAGTCACTTGTCCTAAGTCTTGAGAAGTCACTCGTCCCAAGTCTTGAGAAGTTATTGTCCCAAGTCTTGTCTGCTTGTTTAGGGCTGTGCCTCACCTGTCTTAGCTGAATTCAAATTTTTTAGAAAATTCTTAGTTTTCTTCGCGTTTCGCGCCATTTGCAGTCGTTTTTAATTTTTTTAAAATTTCGAAAATTTTTGAAAATTCTCAAAGGGGTACCCCTTTGAGAAATTTCAATTTTTTCGAAAAATTTCCAAAAATCGAAAAACGTAGCAAATCGTCCAAAAAGCGCACAAAACTAAGAATTTTTGAAAAATTTCAACTTTTAATTTTTTTCCGAATATTCCGAAAATTTTTGGTTTTGTGCGCATTTCAGAAGGTTTGCAGCGTTTTTTGATTTTTCGAAAAATTTGAAAATTTTTCCTTCTAAATTTGACCTGTCCCATCCTTATCAGGACTAGACTCCCAAGTCTTGAGAAGTCACTTGTCCCAAGTCTTGAGAAGTCCTTGTCCCAAGTCTTGAGAAGTTCTTGTCCCAAGTCTTGAGAAGTCACTTGTCCCAGGTCTTGAGAAGTCACTCGTTCCAAGTTTTGAGAAGTTCTTGTCCCAAGTCTTGAGAAGTTCTTGTCCCAAGTCTTGAGAAGTCACTTGTCCCAAGTCTTGAGAAGTTCTTGTCCCAAGTCTTGAGAAGTTCTTGTCCCAAGTCTTGAGAAGTCACTTGTCCCAAGTCTTGAGAAGTCACTTGTCCCAAGTCTTGAGAAGTCCTTGTCCCAAGTCTTGAGAATTTCTTGTCCCAAGTCTTGAGAAGTCACTTGTCCCAGGTCTTGAGAAGTCACTCGTTCCAAGTTTTGAGAAGTTCTTGTCCCAAGTCTTGAGAAGTTCTTGTCCCAAGTCTTGAGAAGTCACTTGTCCCAAGTCTTGAGAAGTCACTTGTCCCAAGTCTTGAGAAGTTCTTGTCCCAAGTCTTGAGAAGTTCTTGTCCCAAGTCTTGAGAAGTCACTTGTCCCAAGTCATGAGAAGTTCTTGTCCCAAGTCTTGAGAAGTTCTTGTCCCAAGTCTTGAGAAGTCACTTGTCCCAAGTCTTGAGAAGTCCTTGTCCCAAGTCTTGAGAAGTTCTTGTCCCAAGTCTTGAGAAGTCACTTGTCCCAGGTCTTGAGAAGTCACTCGTTCCAAGTCTTGAGAAGTCACTCGTCCCAAGTCTTGAGACGTTCTTGTCCCAAGTCTTGAGAAGTCACTTGTCCCAAGTCTTGAGAAGTTCTTGTCCCAAGTCTTGAGAAGTCACTTGTCCTAAGTCTTGAGAAGTCACTCGTCCCAAGTCTTGAGAAGTTATTGTCCCAAGTCTTGTCTGCTTGTTTAGGGCTGTGCCTCACCTGTCTTAGCTGAATTCAAATTTTTTCGAAAATTCTTAGTTTTCTTCGCGTTTCGCGCCATTTGCAGTCGTTTTTAATTTTTTTAAAATTTCGAAAATTTTTGAAAATTCTCAAAGGGGTACCCCTTTGAGAAATTTCAATTTTTTCGAAAAATTTCAAAAAATCGAAAAACGTAGCAAATCGTCCAAAAAGCGCACAAAACTAAGAATTTTTGAAAAATTTCAACTTTTAATTTTTTTCCGAATATTCCGAAAATTTTTGGTTTTGTGCGCATTTCAGAAGGTTTGCAGCATTTTTTGATTTTTCGAAAAATTTGAAAAATTTTCCTTCTAAATTTGACCTGTCCCATCCTTATCAGGACTAGACTCCCAAGTCTTGAGAAGTCACTTGTCCCAAGTCTTGAGAAGTCCTTGTCCCTAAGTCTTGAGAAGTTCTTGTCCCAAGTCTTGAGAAGTCACTTGTCCCAAGTCTTGAGAAGTCACTTGTCCCAAGTCTTGAGAAGTTCTTGTCCCAAGTCTTGAGAAGTTCTTGTCCCAAGTCTTGAGAAGTCACTTGTCCCAAGTCTTGAGAAGTTCTTGTCCCAAGTCTTGAGAAGTTCTTGTCCCAAGTCTTGAGAAGTTCTTGTCCCAAGTCTTGAGAAGTCACTTGTCCCAAGTCTTGAGAAGTTCTTTTCCCAAGTCTTGAGAAGTCACTCGTCCCAAGTCTTGAGACGTTCTTGTCCCAAGTCTTGAGAAGTTCTTGTCCCAAGTCTTGACAAGTCACTCGTCCCAAGTCTTGAGAAGTTATTGTCCCAAGTCTTGTCTGCTTGTTTAGGGCTGTGCCTCACCTGTCTTAGCTGAATTCAAATTTTTTCGAAAATTCTTAGTTTTCTTCGCGTTTCGCGCCATTTGCAGTCGTTTTTAATTTTTTTAAAATTTCGAAAAAATTTGAAAATTCTCAAAGGGGTACCCCTTTGAGAAATTTCAATTTTTTCGAAAAATTTCGAAAAATCGAAAAACGTGGCAAATCGTCCAAATAGCGCACAAAACTAAGAATTTTTGAAAATTTTCAACTTTTAATTTTTTTCCGAATATTCCGAAAATTTTTGGTTTTGTGCGCATTTCAGAAGGTTTGCAGCGTTTTTTGATTTTTCGAAAAATTTGAAAATTTTTCCTTCTAAATTTGACCTGTCCCATCCTTATCAGGACTAGACTCCCAAGTCTTGAGAAGTCACTTGTCCCAAGTCTTGAGAAGTCCTTGTCCCTAAGTCTTGAGAAGTTCTTGTCCCAAGTCTTGAGAAGTCACTTGTCCTAAGTCTTGAGAAGTCACTCGTCCCAAGTCTTGAGAAGTTATTGTCCCAAGTCTTGTCTGCTTGTTTAGGGCTGTGCCTCACCTGTCTTAGCTGAATTCAAATTTTTTCGAAAATTCTTAGTTTTCTTCGCGTTTCGCGCCATTTGCAGTCGTTTTTAATTTTTTTAAAATTTCGAAAATTTTTGAAAATTCTCAAATGGGTACCCCTTTGAGAAATTTCAATTTTTTCGAAAAATTTCAAAAAATCGAAAAACGTAGCAAATCGTCCAAAAAGCGCACAAAACTAAGAATTTTTGAAAAATTTCAACTTTTAATTTTTTTCCGAATATTCCGAAAATTTTTGGTTTTGTGCGCATTTCAGAAGGTTTGCAGCATTTTTTGATTTTTCGAAAAATTTGAAAATTTTTCCTTCTAAATTTGACCTGTCCCATCCTTATCAGGACTAGACTCCCAAGTCTTGAGAAGTCACTTGTCCCAAGTCTTGAGAAGTCCTTGTCCCTAAGTCTTGAGAAGTTCTTGTCCCAAGTCTTGAGAAGTCACTTGTCCCAAGTCTTGAGAAGTCACTTGTCCCAAGTCTTGAGAAGTTCTTGTCCCAAGTCTTGAGAAGTTCTTGTCCCAAGTCTTGAGAAGTCACTTGTCCCAAGTCTTGAGAAGTTCTTGTCCCAAGTCTTGAGAAGTTCTTGTCCCAAGTCTTGAGAAGTTCTTGTCCCAAGTCTTGACAAGTCACTCGTCCCAAGTCTTGAGAAGTTATTGTCCCAAGTCTTGTCTGCTTGTTTAGGGCTGTGCCTCACCTGTCTTAGCTGAATTCAAATTTTTTCTAAAATTCTTAGTTTTCTTCGCGTTTCGCGCCATTTGCAGTCGTTTTTAATTTTTTTAAAATTTCGAAAAAATTTGAAAATTCTCAAAGGGGTACCCCTTTGAGAAATTTCAATTTTTTCGAAAAATTTCAAAAAATCGAAAAACGTAGCAAATCGTCCAAAAAGCGCACAAAACTAAGAATTTTTGAAAAATTTCAACTTTTAATTTTTTTCCGAATATTCCGAAAATTTTTGGTTTTGTGCGCATTTCAGAAGGTTTGCAGCATTTTTTGATTTTTCGAAAAATTTGAAAATTTTTCCTTCTAAATTTGACCTGTCCCATCCTTATCAGGACTAGACTCCCAAGTCTTGAGAAGTCACTTGTCCCAAGTCTTGAGAAGTCCTTGTCCCTAAGTCTTGAGAAGTTCTTGTCCCAAGTCTTGAGAAGTCACTTGTCCCAAGTCTTGAGAAGTCACTTGTCCCAAGTCTTGAGAAGTCACTTGTCCCAAGTCTTGAGAAGTTCTTGTCCCAAGTCTTGAGAAGTTCTTGTCCCAAGTCTTGAGAAGTCACTTGTCCCAAGTCTTGAGAAGTTCTTTTCCCAAGTCTTGAGAAGTCACTCGTCCCAAGTCTTGAGACGTTCTTGTCCCAAGTCTTGAGAAGTTCTTGTCCCAAGTCTTGACAAGTCACTCGTCCCAAGTCTTGAGAAGTTATTGTCCCAAGTCTTGTCTGCTTGTTTAGGGCTGTGCCTCACCTGTCTTAGCTGAATTCAAATTTTTTCGAAAATTCTTAGTTTTCTTCGCGTTTCGCGCCATTTGCAGTCGTTTTTAATTTTTTTAAAATTTCGAAAAAATTTGAAAATTCTCAAAGGGGTACCCCTTTGAGAAATTTCAATTTTTTCGAAAAATTTCGAAAAATCGAAAAACGTGGCAAATCGTCCAAATAGCGCACAAAACTAAGAATTTTTGAAAATTTTCAACTTTTAATTTTTTTCCGAATATTCCGAAAATTTTTGGTTTTGTGCGCATTTCAGAAGGTTTGCAGCGTTTTTTGATTTTTCGAAAAATTTGAAAATTTTTCCTTCTAAATTTGACCTGTCCCATCCTTATCAGGACTAGACTCCCAAGTCTTGAGAAGTCACTTGTCCCAAGTCTTGAGAAGTCCTTGTCCCAAGTCTTGAGAAGTTCTTGTCCCAAGTCTTGAGAAGTCACTTGTCCCAGGTCTTGAGAAGTCACGCGTTCCAAGTTTTGAGAAGTTCTTGTCCCAAGTCTTGAGAAGTTCTTGTCCCAAGTCTTGAGAAGTCACTTGTCCCAAGTCTTGAGAAGTCACTTGTCCCAAGTCTTGAGAAGTTCTTGTCCCAAGTCTTGAGAAGTTCTTGTCCCAAGTCTTGAGAAGTCACTTGTCCCAAGTCTTGAGAAGTTCTTGTCCCAAGTCTTGAGAAGTTCTTGTCCCAAGTCTTGAGAAGTCACTTGTCCCAAGTCTTGAGAAGTCCTTGTCCCAAGTCTTGAGAAGTTCTTGTCCCAAGTCTTGAGAAGTCACTTGTCCCAGGTCTTGAGAAGTCACTCGTTCCAAGTCTTGAGAAGTCACTCGTCCCAAGTCTTGAGACGTTCTTGTCCCAAGTCTTGAGAAGTCACTTGTCCCAAGTCTTGAGAAGTTCTTGTCCCAAGTCTTGAGAAGTCACTTGTCCTAAGTCTTGAGAAGTCACTCGTCCCAAGTCTTGAGAAGTTCTTGTCCCAAGTCTTGTCTGCTTGTTTAGGGCTGTGCCTCACCTGTCTTAGCTGAATTCAAATTTTTTCGAAAATTCTTAGTTTTCTTCGCGTTTCGCGCCATTTGCAGTCGTTTTTAATTTTTTTAAAATTTCGAAAATTTTTGAAAATTCTCAAAGGGGTACCCCTTTGAGAAATTTCAATTTTTTCGAAAAATTTCAAAAAATCGAAAAACGTAGCAAATCGTCCAAAAAGCGCACAAAACTAAGAATTTTTGAAAAATTTCAACTTTTAATTTTTTTCCGAATATTCCGAAAATTTTTGGTTTTGTGCGCATTTCAGAAGGTTTGCAGCATTTTTTGATTTTTCGAAAAATTTGAAAATTTTTCCTTCTAAATTTGACCTGTCCCATCCTTATCAGGACTAGACTCCCAAGTCTTGAGAAGTCACTTGTCCCAAGTCTTGAGAAGTCCTTGTCCCTAAGTCTTGAGAAGTTCTTGTCCCAAGTCTTGAGAAGTCACTTGTCCCAAGTCTTGAGAAGTCACTTGTCCCAAGTCTTGAGAAGTTCTTGTCCCAAGTCTTGAGAAGTTCTTGTCCCAAGTCTTGAGAAGTCACTTGTCCCAAGTCTTGAGAAGTTCTTGTCCCAAGTCTTGAGAAGTTCTTGTCCCAAGTCTTGAGAAGTTCTTGTCCCAAGTCTTGAGAAGTCACTTGTCCCAAGTCTTGAGAAGTTCTTTTCCCAAGTCTTGAGAAGTCACTCGTCCCAAGTCTTGAGACGTTCTTGTCCCAAGTCTTGAGAAGTTCTTGTCCCAAGTCTTGACAAGTCACTCGTCCCAAGTCTTGAGAAGTTATTGTCCCAAGTCTTGTCTGCTTGTTTAGGGCTGTGCCTCACCTGTCTTAGCTGAATTCAAATTTTTTCGAAAATTCTTAGTTTTCTTCGCGTTTCGCGCCATTTGCAGTCGTTTTTAATTTTTTTAAAATTTCGAAAAAATTTGAAAATTCTCAAAGGGGTACCCCTTTGAGAAATTTCAATTTTTTCGAAAAATTTCGAAAAATCGAAAAACGTGGCAAATCGTCCAAATAGCGCACAAAACTAAGAATTTTTGAAAATTTTCAACTTTTAATTTTTTCCGAATATTCCGAAAATTTTTGGTTTTGTGCGCATTTCAGAAGGTTTGCAGCGTTTTTTGATTTTTCGAAAAATTTGAAAATTTTTCCTTCTAAATTTGACCTGTCCCATCCTTATCAGGACTAGACTCCCAAGTCTTGAGAAGTCACTTGTCCCAAGTCTTGAGAAGTCCTTGTCCCAAGTCTTGAGAAGTTCTTGTCCCAAGTCTTGAGAAGTTCTTGTCCCAAGTCTTGAGAAGTCACTTGTCCTAAGTCTTGACAAGTCACTCGTCCCAAGTCTTGAGAAGTTATTGTCCCAAGTCTTGTCTGCTTGTTTAGGGCTGTGCCTCACCTGTCTTAGCTGAATTCAAATTTTTTCGAAAAATCTTAGTTTTCTTCGCGTTTCGCGCCATTTGCAGTCGTTTTTAATTTTTTTAAAATTTCGAAAATTTTTGAAAATTCTCAAAGGGGTACCCCTTTGAGAAATTTCAATTTTTTCGAAAAATTTCAAAAAATCGAAAAACGTAGCAAATCGTCCAAAAAGCGCACAAAACTAAGAATTTTTGAAAAATTTCAACTTTTAATTTTTTTCCGAATATTCCGAAAATTTTTGGTTTTGTGCGCATTTCAGAAGGTTTGCAGCATTTTTTGATTTTTCGAAAAATTTGAAAATTTTTCCTTCTAAATTTGACCTGTCCCATCCTTATCAGGACTAGACTCCCAAGTCTTGAGAAGTCACTTGTCCCAAGTCTTTAGAAGTCCTTGTCCCTAAGTCTTGAGAAGTTCTTGTCCCAAGTCTTGAGAAGTCACTTGTCCCAAGTCTTGAGAAGTCACTTGTCCCAAGTCTTGAGAAGTTCTTGTCCCAAGTCTTGAGAAGTTCTTGTCCCAAGTCTTGAGAAGTCACTTGTCCCAAGTCTTGAGAAGTTCTTGTCCCAAGTCTTGAGAAGTTCTTGTCCCAAGTCTTGAGAAGTCACTTGTCCCAAGTCTTGAGAAGTTCTTTTCCCAAGTCTTGAGAAGTCACTCGTCCCAAGTCTTGAGACGTTCTTGTCCCAAGTCTTGAGAAGTTCTTGTCCCAAGTCTTGACAAGTCACTCGTCCCAAGTCTTGAGAAGTTATTGTCCCAAGTCTTGTCTGCTTGTTTAGGGCTGTGCCTCACCTGTCTTAGCTGAATTCAAATTTTTTCGAAAATTCTTAGTTTTCTTCGCGTTTCGCGCCATTTGCAGTCGTTTTTAATTTTTTTAAAATTTCGAAAAAATTTGAAAATTCTCAAAGGGGTACCCCTTTGAGAAATTTCAATTTTTTCGAAAAATTTCGAAAAATCGAAAAACGTGGCAAATCGTCCAAATAGCGCACAAAACTAAGAATTTTTGAAAATTTTCAACTTTTAATTTTTTTCCGAATATTCCGAAAATTTTTGGTTTTGTGCGCATTTCAGAAGGTTTGCAGCGTTTTTTGATTTTTCGAAAAATTTGAAAATTTTTCCTTCTAAATTTGACCTGTCCCATCCTTATCAGGACTAGACTCCCAAGTCTTGAGAAGTCACTTGTCCCAAGTCTTGAGAAGTCCTTGTCCCAAGTCTTGAGAAGTTCTTGTCCCAAGTCTTGAGAAGTCACTTGTCCCAGGTCTTGAGAAGTCACTCGTTCCAAGTTTTGAGAAGTTCTTGTCCCAAGTCTTGAGAAGTTCTTGTCCCAATTCTTGAGAAGTCACTTGTCCCAAGTCTTGAGAAGTCACTTGTCCCAAGTCTTGAGAAGTTCTTGTCCCAAGTCTTGAGAAGTTCTTGTCCCAAGTCTTGAGAAGTCACTTGTCCCAAGTCTTGAGAAGTTCTTGTCCCAAGTCTTGAGAAGTTCTTGTCCCAAGTCTTGAGAAGTCACTTGTCCCAAGTCTTGAGAAGTCCTTGTCCCAAGTCTTGAGAAGTTCTTGTCCCAAGTCTTGAGAAGTCACTTGTCCCAGGTCTTGAGAAGTCACTCGTTCCAAGTCTTGAGACGTTCTTGTCCCAAGTCTTGAGAAGTCACTTGTCCCAAGTCTTGAGAAGTCACTTGTCCTAAGTCTTGAGAAGTCACTCGTCCCAAGTCTTGAGAAGTTCTTGTCCCAAGTCTTGAGAAGTCACTTGTCCCAAGTCTTGAGAAGTCACTTGTCCCAAGTCTTGAGAAGTCCTTGTCCCAAGTCTTGAGAAGTTCTTGTCCCAAGTCTTGAGAAGTCACTTGTCCCAAGTCTTGAGAAGTCCTTGTCCCAAGTCTTGAGAAGTCACTTGTCCCAAGTCTTGAGAAGTCACTTGTCCCAAGTCTTGAGAAGTCCTTGTCCCAAGTCTTGAGAAGTCACTTGTCCCAAGTCTTGAGAAGTCACTTGTCCCAAGTCTTGAGAAGTCCTACGCAGAATATATTTATTTTGTTTTCAGTTAATTTTATTTGCTTTGATTGAAATTAATGTTTGTTTTTTGATTTTGTTCAGGTGATGATACTTTTTTCCAGTCGAGATTAAGAAGATGAAATAAGTGAATGAATTATATTTTGTAAACTGATGTACAAACAGAATTTTTTTGCATAATAAAGACTTTTTTATTTTGAATAATGTTATCATTTAGGATTCCTGAATTCCTTCCATACACTGTAGGTAGAACTGAGAATTTCTTCGAACTTTGCCAAAAACTTAGTTTTTGGTACAAGTTCGGAAAATTCTAAGAAAAACTGAAAAGTTCTTGTCCCAAGTCTTGAGAAGTTCTTGTATCAAGTCTTGAGAAGTTCTTGTCCCAAGTGTTGTCTGCTTTTTTAGGGCTGTGCCTCACCCATCTTAGCTGAATTCAAATTGTTTTCGAAAATTTCGATTTTTCTTAGTTTTCTTCGCGTTTCACGCCACTTGGGACGAGTGACTTCTCAAGACTTGGGACGAGTGAATTCTCAAGACTTGGGACATGAACTTCTCAAGACTTGGGACAAGAACGTCTCAAGACTTGGGACGAGTGACTTCTCAAGACTTGGGACAGGAACTTCTCAAGACTTGGGACAAGGACTTCTCAAGACTTGGGACAAGTGACATCTCAAGACTTGGGACATGAAATTCTCAAGACTTGGGACAAGAACTTCTCAAGACTTGCGACAAGGTTAGGTTAGGTTAGGTTAGGTTAGGTCAGGTCAGGTCAGGTCAGGTCAGGTCAGGTCAGGTCAGGTCAGGTCAGGTCAGGTCAGGTCAGGTCAGGTCTGGTCAGGTCAGGTCAGGTCAGGTCAGGTCAGGTCAGGTCAGGTCAGGTCAGGTCAGGTCAGGTCAGGTAAGGTCCGGTCAGGTCAGGCCAGGTCAGGTCAGGTCAGGTCAGGTCAGGTCAGGCCAGGTCAGGTCAGGTCAGGTCAGGTCAGGTCAGGTCAGGTCAGGTCAGGTCAGGTCAGGTCAGGTCAGGTCAGGTCAGGTCAGGTCAGGTCAGGTCAGGTTAGGTTAGGTCAGGTTAGGTTAGGTTAGGTTAGGTTAGGTTAGGTTAGGTTAGGTTAGGTTAGGTTAGGTTAGGTTAGGTTAGGTTAGGTTAGGTTAGGTTAGGTTAGGTTAGGTTAGGTTAGGTTAGGTTAGGTTAGGTTAGGTTAGGTTAGGTTAGGTTAGGTTAGGTTAGGTTAGGTTAGGTTAGGTTAGGTTAGGTTAGGTTAGGTTAGGTTAGGTTAGGTTAGGTTAGGTTAGGTTAGGTTAGGTTAGGTTAGGTTAGGTTAGGTTAGGTTAGGTTAGGTTAGGTTAGGTTAGGTTAGGTTAGGTTAGGTTAGGTTAGGTTAGGTTAGGTTAGGTTAGGTTAGGTTAGGTTAGGTTAGGTTAGGTTAGGTTAGGTTAGGTTAGGTTAGGTTAGGTTAGGTTAGGTTAGGTTAGGTTAGGTTAGGTTAGGTTAGGTTAGGTTAGGTTAGGTTAGGTTAGGTTAGGTTAGGTTAGGTTAGGTTAGGTTAGGTTAGGTTAGGTTAGGTTAGGTTAGGTTAGGTTAGGTTAGGTTAGGTTAGGTTAGGTTAGGTTAGGTTAGGTTAGGTTAGGTTAGGTTAGGTTAGGTTAGGTTAGGTTAGGTTAGGTTAGGTTAGGTTAGGTTAGGTTAGGTTAGGTTAGGTTAGGTTAGGTTAGGTTAGGTTAGGTTAGGTTAGGTTAGGTTAGGTTAGGTTAGGTTAGGTTAGGTTAGGTTAGGTTTAGGTTAGGTTAGGTTAGGTTAGGTTAGGTTAGGTTAGGTTAGGTTAGGTTAGGTTAGGTTAGGTTAGGTTAGGTTAGGTTAGGTTAGGTTAGGTTAGGTTAGGTTAGGTTAGGTTAGGTTAGGTTAGGTTAGGTTAGGTAGGTTAGGTTAGGAGT